>NC_086320.1:241692213-242064713 GCF_036172605.1 Pelobates fuscus
GCTAGTGAGTGTCAGTGAGTGTGTTACTGTGTGTGTCTGTTACTGAGTGTGTTTGTGTTAGTGAGTCTGTTTGATGTCTGTTAGTGAGTGTGTGTTTGTCAGTGAGAGTGTATGTTTTGTAAATGAGTGTGTATGTATGTCTGTCTCTGAGTGTGTCTCTGTCAGTAAATGTGTGTGTCTGTTAGCTAGTGTGTATGCGTCTGTTCGTGAGAGTGTGTGTGTCTTCAGCACTTACCTTTCTCCAGCGCCGGACTCCTTGGCGCTGGGGATCCCTCCGCCGCTCAGCTCCGAATGCGCATGCACGGCAAGAGCCGTGCGCGCATTCAAACCGCCCATAGGAAAGCATTACTCAATGCTTTCCTATGGACATTCAGTGTCTTAGAATCGCAGAAGCTCCTCTAGTGGTTGTCAGTGAGACAGCCACTAGAGGCTGGATTAACCCTCAGTGAAACATAGCAGTTTCTCTGAAACTGCTATGATTTCAGCTGCAGGGTTAAAACTAGAGGGACCTGACACCCAGACCACTTAATTGAGCTGATGTGATCTGGGTGTCTGTAGTGGTCCTTTAAGTGTGTGTGCATCTGCATGCACTGGTGTACATAGCGCGGTCGCAGCCCTGCAACTGCTGCGACCAGGTGCCCGCCGCCATATGTTGCGGCCCCGCGCAGAGTAAGCGTGCGGGGGGGGGGGGCCCACGGATCAATTTTCGCACCGGGGCCCCATAGGTCATGTGTACGCCACTGGGTCCGGGTACACCTGTATCGGATTGCCATGAAACAACAGAGGTTGTGAGGTATCTCTCAGAGCCTTTAGGATGTTGTCTTTTACAGCAAAATAGTGAAGCTGGCAGATAATATCTCTGGGAGAGTCTTGTGATAGACCCCTTGGTCTGAAAGAGCGGTGGGCCCTATCAAATAGGATTTGGTGGTCTCCAGACTCGCCCATGATTAAGTTGAAAAGTTCAGTGAGCATTAGTGGCAATTCTTCGTTCTGGGTCTCCGGTACTCCCCTTATACGTAGGTTATTTCTCCGTCCTCTGTTATCTAACTCGTCTATGTGTTTTTGCGGCGCTGTCATGAATTGAATATGAGAATCCAGTGTGGACGATATATTTACGATTTGAGTTTGCATAGTGTCTCGTTCTTCTTCCAGGTCATCGACCCGAAGGTTTCATTGCCGAACATCAGCACCCATCGCTTCTAATTTGCTCAGCATATGTTGGAGGTCGGTGTTTGAAGGTAAGTTTTTTAATAACTCTCTAATATCGGAATCTGTGCCATTATCAGTTGATTTAAGGGAGCATTCAGATAGATGAGGGCTAAGGGGTAGGATGTCTCCCTGAGGATCGTTTTCCGTTCTCATAGGGGATGTGGCTGCGGCCTCGGCCATGCGGTCAGAATTATCTTTGAAATAACGGGTGACGGGCTGGGGGTTTTCCCTGAGTGCCCCTGTACCTGTTGTTGCTTTTTGGGGTTACCCATGATGATCGAAGGTCTCCGATTGTTGTGGATTGAGCCCGGGTCTGGAGGAGCTTGTTTAGAATGCGTCCATTAAGCACTGCGGTTAGCCACGCCCCCAATACCCAACACTTTTTAAATCTCATTAATTGGGCCAAATATAGCAAACAAAGCGGTATGGTACTGGCTTTATATGCGGAAAAAGCATTTGACCGCATAAACTGGCAATATTTGCAAACCACAATTGCAAAAATTGGGCTTTCACAAAATTTCAGCAAAAGCATAATGGCGCTTTATCAAACTCCCACTGCAAAGGTATTTAACTACAGGTTTCTATCCAAACCCTTTGCAATCTCCAACGGCACATGCGAAGGTTGTCCACTTTCCCCATTGATATTTATCCTGTGTCTGGAACCTCTTATCCGACACATCAAATCACACACAGCGATCAAGTGCCTCCAAACACCAATAGGGAAACAAGGTATTGCACTGTTTGCAGATGACATCCTGCTATTCCCAACCCAACTAGAACAATCCACACCCCATCTCTTAACCCTTTTGGACCGGTATGGTTGAGTATCCTTTTACAAAAACAATGCAACCAAAACTCAAGAGTCATCAATTGGAACGCCCCACACGACCATGCTTAGACTGAAACAACAATATCCATTTGACTGGAGGAGACGCCTTGAAATATCTAGGGACACTGGCGCACATACCGCGGTTGCAGGGGTCGCACCTGCGGACCCCTGCGGACCCCTTCGACGGGTACCCGCCACCATTCTTTTGCGGCCCCGTCAAGCGCGGCAAACTGCCAGGGCCGCATCTATAGGTGCCCATCGGGTGGCCCATGCTGTCAGGGCCACCTGATGGACATGGATTGTCAGGGGGCACTGTCAGCGCTGGGCCCTTTAACAGCGCGACTAGGCCCCCTGTGATGAGATCACAAGCTGGGAGGAAGTGACTGCACGTCACTCCTCCCAACTAACCCACAGAGCCAAGCCATGTTCAATTCCCACATTTGGAAAAAGAAACAGCCAAGAGTGGCTAACCGTCTATCCTGGTTATCCATGCAAAAAGGTCTTCTGGGTATGCCTAATGTTAAGTTGTACCACAAAGCCTCTATCCTGGCATGTGGATTGGCAGCATTGATACAACCCAATACCCCGGTGTGGCTCCCCTTGGAAGAGGCTTGCATTCAGCCTCTAAAGTTCCATCACTTTCTCTGGACACATTCCACACGCTTAAGTCCTGGGGCAGCTGCGTTAAAAACGACACCATTTCTCATACAAAAATGGTGTAACGGACCGTTTCAGCAGACAAGGGGTTAAAATCAATTTAGGCGATATTCCCCTTTCAGATATAAAGGCAGCTTCAGTAAAACGCCAAACTCCCGAATTGAATACAAGTGAATGCACCAAACTCCCGAACTGCATACAAGGGAATAAGGTAGCACCCCAAACTCCCGAACCGGAACCTCACGAATAGCTGCTAGCAGACGAACAGGAAAAGCTCCCAAGCGGCTTACACTCCTGGCAATCAGTCTCTATCAGCATACAGTGAATCCCCCCAAAGACGAGACAAGGCTCCGTGTTGGGGGTCAAGCAGTGGTCTGTTTTAATTAACACTCACAGACTTTTATGCAAGTCCCCATGCAAGGGGACATCCCACAGGGAGAGACAACATGTAACCAATCCCGTACAGTAAAACATAAAACACACCCAGCACAAACACATAAAATCCTCCCCTCTGCCTGTGATATAATTACTGAACACAATAGGTTAATGTAATTTATCACAGGCAGGAAAAATACAGTTTTTACAGCATATTCATAACTTCTAAAATATACATCACATTCACATAAAAATTATATATTCACAATCAATCCATTAAGGGGAACAACATATCAAAAAATGGGGTTCAGAAGTTAGTAAAGTATCTTTTGGGGCCTGGCTGGCAGCATGGCTATCTGGCCCAAACCGGTTTTACAGAGCCCTCTATCCTGGAGACAATGGGGAAAATAATCCAATTATATCCAGGGATAGAGGCAGACTCCATTGAGCACATGTTACCATTAAAACACAACAGGATACAAAAATACATAACTCCTATCATACTGAATTGAACGGGCCAAATCTCCCAGGGTCCATAGTCACAGAGCAAGAGGCGGGCAACCAGGCTCCTCCAATGCAATGTGGTGAGATTGGTCTCGTCACAAATGGAAAATATGGTCACACTGCCTCCTAGGCCCAATAAACTTGGCTTCTAAAGCTCCTATACAATGTCTGACATCCATATCACAAGATATTTCGCTCATGAATTGGATCAGAGGTGGGGCCACCAGCCTGGGTGCCCTTCACAACGAGTTGGGCCTTAAACCATTTCATTCCCTACAAGCAGAACTCTCCCTACCCCCGAGGGAAATATTTACATATCTTAGAGTGAAGCACGCCCTAACTGCCGCTGGGGAGAGAGGGCGATATGCTCCTCTCCCTGAAACACATGCTGCTGCTGGAGAGTGAGACCGACAGTCTCCACTCCCAATAAATTATCCTGCTGCTGGGGAGAGAAACCGACTGTCTCTTCTTCCTTTAGGCCACACTGCTGCTGGGGGGGGGAAAGGATGACACCTTCGGCCCCCTGGGATGCATACTGCTGCTGGGGAGGGAGATCGCTTGTCTCCACTCCCAGTAGGATACGCTGCCGCTGGGGAGAGAGTCCGGCTGCCTCCTCTCCCTGAAACTCACCCTGCCGCTGGGGAGGAAGACCGGTTGTCTCCACACACTGCTTGTCTCCTCTCCCTGAAACTCACCCAGTCGCTGGGGAGGGACACAGGTTGTCTCCGCTCCCTGTAGGGTACACTGCCACTGGGGAGAGAGGCTGGCTGCCTCCTCTCCCTGCAATTTGCACTGCCGCTGGGGAGAGAAATCGGTTGTCTCCTCTCCCTGTAATTTACACTGCCGCTGGGAAGAGAGGCTGGCTACCTCCTCTCCCTGCAATTTACACTGCCACTGGTGAGGGAGACCGGTTGTCTCCTCTCTCTGAAACTCACACTGCTCTGGTGGTACCTTCAGGGTATATTGTGACGGAATGGAGCTGAGCAGGTATTGGTAATCTTGCTCCAGAACCCATTCATGGGAAGGGTAGTTCGTCACAACTTTCATCCTGAGAATTTATGCCCCTATTTATACATGACAAAACCTTACTGGCCTTAGCAACTGCAAATTGACATTGCATATTGCTGCCTAATTTGTTGTCTATAACAGTTCCCAAATCCTTCTCGTGTGTGGTTATCCCTAATTCCCTACCATTTAGGGTGTAAATTGCTTGTGCATTCTTGATCCCGAAGTGCATAACTTTGCATTTCTCTACATTAAGTTTCATCTGCCATTTTAGTGCCCAATCCCCCCATCTATCCAAATCCCTCTGCAGCAAAGCAATATCCTGCTCACATTTTATTATTACTTTACAAAGTTTTGTGTCATCCGCAAACACCGAAACATGGCTTTAAATGCCCATTTCAAGATCATTTATAAATATGTTAAAAAGAAGCGGTCCCAAAACAGAACCCTGAGGGACACCACTTACCACTTTTGTCCAGCCTGGAAATTTACCATTAATAACAACTCATTGTACTCTATCCTTAAGCCAATGTTCTACCCAAGAACAAGAATAATCATCTAGACCAATTTCTTTTAGTTTGAATACTAACCTATTGTGAGGAACCATATCAAATGCCTTGGCTATATCCAAGTAGATCACATCCACTGCAACACCCTGATCTATACTTCTACTTACTTCTTTGTAGAATGCAATTAAGTTAGTTTGACATGACCTATGTTTCATAAAACCATGCTGATTATTGCTAATAACAAAGTTCTTCCCAATGAATTCCTGAATATTATCCCTTAATAACCCTTCAAATATTTTCCCAGTCACAGAAGTGAAGCTCACAGGTCTATAATTTCCAGGCAAGGATTTTGAACCCTTTTTAAATAAAGGAACGACATCTGCCTTCCTCCAATCCTCCCGTTCAATACCTGAAACAAAAGAATCTTGAAAATTTGAACACATTAATTAACAGACCCATCTCTGCTTCCAGTGTACCTACACTTTCAATTTTTTTTTTATTTTTTTTTAGAATTGAAGTACTTGAAAAACTTTTTGGGGTTGGTTTTGCATTCTTTGGCTATCAGTTTCTCATTTTCTAGTTTAGCCACTTTAATTGCCTTTTTGCAATCATTATTGGCTTCCTTATATCTTATATAGGATGCCTCTGATTTGTCCGATTTAAATGCTTTAAATGCCCTTTTCCTTTTTTTTATCTCTTGTTTTACTTCTCTACTAAGCCATATTGGTTTCAATGTGTTTCTTTTATATGTATTACCCAATGGTTCATGCTGAGAAATGTACCTTTCTAATATTTGTTTGCAAAGTTTCCATTTATCCTCAGTGTTTTTTTCACTAAGGAGTTTATGCCAGTTGAGATGTTGTAGAGCTGCCCTAATCTTATTGAAATTGGCTCATTTTAAATTATACGTTTTAGTATACCCCACGTTCTTTTGCTTTTTTGGAAAATTTGGGTAGGCTGCACTGCACTCTAACCACGGGAAGCATAATTGGTACAATGCTGCAAAAGTCTAATAAAATGTTGCACTGTACTCTAACTCCCATGGGGCCCCGGCAAGCTGAACACCAGGGATAGGGACAGACTAAAGTTTAGAATGCACATGGCGCAATACACCTTCACGGTAGTAAGAGCTACACTAGGACACTACCCCCCCTTACCCCTCCCAGATCTCCCCACCCAGGTTGACAAATATCGATTCAATTACAACTTTGCAGAACATTGTCTTAGAATCCTCTACATCTCACCGCAGGGGTGTATTTTATGCATCAGCATGGAATCAGATGTAATACGCACACAGGGTTGGACCTCAGGGTGACCTCATATAACGACAATCCATGCATGCAGAAGAGACCACTGGTATAAGAGGCCAAGTTACAGCAGTACATAGATGTGACACTAACACAATCAATAATATGCAGTATAAACTCCAGAGGGGGTACTATCATTATGCTAAAATGACACACTCCGAGCAGCGACAAACCAGATATAAGAATCTTATTGTCTAGCGCTCCCTTACCCGGATATAGACCTCCAAGACAAAACAAAGGAAATTATTCCTTTTCTTTTTCTCTTTTCCTTTTTTTCTTAACCTAAGCTGGGATACTGATGTATACATGTCTATATTGCCACATGTTAACAAATATGTCTTGTTGTTATAACTGCTGAAGACTCCAACGTTATATGTTTAAAATGCTACGAAGACCATGTACTAATGTCATGCTATGAATATTGTCAACTGTATTGTTAATATTATTCTGAAAACCGTTCAATAAAAAGAGACATGTGAAAAAAAAAACTGAAATAGTTATGTGTGAGTATGAATTCTATAAGCTGGGCAATTATTGCAAGTATCATATTTGTTGGATGAAAGAAATTTGATGCAGGCCTCAATGTGGGATGTTATTGTATAATGATTCCACATCCATTGTTATTAGTATAGTGTTTTCAGGTAGTTCATTTATCTGGGTTATTGAGGAAGTCTATAGTGTCCTGTATACAGCTCTCAGTCTTAATAACTAGAGGCTTAAGAATGTTTTCATTTAGGCCAGATATTTGTTCAGTGAGTTTTCCCATACCTGTTATAATGGACCGTCCTGGGTTTCTTGGCTTGTGGATTTTGGGCAGCATGTAGAAGGTTCCCATCTGAGGATTGGAAGGCATCACATTTTCACTTTCACTTTCAGGCACATTATTATTGCCATTTATATAGCGCCAACAGATTCCGTAGCGCTCACATCTTCAGCTATTTATGAAACCCCACTCACCCCCCTCCCTCCCCTTCTTTAACATCAGTTATTTTAAGTGTTAAACTCTATCAGATTCATCAGTATTGCTTCAGACCTGAGGAAGAGAGGAGCACTCTCTTAAGCTTGTCTTTGAAATATTATGTTAGTCCAATAAAAAATGTATCATTGCATACTGCAATCAGGGCCACCACCAGAAATTTTGGGGCCCCTAACTGAGCTCAGGGTCTGGGCCCCTGGGGGCCCGCCTCCAAAACCGCACACAGAGACCGCCTCCAAATCCCGCCCACAGGAATACACACACACACACAGACACAAAACACATTCACTGATACAAAAGGACACAGATATACACACACACACACACACACACACACTGATACGCATATAGGCATACATACTGACACACACATACTGAGACATACACACATATACAGACACAGGCGTACATACTAACATATAGACACACATGCATAAGGATATACAGACACAGACATTCATACTGACATACACACATTCATAATGACATGCAGACATACATACACTGACATTCATACACACATAATGACATGCATGCAGATAGACATACGTGCATACAGACATGCATACATACAGACATACATACATACTGGCATACATACACTGACATCCATACATACACACATTCATAATGACATACAGACATACATTCATACAGGCATACATACATTCATACAAACAGACAGACATACATACACACATTCATAATGACATGCAGACATACATACACTGACATTCATACACACATAATGACATGCATACAGATAGACATACATGCATACAGACATGCATTCATACAGAGACAGACAGACACACATTCATAATGACATACAGACATACATACACTGACATTCATACACACATAATGACATGCATACAGATAGACATACATGCATACAGACATACATTCATACAGACAGACATACACACATTCATAATGACATGCAGACATACACACAGACAGACATACACACAGACAGACATACAGACAGACACACACAGACATACAAACACACAAACATACAGACAGACATACACACAAACACACAGACAGACATACACACAGACATGCATACAGACAGACAGACAGACATACACACAAACATACAGACATACAGACAGACATGCACACAGACAGACATACACACAGACAGACATACACACAGACTACATACTTTCACACACAGCTCATTTCCCAGCCACCCTCCTGTTTCTTACCTTGTCTTTGCAGGAGGGTGGCTGACTGGGGCTGATGGGACTGGCAGCCGGGTGGCTCTTCCTCTTCAATGTCGGGCGGGCGCTCCTCCCGCGCGGAGTGAGCTGGTAGGAAGTGACCACTTTCTCCCAGCAGCACGTGCGCTGCGGCGGCATTTTTATTTTTTTTAAAGGGGCCCGGTCGCGCTATACCACGATCACAGCGCTGACCGGGCCCCTGAAGATATGGGGCCCATCGGGTGGCCCTGAGTGCATGGGCCACCCGATGGGCCCCATCAGCGTGCGGGCGCCGGCGCAACTGCACCGGCGGCAGTTCCGCCGCTACACGTGGGGCCCGGGCGGCCGGGCCCCCCAGGGCCGCCGGGCCCGTGACAACCGTTATGGTTGTCACCCCCTGATGGCGGCCCTGACTGCAATACTCTGGTACTTTGGCATCTTGTCTATTGGACTAATACGGCTAATCCAATTTACATAAATATATATATAGTATATATTATAGAAATATTGTTACGTTTCTAACATTACATTACCACTTATGGGTTTTTGGTAGTTACACTGTGTAATGGCACCCCAGGTATACGAAGGGTTAAAGCCGCTTAGGATGTTCCCTTTTCGATTGCCAAGGCAGCTAACGAACACGCCAACCAGCCGAACAGGAATCATACGAATACTCCACACTCCAAACAGCCGAACAGGAAAAACCATACGAATAAATCCCTCCAAGTACGAGACAAGGCTCCGTATTGAGGGTCAAGCAGTGAACTGATTTAATGGGGCTACCTGCCCGCTATTTATGCAGGTCTTCCACCAGGTGGACACTCCCCTACGGGATCTGGTGGAAAACTGTGACAAAAACAGTACAGTAGCCAATCACAGTGTTACAGAGATAATCACTCCCCTTTAGCTGTAAAAGACCCTCCTCTCTATGTAACTCAATTATCTCCGAGGATAGAGGCAAAACTCCATTTTATACATGGCAATAAAAACACATAAAATATGAAAACTACCGAATGCACAAGGTACAATTAACATATCCCCAGATAGCTTAGATCTGAGTGCACATTATTACCGAATGGTGCTCAGATCACATACATACAGTTCAATCGCCATGGAGCCAAAGTCCTTCACATAGTCTTTCGTTATACGAATGGGCTCCATCCATATATTTTGTTAGATATAATAACTGCTGATTACGGTGAGTGCTATTTGTCACTAGTTTTGTTTTTTCTCTGCTAGATCTTATTTTAAACAGCCCTGTCACCGTTTGGGGACTTTGCCAAATTAGCAAAATCCCCAAATGGTGACATCGCCGCTGGGGGGGGGGGGGATAAGTAAAGGTGAGTTTACTTAACATAAACTGTCCCTAGCAGGTGTTGTGATATTGTTCCAGTAGGGTCCTCTTCGTTGCCGACATCCCTGCTGTACTCTCACACATGCAATTTAAACATTTCTGTCTTATCATCATGGCACTGGTTCTAGTCTGAAAGTTTAAGTCTCTATAAGTATATGACTGTCATGCCCTCATCCAGCCCAACACTTACCTCCACCCCTACACGCCGCTAAACACCAGACCAAACTGCACCAACATAAGGTTCTCTGCTTGCGCCATCCAAAGCTGAGAAGGGAGGCATCCGCAAGATGTTGGAGCTACATCTTGTTGTTAGGCCTGACTGAATGTTTCTGCACAATGATCACGCTAGACATGCACCCATCGATTCTGAGGATTCTTAAAAAGGAAAGAGGCATTTCTTAAAGGGTAAATACCAAGGAGGCAGGTAGGACACCCAAGAGGGCGTATTCTTCCTATTCTAGTTAAACCTTGTTAAACCTGTTCATACCTGCTACCTGTGCTCAGTATTCTGTGCTCCTCGCTGTTACCAGCTACTCCCTTGCTCCTGTTCTGAATATCCAGCACCGGATCTTTGGCTTTGTCTCCTATTAATGAATATGTGCTGCCTGACCTGACCTATTGCCTGTTTTGCGTCTCTTCTGCCTCATCCTTATATGTATCTCACTTTGGACCTTCTCAGTTGGTTACTGCATTCTGGACTCTTTCTACTAAACCGTAACAATAGGTAAGTGCCTAAATTAATTCCTGTTCCCTGCCCAGCAACTCTGAAGCCATTGTAGGTTGCTACAGTCAGTAACTAATTGCGACAATCCTTGCTGGAGATAGTAATTCAATTTGACTCCGTTATATCTCCTTACTTTTCTTAGACACTCAAGGCACCTGGATTTTCTGGAGATTCTTAATTATTTTAATTGTTTTAAGATGTATTAAGACAAGTTATAATTCTACAAAGCAATCCATTCTGAGGACTCACATCCTACAATGCAGAGAGAGATAGTGGTATCATTCTTCATTAAAGAATCAATAGATAAGTCACTGAAAAAAGTGAAGGAAAGTAAAAATCTGTATGTTGGTTGTTACTTTCCTTGGTTTTATTTTCTTACTTATTTTTGTTCTTAGTAATTGCAAGAGATATTTTTTGATGCAGAGAGAACCATTTTTTCAACCAATATAGGATTGTCTGTTATGTGTCATGTTCTGGAAAGTTGTTTCTGTTGACAATCACTTCTGCTAAGAGAGTGAGTGAATTACTGGCTACTTATGTCTTTCACATATGGTAATGATAAGAAATCATAACAAACCATCTTACTATTCAGTCATATTGCTCAGAATGCGGTGCAATCCATGCTACACAGTATGGATGTCAAATAATTCTTCAGATCTATTTGTCTAGGACCAAATCTTTCCGAAAATCAGAGCACATTTTCATTTTGTATAATGATTGTGCCAAAGGGAAATTAAACCTCAGATTTCCAATTATATAAGTTAGTAACCTATTGTCTGATGGGCCAGCTTTAAAGGAATAGTATAAATGGGAACTATCATTATGCAATAATGTAAAACGATAGCATAAGGAACAGAAGCCTATAACATGCATTCCTAATCATAATGTACTTGTGAGACGTCCATTGCTTGTGCAATGTTCACTCTTTTGCCTTCCTGACTTACAGAAAACCTGCTCCCTGGTCCCCAGCAATACTGTATCCCCTTAGCACTCAGGAGCTTAGTTACTTATTCATGGAGGGTCGCCAAGTTACAGTTGCTCTATAGAGGTTGTTATAGAAGGATAGGGCAGAGCCCTTAAACTCATAGGTGTTTGCTTCACGGTCTTGGACTAGTATATTGCCCAGAGCTATTACAAATGAATAAGTAAGTCCTGTGGGACCTCAGCTGGGGCTCTTGGAGGCTTAGGTACTCGGAAATGGAACTCCAGCAAAATAGATTTTGCTTTAGCTGATGAAAGACAGGAGACCAGTAATCTGTGTGGGTAGTGTGCATCTTGCACTTCTCTGGTACCCCCTAATCATGAGGTTTTGCTGGCCTTTAGAGTCTTCCAGTGCCGTCACTTTGTTTTCCAAAGTAGTGCTTGTCTGCTTTAGTTGGATCACTTCCTTCTGCAGGACCTCAATTTTGTCCACTGTAACCGCTTCATTTACCTCTATGACCTGTATGCGGACTGTCATAGCGCCCATATCTTCCCTGATTAAGGCAACGTCAGCTGCCGATTGGGCTTTAAGCTCCTTAAGCAGGTAAATTATATCTGCTTTGCTCACCGGCATCTGTTCAGGAGGTGAAGTACTCTCCGTCCTGATGCTCCCTCCCTCAATTTGCTGGTGCCTCGGCGGACTTACCATCGCTGTCATCTGAGGAGTAGTTAGAGGCTTCCCGCGTGGGCTTCACCTTGGCAGGCCGCGGCGTCACCCTGAACAAATAACCAATATTTTTATGTTGTCGTCTCACTTCTGTCAGGATTACAGAATGATCCAGCACGTAGAATTGTGTAACACAGATGACTGATAGGTAACGTATACCGGACCTTAGAATGGCCGGACTAACGTACCAAAGAATAGTCAGGAATAGCTGAGGTCAAGGGAAACAGTAAGAGACACTACGATAAGGAAAAGCCAGGAGTCAGGGATGCCAGAAAACAGGGAAGTCAAAAACAATGCCAAAGTCAAATAACCAGAATTACCAGAATCAATAACGCGCTCTCGGACAACCACAAGGGAAACCACTACAGGGCACTGAGCAGGATGAGAACTGGGCCTAAATACCCCTCTTCTAGGTCTGATAGGCTGTAACCGGCCTTTGACCACAAAGGCAGTTACCAGGTTCTTATTTGCATAATTGCAGCTCAGCATTAACCCTTCTATGGATTTGGTTGCTGCTCGGCACAACTTTTTCTGTGTGGACAGTAAATGTCATTAACCACATTTTTATATGTGGAGAATACGTGACAACTTCGTAGTTGTTTTGATCTCCATCCCATTATGTTCGGACAGTTGTAGGAGGTAAGTGGGGCTTCCTAATCTGCCTGTGTTATGCTTTTTTTAGTGGAATTACTACCGGAGCTCAGTGCTTGCACGTCTGCTTGAGTTACGCGCTAGCTCTGCCCCCTTGTCTTGGGATTTATAGGAGTTTGGAGGGTTTGGTTTGCTTTATACCATTAGAGGAAGGTCCTACCTTTTTTAATATGTTAATTTATTTTAGTATGATCTTCAGTATGCCCTGCCCTGCATGTAGAAGAAAGGAGGTAACACTCAGAGTTAAACAATATAAAAGGATTACAATGTTATTAGAATAAAGAAGAAAACACATTTTTACCGAGCAATTGTTATTGCCTGCACATCGAAATTGTGTAAAAACAGGTGTTCCAACGAGAAAGAATTTTCCACCAATAGGTCCAGCCTAAAAAATACAAATAACAGTTAATAGTTGTGCAATGACTGATATATAAATATGCAAATTTCATATAACAATAAATAGCAATTTTCTTAAAACATAAAGGTGTTTGCATAGTGAAACAATGTACACATGTATACTACCATGCAAAATAATTAAATGTATTTTGAAAAGTTTAGAAAGGATACACTGATATTTTGGGAGGTATTCAGCATGCATTTATTTATTAATTAAATGTTTTGTAGATTTGTTGAAACAACTATTTAAAAATATTAAAGATAATATATTTTCATTAAGAAATAATCTTTAAAAAAAAAACTGTGTATAGTGTATAGCCAAATCTCAATATATAAATATGACATAAGACGATTCAAATGACAGAAAACTAAGCTGAATTAAATTCTAACAAATAACAGTGAGATTTTTCATTACAGATTATCACATTCAGTAACTGTTAAAGGAATTGAGTTACTTGACATTTTGTCCTGGGCAGTAAATCTAACTAGCATGGTTCTGTTAAGAGACTTAACAGTGACAAAAGCTACAGACAGGTCAAAGAGTATTAAGATAGAGTAGTGACCACGAGATTTTGCAGCGAGTAGATCATTGGATACTTTGGTCAGTGCTGTTTCCACAGAGTGTTTAGCGCGGAAACCAGACTAAAGCGGGTCTAGCAGAGAGTTGGACTTGAGGAAGTCTGTCAATCTTGGATACACTCTTTCAAGGATCCTGGACGCAAAAGGCAGTAGCGAGATAGGACAGTAGTTGGATTGGTAATTAGGGTCAAGGTTGGGTTTCTTTAGAATTGGGGTTATTGTTGCATATTTGAAGGCCGATGAAAATATGCCAGAGGAGAGAGAGAGAGATTGATAATTTTAGTGAGAGGTAGAGAAAGAGAAGAAGACAGAGTGCGGATGAGATGCGAGGTATTTGGATCTATGGGAGCAGGTGGTGGGTCAGGAGGACTGGAGCATAGCAAAAACCTCTTCCGCTATAGCGGATGCGAATGAACATAGAACAGGAGAGGGAGTGAGGTTAGGGGAAGTATTGTAAGGGGAACAAGAAAGATGAGAGATCTCTTTCGTGATTGTAGAGATCTTGTCAGTAAAGTGAGTTGCAAAGTCTGAGGTGGTCAAGTTAGTAGGTGGAGGAGGAACAGCAGGGCGAAGAAGAGAGTTAAATGTGTGAAATAGTCATTTGGGTTCGCGGGAGAGTGTGGTTATGAGGGTATTGAAGTAATTTACTTTTGCAGAGGAAAGAGCCAAGCTGTATGAGCGCGGCATGAATTTATAGTGGAGAAAGTAATATGCACAGTGAGACTTTCTCCAACAGCGTTCAGCAGTTCTGGAGCATTTTTGGAGGTATCGAGTCAGCTTTGTGTGCCAAGGTTGTTGTTGGGGGCGCTTGCTGCGTTTAAATGTAGGAGGTGCCATGATGTCTACTTGAGAAGAGAGAGTGGAATTGTAGAAGGAGGTTGCAGAGCTAGGACAGGTGAGGTTTGAGATAGGTAAAAGAAGAGTTTGGAGATTAGTGGAGAAATGCTCTAGGTCAGTGATGGCGAACCTATAACATGCGTGCCACAGGTGGCATGCCATGCCCTCTCTGTGGGCATGCGCCCATTTGATCGCCATCACTGCAGAGTAGGCACCTGCCTGCCCAAAACGGCAGGCGCCTACTCTGCTTCCGTGTCAGGAGGACAGGGGGAGGGATCTGTGGAGCAGCTCTCCTGTTCTCCCGCGAGCAATCCGTGTGGAGCGTTGCACAAACAGCACCGCGCAGGAGGACAGGGGAGCTGCTCCCTACAATATTTACCACTACCGGACAACCAGGGATGGCTGTGTCTCCCCCTTCAACAAAGGTAAGAAGGGAGTGAGGGGGGTATACAGATTAAGCATACACTTTTTTTTTTAACCACTCCTACCACCCCCCACACACAGCAACCCTACCCCCAACAGCACCCCTACCCCACAACCAGCAACCCTACCTCCTATCCCCCACACAGTACCCTACCCCCCCGCCCCACACACACAGCACCCCTACCCCCCACAACCAGCACCCCTACCCCCTACCCCCCCACACAGTACCCCTTCGCCCCCACACAAACAGCACCCCTACCCCCCACAACCAGCACCCCTAACCCCACACAACCAGCACCCCTATCCCCCACACAGCACCCCTACCCCACAACCATCACCCCTACCCCCCCACACACACAGCCCCTTACCCCCCACACAAAGCCCCTCTACCCCCCACACACAGCCCCCCTACCCCACACACAGTACCCCTAACCCCCCACAGCAACCCTACCCACCCCACAACCAGCACCTCTACCCCTACCCCCCACACAGCACCCCTACCCCCCACACAGCACCCTTAACCCCCCACACAGCACCCCTAACCTCCCCCCACACAGCACCCCTAACCTCCCCCCACACAGCACCCCTAGCCCACAACCAGCACCCGTTGCTGCGTTTAAATGTAGGAGGTGCCATGATGTCTACTTGAGAAGAGAGAGTGGAATTGTAGAAGGAGGTTGCAGAGCTAGGACAGGTGAGGTTTGAGATAGGTAAAAGAAGAGTTTGGAGATTAGTGGAGAAATGCTCTAGGTCAGTGATGGCGAACCTATAACATGCGTGCCACAGGTGGCATGCCATGCCCTCTCTGTGGGCACGCGCCCATTTGTTCGCCATCACTGCAGAGTAGGCACCTGCCTGCCCAAAACGGCAGGCGCCTACTCTGCTTCCGTGTCAGGAGGACAGGGGGAGGGATCTGTGGAGCAGCTCTCCTGTTCTCCCGCGAGCAATCCGTGTGGAGCGTTGCACAAACAGCACCGCGCAGGAGGACAGGGGAGCTGCTCCCTACAATATTTACCACTACCGGACAACCAGGGATGGCTGTGTCCCCCCCTTCAACAAAGGTAAGAAGGGAGTGAGGGGGGTATACAGATTAAGCATACACTTTTTTTTTAACCATTCCTACCACCCCCCACACACAGCAACCCTACCCCCAACAGCACCCCTACCCCACAACCAGCAACCCTACCTCCTATCCCCCACACAGTACCCTACCCCCCCCACACACAGCACCACTACCCCCCACAACCAGCACCCCTACCCCCTACCCCCCAACACAGTACCCCTTCGCCCCCACACAACCAGCACCCCTACCCCCCACAACCAGCACCCCTAACCCCACACAACCAGCACCCCTATCCCCCACACAGCACCCCTACCCCACAACCATCACCCCTACCCCCCCACACACACAGCCCCTTACCCCCCACACAAAGCCCCTCTACCCCCCCACACACAGCCCCCCTACCCCACACACAGTACCCCTAACCCCCAACAGCAACCCTACCCCACAACCAGCACCTCTACCCCTACCCCCCACACAGCACCCCTACCCCCCACACAGCACCCTTAACCCCCCACACAGCACCCCTAACCTCCCCCCACACAGCACCCCTAACCTCCCCACACACAGCACCCCTATCCCCCCACACAGCACCCCTAGCCCACAACCAGCCCCCCTACCCCTATCCCCCCAACACAGCACCCCTACCCCCTACACCCCTACGCCCCCTACCCCTATCCCCCAACACAGCACCCCTACCCCCTATCCCCCACAGCACACCTACCCCACAACCCCCTACCACCAATCCCCCACACGCACAGCACCCCTACCCCCCCCACACACACACACACACACACAGCACCCCACACACACACATACACTGCACCCCTCAATGTAGTATGTGTGCGTGTATTCAGCAGTCTGTATGTGTGCGTTTATTCAGCAGTCTGTGTGTGCGTGTATTCAGCAGTCTGTGTGTATTCAGTGGACTGTATGTGTGTATTCAGCAGTCTGTGTGTATGTATTCAGCGGTCTGGGTGTGTGTATTCAGCGGTCTATGTGTATGTATTCAGCGGTCTGCGGGTGTGTATTCAGCAGTCTGACACTGTGTGTATTCAGCAGTCTGACTGTGTGTGTATTCAGCAGTCTGACTGTGTGTGTATTCAGCAGTCTGACTGTGTATGTGTATGTATTGCATTTGTTGTAGATACTAATAAATATAAGCTAAATTGTATCTATTTATATCATTATTTAACATTTGTATAATTGAACTCTCTGTTGTTGTGTTCTTCTTTTAAAACAAAAGTTGTTAATTAGTTCAGACAACTGTACGAGTTGTTTTTTCTAAACTTAGGTTTAATTGCCGTGTTGGCACTTTGAGGAAAAAAAGTTGGCATGTATTGTGGTTTGGGCACTCGGGCTCAAAAAGGTTCACCAAATCCCCAAGTATAAATTGGACCACTGCATAAGGCCAAAGGAGGAGGTTACAGAGAGCAGACTAGAGGCATCAGTGCAATTGGGGTTGTTGATTGGGATACTGAAATCCCCAAGTATAAATTGGACCACTGCATAAGGTCAAAGGAGGAGGTTACAGAGAGCAGACTAGAGGCATCAGTGCAATTGGGGTTGTTGATTGGGATACTGAAATCCCCAAGTATAAATTGGACCACTGCATAAGGCCAAAGGAGGAGGTTACAGAGAGCAGACTAGAGGCATCAGTGCAATTGGGGTTGTTGATTGGGATACTGAAATCCCCACGTATAAGGGAAAGAGTACTAGATGAGAGGAAGTGGGGAAGCCAGGAAGAAAAGTGCTCAATGAATAGTCTAGGATGATTGAGGTGGGGGGAGGCAGTAGATGATAGCAATTCCTAAAGGAGTGGGTTTAAATAGGCAGCCAGTGTGAACTTCAAAATAAGAAAAGGTGGGCAATGACATGAGCACGTCGAAAGGTGGATCTAGGAGGAGCGTATGAGGCGCGGAGAGGGGGTGGCGAGGGGAATCGAGGCCCGACGGTGAAGAAGGAGTAGACGGTGCAGATGCGAAATTAGACGTGAGGATAGTGTTCCAAAGGGTGCCTACAGAGATTCTGACAGATTCCGACAGCAACAGCATAAAACAACATAAAACCCCACGAGGTCGGACGGAGAAAAACTGAAAATCAGAGGGGTTAAAAGAAGAGCTAACAAGCTGCCAAAAAGGAGAAGGAAATCAAGTAAAAAGGGGAGACCAAAGATAAGTGCATACAAAACTTTATTGGAAAGTTTATTAAGAAGCCTGCCAAGGTTGGGAGGCGAGGGGCTGCTATATATGCTATATGCTATTTATGTCAGATGTTATAACTATTACTAATGCATATCACCAACACAACTAGTGCATAGTAGCACTAAAATTCCTGCACAAAAATACCTGAGTATACCTGAATATATTGGTATTGGCTGCTATCGAAGCCGTACTAAAGTGAAAACTCCCTTTCCCCAGATTAAGATAAGAGCTCCAATATGGCGTCTAAGAAACAAATAAAAACTAGAGATAAAAAGATGACTCTCAGCCAACAAGATTGTCAGGCTTTTTTTCCCCCAACAAAGAAAAATTGGGCCACAAAAAAAATTAAACGGTATATCAAGACCAGAATACACAAACAACAAATGCTCATAATGTAGAACAAAAGAATTATGTTTCTCAAGATTTCCTGGTGAATAAACTTGATGAGCAAATGGTACATATTGCTAGTCAGATCATTAACAGCTCCAATATAATCAAAATGGAGATGGAGAGAATAAACACAAAGTTGAGTTCTGCACTAGAAAAAATTTACATAATTGAAGGTCAAATAAATAATCTGCAAACAGAGAATACTCAAACAGAAGTTATAATACAGCAAATGAATCTGAAGATTAGAGATTTGGAGGACCAGTCGAGGAGGTGTAATGTTCGCTTCAGAAATATACCGGAATCTGTAACTCAAGACCAATTAAAAGATTTTCTACTCTCGTTCTTTCAAGAAGCTTGTCTGCAGAATGAAGCCCATCTGCCTATAATAGAAAGAACACACAGACCAAGGAAACCTAATGAGGTTCCAGCTCATTATCCAAGGGACGTTATCGTATGTTTTTTTTCCTATTCATATAAACAACAAGTGTTAAATCTGCTGAGGAATAAAGACAACTTACCTGAGAAATTAAAAGATATCACCACATTCCAAGATCTTTCAACGCAAACAAGAATATGGAGAAAAATGTTTCATCAAGCTTTAGAACCATTGAAGCAAAACAATATGAAATATAAATGGGTACAATCATCTAAAATAATTGTGTGGTGGGAAGAAAAATGGAGACCATTTACTTCAGCCAAAGATCTAGAGGTCTGGACAAAATCATTATTTTTTCAAAGTTAAAGAACCCAAGGAATAGTTATTGGAGTAAAAGAAGACCGTTGAGTTTTTTTTTTAAAATGATATATATTAGAGTACAACTAGTTAAAAGACCTAGAAAGTTGGTTTACACCGACTATATCTACAAAGAAGAGAAAGGATGACAGAAAAAGGAAGATTTAAAGAGAAGGAGAGAAAACTAAAAGATATCATCATAATTCAAGTTATTTTAACTCAAACTAGACCGTGGAGACAAACTCCCCACCAAGATAAATGAGGAAAAATGGAGACTATCTATTTTAAAGATTTAGAAGCATGGACTAAATCGATTATACCCTCAAAAACTAAAGATCTCAATTAATAGCCAACGGAGAATAAAAAGACCGCTAATAATCCTCTTTTTTCTTTTTTTTTCTTTTTTATTTAATTTTATTTATTTTTTTAACTAGAAATAAGTATTCAACCACAGAAGGATAGAATAATGCGTTTGTCAGAGAGATATTCATTCTAAGAGAAATTAGGTTGATAGAATAATTGGGTATAGGATTACATATCACAAGATGGTTATTTATGGGTAAATTTCGAATAATTAGGAATAATTATTTACTATAGAAATATTGATAAAGGTTTGTGTAGAGAAATAATCACTATAATTATACTGGATTCTAAGTACAAATCGGTATAATGAACGTTTGCACTATAGAGTTAGTTAATGGTAAATTTAGAATAAGTATTAATTAAAGAAGGATAGCACGAGGCCTTTTTTTTTTAAATACTCACTTTAATTGAACTATGATTTTATAAGGGGTAAAAGTTTGTATACATTTGTATAATGAATAAATGCACTAAGGGTTAATAAGAAAAGAGAGAAAAGAGAAGAAAAAAAAAAGAGAATTTTTTTTTTTTTGAGGAATAAAGTTTAGAAAGGTTAATTTATCATAATATGGGTACGGATAGGTAAATTTGGATTACAAACCTGTCATAGCAATTAAAAAAAAAAGGTTCTTGTAGAGAAATAATCATTGTAAGTGATCTAGCTGGTAATAGTTTTTATAATTCAATATAAAGAAAACTCTTTAAAGAAGTTTTTTTTTTTTTCCTTTCTCCTCCCCCCTAGCCGTTGCCTCATGACTCTAACTCATAGATCTGCCTGATGCTTGTATTAAGCATAAGTCTCGGAGTAGTAGGCTACTCACGAGACGGGGGCTATCCACAAGAGATTAGGATTAGTCTTCGGTGAGATAGGTTAAGATGTGGGACTACAAGATGTCCCTGATCAATGTAATGTTGTCTGTCATAAATATGTGTTATCTGCGGGGTCCTAAGGGCAGGAGGGGGAAAAATAGAGTGAGAGGACTGAAATATGGTTAAGTTTATGTCTATAAATGCTCAGGTCTTGAATACGATGTATAAAAGATCCTTGTTACGTAATCAAATGATAAAAGAAAAAAATGATATCTGTTTAGTCCAGGAGACACATTGGAGACAAAATGAGAAATTAACATGGGGAGGTAATAAGTTTCCAATTTTTTTACATGCATCTATGAAGGATAAAAAAAAAGAGGCGTAGCAATGATAATTTCAGACAGGGTTAAGTGGGAGAAACTCTATCAGGAATTAGATAAGGAAGGAAGATTTATGATTTCAGTAGGCAAGATAAATGAAGTTAAATATACTATAGTCAATATATACCTTCCTAATGTAGCTCCAGTCTCCCAATTAAAGAAAATACTAAATAAAGCGGATTCAGTTAAAACAGGGATATATATAGTTGCCGGAGATTTTAACTGTATACTAGATCCACAAAAGGATAAAAAATAGTTGAAAGGGAGTGTAATGAATAAAACAATAATTAAAAACGCTAGCTCATTGACTAACACTAAAAATAATTATGATTTATTTGATGTTTGGCGTCTTCAAAATCCAGAATTAAGAGACTATACCCATCTATCTAGAGTTCATTTTACATACTCAAGAATTGATATGATTTGGGGCAACATAAATTTAGTAGATAATTTGGTAAAAATAAATATTGTGGAAAATGTATGGTCAGATCACAGTACTTATATATTCGAAATAAAAGATAATCTGACAGCTAGAAATAATTCAATGTGGAAACGAAATAATTATCTGTTATATAACAAAAGCTGTAAGACTAAATTGGAGAAATTGATAGTATGTTTTTTTAAGGAGAATGATCCTTTAGACACTTCAAATCTAAATATGTGGTGCTCTTTTAAAGCAGTTATAAGAGGCTATCTTATAAAGTTAAATCATGAAGCTAAAAGCAAAGAAAAAAGATTAGGAGATCTATATATTGAACTCTATAAGCTTACAACCGATAATAAAGAAGATCCTACAATGGAGAAAGGCAGACGAATAGCAGAAGTGCAAAAAAATATTCTACAATGCTTGAATATTAAAACAACAAATAATATTAAAAAATTAAAATTGAGATTCTATTGTAGAGGGAATAAAACAGACAAGATGCTAACTAATAAGTTGAGGAAACAGTATGCTAATGCTCGGATATCTAAGATTGTATACAACCAAATAACTCATATAAATCCAAAAGATATTGGGGACTGCTTTAGAGATTACTATGGGTTACTATATAATCTTCCCGTTGAATCTTCTACAATTAAGATTAAACAGTATCTAACTAGTACAAATCTAACAAAAATAGATCAAATCCAGAAAGATAGCCTAAACAAATCGATTACAGAGGCTGAGGTGAATAGGGCTATATCCAAAACCCAGAAATCGAAAACACCAGGTCCAGATAGATTTTCTAATCTGTTTTTTCATACTTATAAATCTATACTGAGTAAACAATTAGCATTAGCGTTTAATAATGCGGTTCAAATAGGAAGTTTTCCTGAAGAGATGACAAGAGCAAACATGCTCCCCATCTTGAAACAAGGAAAAAACCCAACTGCCGTGGCTAGTTACCGTCCCATCTCTTTAATTAATTCTGATGTAAAAATATTCTCATCTATTTTGGCAGACCGCCTTAAGAGTATTATTAATACGCTTATTCATAATGATCAAATAGGTTTTATACCAGATAGATGGGTAGGCTCTAACTCAAGAAGAATTATAGACATTATAGATAACGCCAATAAGAAACATACTGTATATACTCGAGTATAAGCCGACCCGAATATAAGCCGAGGCCCCTAATTTTACCCCCAAAAAATGGGAAAACTTATTGACTCGAGTATAAGACTAGGGTGGGAAATGCAGCAGCTGCTGGTAAATTTCTAAATAAAATTAGATCCTTAAAAATTATATTAATTGAATATTTATTTACAGTGTGTGTATAATGAATGCAGTGTGTGTATGAGAATGCAGTGTGTGTATGAGAATGCAGTGTGTGTGTATGAGAATGCAGTGTGTGTGTATGAGAATGCAGTGTGTGTGTATGAGAATGCAGTGTGTGTATGAGAATGCAGTGTGTGTATGAGTGCAGTGTGTGTATATGAATGCAGTGTGTGTATGAGAATGCTGTGTGTATGAGTGCAGTGTGTGTGTATGAGAATGCTGTGTATGAGTGCAGTGTGTGTGTATGAATGATGTGTGTGTGTATGAATGCTGTGTGTGTGTATGAATGCTGTGTGTGTATGAATGCTGTGTGTATGAGTGCAGTGTGTGTGTATGAGAATGCTGTGTGTATGAGAATGCTGTGTGTATGAATGCAGTGTGTGTGTATGAATGCAGTGTGTGTGTATGAATGCAGTGTGTGTGTGTATGAGTGCTGTGTGTGTGTGTATGAGTGCTGTGTGTGTGTGTATGAGTGCTGTGTGTGTGTGCATGAATGCAGTGTGTGTGCATGAATGCAGTGTGTGTGTGTATGAATGCAGTGTGTGTGTGTATGAATGCAGTGTGTGTGTGTGTATGAATGCAGTGTGTGTATGTGTGTGTGTAATGCAGAGTGTGATGCAGAGCCTTGGCGGAGGGTGGGCATTTTTATTTTTTAATTATTATTTTAATATTTTTTTTGTTTCATTACATTTTTTATTATTATTATTATTTTATTTTTTATTTTATTATTATTTTTATTTTTTTTATTATTATTAATATATATACATTTTTTTCGTCCCCCCTCCCTGCTTGCTAGCTGGCCAGGGAGGGGGGCTCTCCTTCCCTGGTGGTCCAGTGGATGGGCACTGTGTAGGAGGGGGCTGTGGGGGCTGCAGAGAGATGTTACTTACCTTTCCTGCAGCTCCTGTCAGCTCTCTCCTCCTCCGCCGGTCCGTTCAGCACCTCGGTCAGCTCCCAGTGTAAATCTCGCGAGAGCCGCGGCTCTCGCGAGATTTACACTGTGAGCTGACAGAAGAGCTGAACGGACCGGTGGAGGAGGAGAGAGCTGACAGGAGCTGCAGGAAAGGTAAGTAACATCTCTCTGCAGCCCCCACAGCCCCCAGTCTGTATTATGGCAATGCAAATTGCCATAATACAGACAATTGACTCGAGTATAAGCCGAGTTGGGGTTTTTCAGCACAAAAAATGTGCTGAAAAACTCGGCTTATACTCGAGTATATACGGTATCCCCCTTTGCAGTCGATGCAGAAAAAGCCTTCGACAGGCTAAATTGGAAGTTTTTAGAACTAACTTTAGAAGCATATGGAATAGAAGGCTGGATGTTAAGAGGAATTATGGCCCTATATAAAAACCCTTCAACTAGAATAGTAGGCCCAAATGTCTGCTCAGATTGGGTATCAGTAAATAATGGGGTGAGACAAGGCTGTCCACTTTTGCCATTATTATATATTCTTTCAATAGAACCCCTAGCGGAAAATATTAGGAAAAACTTAGATATAAAAGGCTATAGAATAAGAGATAAAGAATTTAAAATCAGTCTTTATGCGGACGATATCCTTTTGTCAATCACTGAGCCAATTAGCTCTTTGAACTATCTGATGGAGGAAGTTAGATTGTATAGCCAATTAGCAAATTACAAACTAAACAATGAAAAAACATGATGAGTATTGAACTAGATAAGAAGACAGGAAATCAGTAATCAATATGCATTTACATGGGCATCTCAGAAATTTGACTGTCTAGGAATATCTATTACTAAGAATATAGAGAGAATGATGGAAGAAAATTTTCTAAGTCTATTAAAAAGCACAAACTTATTACTTAAAGATTGGAGAAATGTGCAGATTACCTGGTGGGGCCGTATTAACGTAATTAATTCCTATATCATTCCTAAATGGAATTATTTATTCCAAATGATTCCACTCAGGATTCCAGACATTTGGTTGACGCTATTACAAAACAATCTAGAACATTTTATTAATAAGGGTAAGAAAAATAGAATAAACAGAAATATTCTATCATTAAAAACTAAGGATGGAGAATTAAATTTCCCTAACATAAGAGCTATATACTGGGCAAATGTGATTACACATATGTATAGGTCCCAGACGGTGACAGCTAAACAAGAAAGTTGGTTTAGTATTGAAATGGAAGATTTGAGATTAAAAAACCCAGAGGGCATGCTATGGAATACGAAACCTCTAGATAAAATGGAGATTGATATTAAAAATAATACTATATGGGCCCAAATGTTGCCTGTTTGGGAGGAAATTAAAAAGAAAATAGGTCTTAAGTATGCAATTATGAACACGGCAAATTTGAGGATAATAGAAGCCAATATGATAGATCTCTCCCTAGATATTTGGCGAACTCAAGGAATAAATAAAGTTTTGCAGATATTATATTCAGATAAAATATTGCCTTTCGATACTATTTTACAAAAGTATCATCTCCCTCAACGAGAGTTATTTACCTACCTGAGGCTTAAATATTTTCTGCTGAAACATCTTATTAAAGAGTCTGGAAAAGTGTCTATAGTGATAAAACGTATATTCTCAAATCAGATTGTACCGAAAGTTCTAGCTAAAGCAATAGAGGTAATTAGAAATATTAATGAGGTAGCTAGTCTTCCCCAGAAGACCAAATGGGAAAAAGATTTGAAGTGTTCTTTGGATCATGAAGATTGGTGTAAAGCTATAAATAACACTCGCCGACAGGTTCAATGTTTAAATTTATTAGAAACCTACTATAAGGTCATATATAGATGGTATTTAGTCCGTAGTAAGTTATCTCAGATGCATCCAGGAGTTACCTCTAAGTGCTGGAGATGTGATAAAGAGGAGGGATCATTTATCCACATTTGGTGGAGTTGCTCAAACATTCAGATCTCTATTAAGAGAATGATAAGATTTATTAAAGATATAACTGGAATAGAGTTAGAAAAGAAACCAGAGGTAGTTTTGCTACACATGCATTTGCCAAATATGTCATATAGAAATAGATGCTTTATAATCCATTGTTTTATTGCATTTAAAATTGTTCTTGCACGGAACTGGAAATCTAATCAAGTAGTTAACTGGGACGTTATTAAAGATCAAATCTTCCTTCAGACGAAGATGGAAAGAGATCTGAGTATACCGTATTTGAACTCCCCAAAAAGAAGAGATCTATGGAAAAGTTGGGTTAACAAAATAGAAACTAGGCTATAAATCAGACTTGTATATATTGGATTTGTTATCACCTGAATAGCAAGAGCCCTGAGCTAAGACAGACTCCTCTCCTAGCCCGACCCCGCAGATAATGGTGTATTGTGTTTGTCTAATGTGAATGTTTGGACTATGTAACGATGGAACTGGACCTGTGTGGTTTTATCGGTATATGTATTTTTGTAAGAAATTGAATAAAATAATTTATACTGAAAAAAAAAATAAAATAAGAAAAGGATAGGGCAGGGGGAGTTATGATTGTTTGAAAGGTACATTGAGGGGAAAGAAGGATGCCTACACCACCTCCTTTACAGTTGAGTCTGGGACTGTGAGAGAATTGTAGCCCACCAAAACATAAAGAGGCAAGAGAAGCGCTATCAGAGGGGGACAGCCAGGCCTCTGTAAGTGCAAGTAGTCTGAGTGAGTTTGAGATGAAAAAGTTGTGTATGGCTGTTGATTTTAAATTACTGCAGACTGAGCGGGTGTTCCAGAGTGCACACTGAATGTTGGTAAATGAGGGTAAAGGGCAGGGCATTGTGATGAGGTTTGTGGGGTTTCTGGTTTTCTTAGTGTGTGTAGAGAAGGTGAAGGGCCCTGGATTGGGAGAGACATCACCAGCTGCTAGAAGCAGGAGGAGAGAAAGTGACAGGAGGTGTGAATGGGTTTTGTATGCAAGTCTAGGATCAGATCGATTGTTTTTAGGAGTGAGAGAGTAGAAAAATGAGTGCAAGTCATAAGATGAGAGAAGGGGAGAGTGTGGCAGAGAGAGGCATATAAATATGGATGGGGGATGAGTGAAGTGAGTGTAAGGAGAGATTTTTATACTGAGGGATAGTGATGTCGCGAACACGAAATTTTCGGTTCGTGAACGGCGAACGGGAACTTCCGCAAACGTTCGCGAACCGGCGAACCGGGCGAACCGCCATTGACTTCAATGGGCAGGCAAATTTTAAAACCCACAGGGACTCTTTCTGGCCACAAAAGTGATGAAAAAGTTGTTCCAAGAGGACTAACACCTGGACTGCGGCATGCCGGAGGGGGATCCATAAAAACTCCCATGGAAAATTACACAGTTGATGCAGAGTCTGGTTTTAATCCATAAAGAGCATAAATCACCTAACATTCCTAAATCAAAATTGATATGGATTGACACCTGACATATGACATATTGACACCTTGACATATGGATTGACACCTATCCTCAGAGACCCTGATACACACTGACACAGAGCAGAATAGGGACTGTTCACCCTACTTAGGGTCACTTGGCAGGTATGGATTGACACCTGTCCTCAGAGACCATGATACACACTGACACAGAGCAGAATAGAGACTGTTCCCCCTACATAGGGTCACTTGGCAGATATGGATTGACACCTGTCCTCAGAGCCCCTGATACCCACTGACACAGAGCAGAATAGAGACTGTTCCCCCTACCTAGGGTCACTTGGCAGATATGGATTGACACCTGTCCTCAGAGCCCCTGATACACACTGACACAGAGCAGAATAGAGACTGTTCCTCCTACATAGGGTCACCTGGCAGATATTAATTGACACCTGTCCTCAGAGACCATGATACACACTGACAGAGCAGAATAGAGACTGTTCCCCCTACATAGGGTCACTTGGCAGATATGGATTGACACCTGTCCTCAGAGCCCCTGATACACACTGACACAGAGCAGAATAGAGACTGTTCCCCCTACATAGGGTCACTTGGCAGATATGGATTGACACCTGTCCTCAGAGCCCCTGATACACACTGACACAGAGCAGAATAGAGACTGTTCCCCCTACATAGGGTCACCTGGCAGATATTGATTGACACCTGTCCTCAGAGACCATGATACACACTGACACAGAGCAGAATAGAGACTGTTCCCCCTACATAGGGTCACTTGGCAGATATGGATTGACACCTGTCCTCAGAGCCCCTGATACACACTGACACAGAGCAGAATAGAGACTGTTCCCCCTACATAGGGTCACTTGGCAGATATTGATTGACACCTGTCCTCAGAGACCATGATACACACTGACACAGAGCAGAATAGAGACTGTTCCCCCTACATAGGGTCACTTAATCGATATGGATTGACACCTGTCCTAAGGATCCCTGATACACACTGACACAGAGCAGAATAGGGACTGTTCCACCTACATAGGGTCACTTGGCAGATATGGATGGACACCTGTCCTTAGAGACCATGATACACACTGACACAGAGCAGAATAGAGACTGTTCCCCCCTACATAGGGTCACTTGGCAGATATGGATTGACACCTGTCCTCAGAGCCCCTGATACACACTGACACAGAGCAGAATAGAGAATGTTCCCCCTACATAGGGTCACTTGGCAGATATGGATTTACACCTGTCCTCAGAGACCTAATTGTGTAATAATGGTAATACTATTACCTATTATATAATATTGGCAGGGGCAAGGAAATTCCCTCTAAATAGATGGGTATAGGCAGAGAGTATGGAGACCGGAGTGATAAAGTGTCAAATAGGTGATATAAAGTTAAATGTATCACAGACACACAGCCACCCTTTCTCTTAGCTAGTTTCCAGAAATGCTGGATAGGTAGAAGGGCTATAAAGACTCAGAGAGGTCTAAGAAGAATCCTATAAACTAGCCCTAATCTCCTTAAACACCTTCAAGGGTGTTCTAAGCTAAAGCTCAATCTAAATGTTTAGATGACTGCCTGATTTCCCATAACAGATGCTGGCTAGGAATAACAGTGTGCAAGACAAAGAGTGGGTCTAAGTGCCCATAGTGCAGTAAAGTGTCCCTAGTGAAGTGAAAAAGAGAATAACGAGCTGGCGCCCAAGAGAATAACGAGCTGGCGCCCTATCAGGGGACGTGTATATGGCATCGATTTTAGGAACCGGGAGATGGAAAAAGATGCTTGGTCGGTCCTCCTACTTAAAATTTGGGGCACTGCGCGTGCAATCTAATGTGCCACCAGATAGGAGTGGTGTGTTAAGTAGTACTATTCCTATCAGTTTAATCCCTGTTATGTGCCTTTTTATTGGTTTGTTTTTTGAAGCCACAGTGCAGCCCCAGAGGGCCGGAAAATTAGGCATGTACACATGCCTGAAAAATTAGGTATTGTTGCAGCCGCTGCTGTAGCAGCGGCCATAAAAATTGATGTTTGTTTCCCAGGCAGAAAGTGCCCTAAAACATTGCGGCTTGAACCCTAGTTGGTGGCGGATAAGTCACGCAAGTCAACCGGCATTCAGAGCTAAAATACAGCAGCATGTGGACCATTTTAAGCCCAAGGTAGCTCATCTCATCAGGCCTATTTTAGTCGAATGTATCGCCCACTGTCAGTCCCTTCGGGATCCATCCCTCATTCATCTTAATAAAGGTAAGGTAATCTAGACTTTTTTGACCTAGGCAACTTCTCTTCTCAGTGACAATACCTCCTGCTGCACTGAAGGTCCTTTCTGACAGGACACTTGAAGCGGGGCAGGTCAGAAGTTCTATCGCAAATTGGGATAGCTCAGGCCACAGGTCAAGCCTGCACACCGAGTAGTCAAGGGGTTCATTGCTCCTCAGAGTGTCAATATCTGCAGTTAAGGCGAGGAAGTCTGCTACCTGTTGGTCGAGTCATTCTCTGAGGGTGGATCCCGAAGGGCTGTGGCGATGCGTACGACTTAAAAAGCTCTGCATGTCCTCCATCAACAACACGTCTTTAAAGCGTCATGTCCTTGCCGGCGTGGTCGTGGGAGGAGGAGGATGATTTTCACCTCTTCCCCTGTTAGATTCCCGTTGTGCTGTGACATCACCCTTATACGCTGTGTAAAGCATACTTTTTAATTTATTTTGCAAATGCTGCATCCTTTCCGACTTGTTGTAATTCGGTAACATTTCCACCACTTTCTGCTTATACCTGGGGTCTAGAAGCGTGGACACCCAGTACAGGTCCTCTCTTTTGCTTTTATTTCATTTAATACGGCTACATTTTATAGCCTCTTTATTACAATAAATTTGCATATTTATCATACCTCTATTGAAGTCTCATTCCATCTTTGGTCCGCTTGGAGTTCCAGTGGAGAGTGGAGACGTATAGCCGCCCAAATCAATCCGGGCAGGCACTTGTTCTGGCGATTTATTCACTTTGATCTCGTGAGTGCAATATTGTATAAGCGCATTATCTCTCACTTTGCTGTATCACACTATGTTTCTTTTTCTGTTCCTGTTCTAGATTATGTACAGCCGTATCTCATTCCCTTTTGTGTCTATGTATAAGGTGACAACGAGCACCCTGGGATGCCTGTTGTGGTTGGTCTTCCTCCTCCTCGTCAAAGCCACATTCCTCCTCTGACTCCTCTTCCTCACAATCCTCTTCCAGCGTTGCCGCAGGTCCAGCAAGCGATGCTGATAAGGCTGTTTCTGGTGGTGATGGTGACCACAACTCTTCCTCTTCCTCTTCACGCTCATCTACAGCCTGATCCAGCACTCTTCGCAGGGCACGCTCCAGGAAGAAAACAAATGGTATGATGTCCCTGATGGTGCGAATTCCTCCCCTGTGAGAACTACTAGAGCAAAGGCTACGGTAGGTGCTGTGTTTCCCTATAATCTGGAAGAAGGCTGTACGTATGGCATGGATGCCTATGGTAGAACGTACCCTCCTGCCAGATGAGGTATTCAATCTCTCAGAGGAGGAAGGTAACAATGAACAACCAAATCACGCCCGGAGGGCGTTCTTGAGGGAGGGGTACTGTCACAGTTCTCACCGCGACATCCAGACGAGGTTGCCCCAGAAGTGCCCGATGAGGGACTTGAACCTGGGTACTCTGCAATCCTGGATCTGCTCTCTTGCCCCTGAGCCACTATACAGCTCTAGAAATTGCCTGAAGCATAATCTTGCCTTGTATCCAGCACTGGGGGCTGGACGTTATTCTGTGGCTGCCCCAACATTCTCAGCACACCTGTGGCTGATCACCAATCAGCCAGGTATAAGACACTGCCTCTCCCTGAAAGCAGTGTCAGTTAATTGACTCTGGTTCAAGTATTGCTGTTTCGTGTTCCAGTGTACTCCTGACCTTGGATTGTTATTTCGTTGTACCCTGACTTCTGGCATCCTCTGACCTCGGCTCTCTAATCGCTTATCCTGATTTCTGGCACCCACTGACCTCTGGCTTACCCACGACTATTCTCCTGGTTTATCCGTTTCTGTACTGCGACTTGGGAGTATTAACCTGCACAGCCCCCGTGCACAGACTCACAGGCCAGGTGAGTTCTTATCTGACCAGCTTGGCCTGTGTTTAATTGCAAGGGTGAGCATATATCTGCGCTACAGACTCCCAACCAAGGTAAGCCGTTACACACGGGCAATAGGGCACCCAGAGCAGGGATTCCCCACAGATATGAGGTCGGACAACCAAAGTAAAGGGAAGCAGCAGATAGGGTTCATAGGGGAGGGAGGAAATAATATGGCCCTACCTGGCAATATATAACTACAACCCCATACCATATTTATAAGATCCCAAGAGCAAAGGGGTCAACAGCCATGAACCCAAAGTCAACCTCTCCAACTGAGCCAAGAGAGATAGGCTGACCCGAAATCCTCACCGAAACTGGGGAACCATAGAGGACGTGTACATAGAGTGTGGGAGAATGTTATATACTTATCTCTAACTGAAATAGGACCTGCGAGTCCAATATGTGAATGTTGATTGCATTAAACCGTGACCTGCGCGTCACCGTGGTATGCCTATATGAACAACATTTTACAATACAATTGATGTTACCTGAATACATTAGGGCTCTCGTCTTCCTATCTAATACAAAAAGTTGAAAATCTTCAATAAAATTTATTTTTACAAAAAAAAATCAAAAATGACTCTAAATTAAAATATTTAATTCCAAATCAATATTTAAACTTTTAGGGACAGATTAAAAATCCATTTAATTATATTGATACTAAGGTTAGTAGACACATTGTCACCTCTCCAATGCCCTTGTATTAATTGTATACCAAAAAAGGATAAAAGGCTTAGATCTTTAAAATGGTGTTCCAAAAAATGACACACTATGATTATAATATCCTCTTTAAAATTGTATAGGTGCTCCCGCACCCTGATCTTCAATAGCCTAGATCAGTGATGGCGAACCTATGGCACGCGTGCCACAGGTGGCACGCCGGGCCCTCTCTGTGGGCACGTGGCCATAGGTTCGCCATCACTGCAGAGTAGGCACCTGCCTGCCTGTTTTGGGCAGGTGCCTACTCTGCTTCCGTGTTGGGAGGTAGGGGGAGGGATCTGTGTAGCAGCTCCCCTGTCCTCCCGCACAATGCTGTGTGGAGCGTTGCCGATCGTTACCATGGCAACGCTCCACACAGCATCACGCGGGAGGACAGGGGAGCTGCATCACAGATCCCTCCCCCTGCAGTGCTTACCACCACCGGACCACCAGGGATGTTCCCCACCCCCCTACTTCATTAAAGGTAAGAAGGAGGGAGGGGGTATACTGACATACAGCACCCCTACCCCCCAGAAGTACCCTTACCCCCCCAGAAGTACCCCTACCCCCCACAGCAGTACCCCTACCCCCCACAACAGTACCCCTACCCCCCAGCACCCCTATCCCCCAGCAGTACCCCTACCCCCCAGCAGTACCCCTACCACCCCCAGCAGTACCCCTACCCCTCCACAGCAGTGCCCCTACCCCCCACAGCAGTAACCCTACCCCCCACAGCAGTACCCCTATCCCCCACAGCAGTACCCCTACCCCCCAGCATCCCTATCCCCCCACAACAGTACCCCCCACAACAGTACCCCTACCCCCCAGCACCCCTATCCCCCCAGCAGTACCCCTACCACCCCCAGCAGTACCCCTACCACCCCCAGCAGTACCCCTACTACCCCCATCAGTACCCCTACCCCCCACACACAGTACCCCTACCCCCACACACAGTACCCCTTGCCATGTTGGCACTTTAAGGAAAAAAAAGTTGGCATGTATTGCGGTTTGGGCACTCGGGCTCAAAAAGGTTCGCCATCACTGACCTAGATGTTTTTCCAACATATTAAAGACCACAAGGGCATCAGAGCATGTATACAACATTTTTGGAATTACACGTGAGATAAATAATAAACAATTCTTGATCAGTAGAATGGGGAAACAAAGTTTCCTTCTTTTTCTCCTTATTTCTACTGGTTCTGCACCCCATACAATCTCCACAGTTGAAAAAAAACTTTTTTTAAAAGTGTTTTTTTCTCAATAAAATTCTTATACTTTTTAATAAAACTAGTTGTTAAACATTGTTTCCTCTCTTTTTAAATATGCTAAAAAGTGTAAGTCTAATTTTGTTGGAACTTAAAAGACTCTATTTGCGCACTTGTTATCAATGTGCATGTGCGTAATGGAATGCACTTTCCAGTATACCGAGAACAAAGAATCAACCCACCCAGTATTTGCAGAGCTTGCACAGTGGGATAATCAGAACGGAAGTGAGGCTTGTAACAAAAGTGCAAAGGATGCGCATCATCAAAGTGCCCCAAAACACTGAAGCCCCGTCAGAAGGGACGGGGAAGATGCCGGAGAAAGGCCCAAATTTGGATTTCCACTTGGGACACTTGTATACCGATCGCATTAGGAAATAATGATGCACTTGAGAAAGACTGATTAGTTGAAATGCGTTGTTCTTTGATCTTTTTTGCATGATTGTCCATTTTATGTATGTAAATTTAATACATTTGCTGCTTCTGAAATTTTCTAGTGGATCATGATTCTACTTAAAAAATCTGGAAGCTGACTTCAGATTCTGGGAAGCCATTAACTATACCTTTATGGCCACAAAGCCAGAGCCTTCTTATTTGTTGTGCCATTTTATTACTTTTTGTGTTCCAGTGGGTGAATGGGAACACAGGGGATTGTTGCAGAAAATTAGTGCCGTTTTGAACCTTATTATTGTTATTTTTTCATTATTAAAGAGTTCAAGGTGTTGACCTGCCTCCAAATTCCCAAAAATCGTTATCCGATTAAGTATCTGTGCTGGAACAACAAGTTCGATCCATGGAGACACTAGCCTCACAACTTAAAACGGACCTGCTACCAAGATATGCCAAATATCACAGAACACATTCACAAGTCTTGTGGAGTCCATGCTTCAATGCATTAGAGCTGTTTTGGCAGTATGAGGTTGATATACTCGATATTAGGCAGGTTGTTTTGTTGTTGTGGCTGATCAGTGTACATGGTCAATTTAATTATACTCTGCTTAGAATCTGTATTATTTATATAAAAATTCCCATCAAATTACATGAATTACCTCTGATTTTGTAGCAGAAGCTCCGTTGTACCATTTTTCCCAGTAGAGTCCATCAAGCAAAACATTAAAGCACCAATTCCACCAATGATCTACTGTCTTAATTTTATTAAATGGTTGTTTAGCATTTCTAAAAATAAATCAAGAGACACATTTTTGTTATAGATATCTATAATAAAAACCATGGATTAAAGGGCAGCTTTACAAATAGCTTATACATGCACATTTACAATTTAATAACGTTTACACAGTTACATAGGCTGAACAACATGTTCATCTGTTGATCCAAAAGAAGACAAAAAAGGCTTAAAGCGCTTTATATTTTGCAACAAACGTGGAAGAAAATTCCTTCTCAACCCCAGAATAGCAGCCAGATCACTCATTTGATCAAGAAGGGGTTACACCACATATTAAATATCATATAGCTGAACATTGTTTTTGCAAGAATCATCCAGTTGCTGTTTAAAAATATGTACAGAGTACTCCTTAGGCACAGAATTCCACATCTTTATTGGTCTTACAGTAAACAACCCATTCCTTTGCCGTAGACGAAATCTCCTTTTTTCCAGGCTAACCTCATGCCTGCTAGGAGTTTTAAGGATAAAAACACAAAAATAATAATCATTAGAAATAATTACTACTGCTGAACTCTACAATACTAGAGTGCTTGGCTTGTAGGAGCACTAACAGTAACAAAAGGCATGTTACTTCATTTATAGATCCTCAAAATAAAAAAGAATATAAAATTAAACAAATGATAACATGTTTTTCAAAGAAGGTAATTTATGTTCTGAGGTGCCCATGTCAATTGTACTATGTGGGGAGAACCAAGCGTCCCCTCCACGTAAGAATAAATGAGCATGTTAGAAACATCAGGAAAGGCTATGAGAGGCACCATGTATCTCTGCACTTTAAAACAGTACATAACAGTGATCCAAGCATGTTAGAATTTTTTGCTATCCAAAGGGTCACTTTAAGCTGGAGAGGAGATGATGAAATTAAAATATTGGGAAAAACGGAGATGAAATGGATCTTCAATCTCAACACCCTTACTCCATTTGGCTTAAATGCCGATTTTGAGTTATACCATTTTTTATAATAAAAACACCTTTTAAATTCTTTTCCTTTTTTAATATATATTTTTTATTACAAATATATATATGACTTTTGTTATTTATATTTTTTATTACTTAATACAAAGAATATAAAGAAAGATATAATAGACCAGTTTTCTTACACGTATTATATTTTTGTATATATATGCCTCTATTTATTCAAGTTTGATAAAATGATAAATTATTAAAATACATTTGAATATATTATGCTAGTAAAATATTATGTACTTATTGAAGTTATATTAGTACATCCAAACTAGCATTATTAATGTTTCCTATTTTAGATTACATTTACAGAATTACAATTAATGTATACATAAGATTAATATATCCTAGTCTGTAAAATGATGTTTTTTTCCCTCTTCCTATCTCCATAAATACACCCCTGTTTCTTCATGAGTGATTTCTCACTCGCTAAGGTGGAGTGAACTTTTAACGCCGCCAGAACTACAGAGAAGAGACTTTTGGGTAATGTAGTTCCAGACGGCGAACCGGAAGTGACGTAACGGCAATTAGAAGCCGCAACTAGAATCACCTGATATCGGACAAACGATTGGACGCAGAGAGGAAGGGCGGGAGAAACAATCTCGTTTAAAACCGGAAAACAGGACATCAACAGAATACCAATTGAGAAAGCCAACGGAGAAGGCGAAACGCGTCTTGGTAGAACAGGAGAGGAAGGACTTCGGCACATATTGTATTTATTCATTTTTTTATCACTATTTGATATTTTAATCAACTTTTATTTATCTTTATACAATAAATTTTGTGTTTGAATATACTCACCTCTATCTTGAATTTCTGGATCCGGTTAAGGGTAGTGTCACCCTTTATATTAGACACACATACCATTTATACTTAGAGCCTGTTACCAAAAGGCTCTTAAAAAGGTGAGCAGTTTTCCTTTCACCTTAAAGAGATATTGCACTGCATGCTAAGAGTTAAACAATCTGCACCCAGAAGTCTGTTTGTTTCTCTTTTCTCTTGGAGTCTTCACCATGATTGGAAGGAGGGAGAAAAAAACAGGCAGAATCAACACGGTCTCGCTGCCTACCTTAAAGGCACGGATACTTAAGTGTTTAGAGCCTATACCCACATAAAAGGCTCTAATAAATGTGAGTTTATCTGCATACATTTAAATCCACTTCAATACAAGCTTTTACGTTATTACCCTATGTATGTTTTCTGTTTTTTCCTTTATATGTCTACTTTTTGGTACTACCCTGAGTGGTAAGTGTACATTTGTATTCTTGAGCACTGTGAATATACACCTATTTAGCGCTACACTCTTACCAATAGTGGGAAGGTGTTTACACTGACCCATTGAGGTTTATTGTTCGTTTTTTTAATAAAATCATATATAAATAAAATAAACACAATGAAATGTACAGTAAATGAAATGAAAATGTATTACCTGTAATAATGAGAGTTGATGGCACAAGTGAAAAGGAGAAGAGATATTAGTGTTTGGATGGGGAGTTGCCTTCCGTAATTACAATAGGTAACTGGCCTTTAAATACTTTGGAGCTGTCACGACACTCCTTAGTCGACATGCCCTCGTGCAGTACTCGCACTCACCACTCTTTCTGTTTGGCACTGTTCTCATTTCCTTTCGTTAGGCACTACACCTGGCCCTTGTTTAGCACCTATATATTCTGGTTTCTCCCCTCACTCCCGGTCAGATCATTATCCTCTATCCTTGACCCTGTACCTGCTGTTTCCTGGCTCCCGTGATTCTGGCTCCTGTCTCCTGTCTCCTGTGTCTTGTTTCCTGAGTATCCTGAGTATCTTGTGTTTCCTGATCTGGTGTTCCGATGTCCTTATGGTCCTGTGTCCTGTGCCTCCTGTTCCAGTGTTCGCCTGCAGTGTTCCTGTCTAGACTCCTTCTCCAGTGATTCTGACCTTGCTGCATTATTTCTGTGTGACCTGCTTAGGACTTTGCCCCTTGATGTTCATTTTGTACTTGGTGGCTGCACTAACCTGACTAAGCCTTTACCTTTGCCTAGGACTATCGTGGACTCTGCCTGCTCTATTGTATATATTGGGTTATTGTATATATTTATATATTTGTGGCATTGTCATATTTTGTTTTGTATATATTATATATATCTATATCCTTTTGGTTTGCCTTAATACATTTTCTTTATTACTCCATTTATCGTGTCCTAGAATTATTTCTCTGCTAAGTTGGTTCCCACACTTAAAGGGACAGTGCTGTTGCAGGGCAGCACCCCTTCATGTCATGACAGGAGCAGTGTTACAGCTTTAAAACTGGCACTTAGAATGCAGTCGAAGTGCCGAAGTCGTCGAAGTGGCCGCTATTCGACAAACGAACACATGGCGGCCACTTCGATGACTTCGGCACTTCGACGACTTCGGCACTTCGACTGCATTCTAAGTGCCAGTTTAAAAGCTGTAACACTGCTCCAAAGTATTTAAAGGGTCAGGAACAGCATACAAAAATCCATTATGCCCCAATGTAGTTCTAAAGGGCAATACATCCCAGGGCCATAGTCGCAGGGCAGGAGGCTAGCGATCAGTCCTCTCCAATGCCCAGTGGGAAATGGCAGTTTGTCACAACTTGGAAAAGTGTTTTGATGAAAAGCTTCTTGAAGTTTGATATTTCTTGCTGGTCCATGGGCTGGATAAGAGGAGTTATATTGGGGGTCAAAACAGAACTCATTTATCAATTCGTCCTCCAAGCCTGGTGGGTGAGCAGGAGCATTATCCATTATCCAAGAAGCAGAGCCTTGACTGGTAAGTTTTTTTCTTGTAGGTATTTTTTTAACACTTGGCCCAAACACCTCACGAACCCACTCAATAAAAAATTGAATGGTTACCCAAGCTTTGCTGTTAGCCCTTCATATCACATGCAATTTGCTTTTCAGGACATATTTAAAAAAAAAAAAAAAAAAAATACCCGCAGGTTCTCCGAGTGGTAGACTAGCAAAGGCTTCAGTTTCAAATCCCCACTCGCATTCCCACACAACAACAGGGTTAGCCTGTCCTTCATGGGCTTGTGTCCTGGCAATGATCTCTCCTCCTTTGTTATGTAGGTCCTCTTTCTTCCAAAACAGGGCTGTCTCATAACAGATAAAGACTTATTGGGAAATTCCTCAGCCTCTACACAGGCTTTAAATTCAACAAATTTCTCAGCATCATCTTCGTTAGCACTGGATGCTTCAACATGCCTCACTACACTGTGTATGCCACTTCTCCTCGTAAGCCTTTTAAACCACCCTCTACTTGCCTTGAAAACATCACTCTCAGCACTCGTTCCAGGGGTATTTATTAAAAGGTCAGCATGCAAATGTCTTGCTTTTTCACAAATGATTGCCTCTGAAATGCTATCGCCGGCTGTTTTTCATTTATCCATATCAATAGCAATTTTTCTACTTCTTCTTGCGTCTGGCTTCTTTGTTTTGTAATCACTTTTACTCCTCTAGCAACATTGGTTCCTTTGATGGCATCTTTATTTTTTTATTTTTTAAATGTATTTTCTTTTTATTGGATATCAGGCATGGGTTTAAAGATAGACAATACAAAATGGTAATAGTATAGTAAAATACAAACATTTGAACAATATCAATGCGTTTAGAGATATTCAGTACAGAATGGTGAGAACAATGCACTGTAAAAGACATAAATTGCTACACTATCATTAAGCCTAGTGAGTGTGCACTGCAGCAATATGTAAGAATAGTAGTACAGATTTAGATGGATAGATGCAGCTTCTACAGGTAAATTCAACATGCAACATATTAGTGTGATACTCTGGATCTTCCAGTGCTCAGTGGTGACATTGCTCTATTGTGTTATCATGCTTAAGTACACTAAGTCGTATCCCAGTGAAGGGCCACCCCCCTGTCTGGCCGGGTTCTCGCGTCGGCCATTACATTGGTTTTCTAGTGGGGCAGCCAGCTGCACCCAAGCATGTACTTTTTGTGAGTATAACAAACAATGCGCTATCTTGTGTATCGCCTGTGATTATACTGACTGTGTCATTCCCAGAGGCTTTATCTGGATCACCTCAAAGTCCTGCCGGGGGTGAGGGGTGTGGGGGGTGAAAGGGGGGAGAAAGGTTTCCACTCCCTTGGTCACCTCTCCAGCACAACCATAGCTGACATAGTGCTTACTTTCGCAAATGCGCTGATTCATTTAGTTCAATTCTCCTGCGTTTGGTTAAAATTTCTGAGTGGATTACTGAATTCACAACCTAATGCTTGGAGAATTTAGTCAAATTGATCCCTTCAATGGAGTATATTTTAGTGAAAAAAAGTTTAAGTAAATCAGCAGAAGATGAATACTTGCAAACATAATATTCAGGGATATAATTTTTAATTTGTGGGGTAACAGCTTCTTAACCCAAGGAAAAGTTGTTTTGCCGTTTTTTGGATCAAAGCTTAACCAGATGCGAGAAAGGCTGAACATTATGGATGTCTCTCTCTTTTCAGCCTGTGTAACCATGTAAGTTAGGATCCCCTAAAAGATATCCACATTATCTAACTGTTCAGCTGGCAAAAAAGTACATAGTGAATGTGCAGTATCAGGTTAATCCAGTAAAGTGAGGATTGCTCAGAATTTAAAATTAATTTCATATTTAAGGCCAAAATAGCCAACTGAAAACAAAATTAAACAAAATTAACTTGGATAATTTTCATAATTTTGCTACTTTGGCCTACATTTTTAAATTGTCTTTGCATTTACAGCAATTCTCACTTTACTGAATAACCCTGACTTTGTGCATTCATATGTGTTTGCCTAGTTTGTTTGTTAAGCAAGTATTTAGCATTCAAAATATATGTTGATGTGCACTTCTCCTGGTCTACATCAGGTTAATAGTAGTGATGTACCGAATTGTTCGCCGGCGAATAGTTCCCGGCGGGCGAACACATGGGCGGTTCGATCCGCCCCCTATTCGTCATCATTGAGCAAACTTTGACCCTGTGCCTCACGGTCAGCAGACACATTCCAGCAAATCAGCAGCAGACCCTCCCTTCCACACCCTCCCACCTCCCTCCCAGCATCCATTTTAGATTCATTCTGAAGCTGCATGCTTAGTGAGAGGAGGGAAAGTGTAGCTGCTGCTGATTAGATAGGGAAATTGATAGCTAGGCTAGGGTATTCAGTGTCCACTACAATCCTGAAGGACTCATCTGATCTCTGCTGTAAGAACAGCACCCCAAAAAGCCATTTTAGGGCTAGAACATCAGTCTGCTTTTTTTTTTATTTTTTGTGTAATGTAATTGCAGTTGCCTGCCTGCCAGCTTATGTGTCAGGCTCACAGTGCATACTGTGCCCATTTGCCCAGTGCAACCACTCACTCACTGCTGGTGTCACAATAGCTTAAGCTTGCATTTAAAACCAAAAAAAGTTTTTCACTGTAATAGATTGAAGAAGAGCAGTTAGTTGTCTGTCAGCTTCTGTGTCAGGCTCAGTGGATACTGTGCCCATTTGCCCAGTGCCACCACTCATATCTGTTTTCACAATAGCTTATGCTTGACATTTAAAAAGAAAAAAATGTTTTCACTGTAATAGATTGAATAGCAGTTAGTTGCCTGCCAGCTTCTGTGTCAGGCTCACAGTGGATACTGTGCCCATTTGCCCAGTCAGTGCCACCACTCATATCTGGTGTCTCTATAGCATTCTTTTACAAAGAAAAAAAGTTTTCCAGTGTAAGCTAATAGCAGTCAGTGTCCTTAAAGCGGGTGTGTCAGGCCTTCCTTCAGCGTGTGCCCTGCAGACCCCTGCCAGTGTACTTTGACAGTTGCCACTCATATCTGGTGTCTCTGTAGCGTGCTTTTACAAAGCAAAAAAGTTTTCCAGTGTAAGCTAATAGCAGTCAGTGTCCTTAAAGCGGGTGTGTCAGGCCTTCAGCGTGTGCCCTGCAGACCTTTGCCAGTGTACTTTGACAGTTGCCACTCATATCTGGTGTCTGTATAGCGTGCTTTTACAAAGAAAAAAAGTTTTCCAGTGTAAGCTAATAGCAGTCAGTGTCCTTAAAGCGGGTGTGTCAGACCTTCAGCGTGTGCCCTGCAGACCTCTGCCAGTGTACTTTGACAGTTGCCACTCATATCTGGTGTCTGTATAGCGTGCTTTTACAAAGAAAAAAAGTTTTCCAGTGTAAGCTAATAGCAGTCAGTGTCCTTAAAGCGGGTGTTTCAGGCCTCAGCGTGTGCCCTGCAGACCTCTGCCAGTGCACATTGCTGCTCATATCTGGTGTCACACTAGCGTGCATTTAAAACCAAAAAACGTTCTTAACTGTTATAGATTGAATAGCAGTTAGTTGTCTTCAAGCGGGTGTGTCAGGCCTACAGCGTGTACTCTGCAGACCTCTGCCAGTGCACATTGCCACTCATATCTGGTCTCACAGTAGCTTGCACGCATAGTACCACTAATCCCCAAAACAATGACAGGCAGAGGCAGGCCACCCCGCAGGGGCCATCGTGGTCGTGGTGCTGTGATTCCCTTTGGCCCTAGAATAATGCCCAGTTTTCAGAGGCCACGTACCCTGAACTTGAAAAGTTCTGAGGACATAGTTGACTGGCTAACACAGGACACCCAATCTTCTACAGCTTCCGCTCGGAACCTTGACGCACCATCCTCCTCCAGCTTAGCTTCAGGCACCTCCCAAGATACCACTCACCCGCCTGCCGCCACCACCAAAACTAGCACCACAGCCGCTTTACTTGGTATGTCAGAGGAGTTATTCACACATCCGTTTGAAGAAATGAGTGATGCGTAACCATTATTGCCAGAGGATGTAGATAACAGGGATATGTCTCAGGCAGGCAGCATTACACACAAGGACGTACGGTGTGATGATGATGATGATGTTGTACCCGCTGCTGCTTCCTTTGCTGAGTTGTCAGATACAAGTGAAGCGGTTGATGATGACGATGCGTCCATGGATGTCACGTGGGTGCTCGCTCGGCAAGAAGAAGAACAGGGCAAAAGTTCAGATGGGGAGACAGAGAGGAGGAGGAGGAGACGAGTTGGAAGCAGGGGGAGGTCGTCGCAAGGAGCTAGTGGAACAGTCAGACAGCATGCATCGGCACCCGGGGTCAGTCCGACAGCACGCCAATCAACGCATGCTGTGTCCACCACCAGAATGCCGTCATTGCAGAGCTCAGCAGTGTGGAATTTTTTTGGTGTGTCTGCCTCTGACAACAGCGATGCCATTTGCAACCTGTGCCAAAAGAAACTGAGTTGTGGGAAGTCCAACACCCACCTAGGTACAACTGCTTTGCGTAGGCACATGATCTCACATCACAAACGCCTATGGGATCAACACATGAGTACAAGCATCACGCAAACTCTAAGCCGCCATCCTCCTCCTGGTCCAGCATCTTCAGCCACGTCAACCACTGCTGTCCTCCTTGCCCCCTCTCAACCATCCGCCACTCCGTCTCCCGCCTTGAGCAGTTCCCGCTCATCTGCCCACAGTCATGTGTCTGTCAAGGACATGTTTGAGCGTAAGAAGCCAATGTCAGAAAGTCACCCCCTTGCCCAGCGTCTGACAGCTGGCTTGTCCGAACTATTAGCCCGCCAGCTTTTACCATACAAGCTGGTGGAGTCTGAGGCGTTCAAAAAATTTGTAGCTATTGGGACACCGCAGTGGAAGGTACCCGGCCGAAATTTCTTTTCACAAAAGGCAATCCCCAACCTGTACTTGATTGTGCAAAAGGAAGTAATGGCATGTCTGGCACACAGTGTTGGGGCAAGGGTCCATCTGACCACTGATACCTGGTCTGCAAAGCATGGTCAGGGCAGGTATATCACCTACACTGCGCATTGGGTAAATCTGCTGACTGCTGCCAAGCATGGAATGCATGGCTCTGCAGAGGAGTTGGTGACACCGCCACGACTTGCAGGCAGTCCTGCTGCCACCTCCTCTACTCCTCCTACTCCATCCTCTTCCATAACCTCCTCGGCTGAGTCCTCTTCTGCTGCTGCGTCTTGCTCCACATCAACGGCACCCCCCCCAGCTCGCCAGGTACTATTCCACACCCTGGATACGGCAGTGTCACGCCGTCTTGCGTTTGACTTGCTTGAAAGCAGAGAGTCACACCGGACAAGCACTCCTGTCCGCCCTGAACGCACAGGAGGAAAAGTGGCTGACTCTGCAGCAACTGGATATCGGCAAAGTGGTTTGTGACAATGGAAAAAATTTGTTAGCGGCATTTAAGTTGGGCAAGTTGACACATGTGCCGTGCATGGCACGTGTGTGTAATCTGATTGTACAACGCTTTGTGCATAAGTACACAGGCTTACAGGACGTCCTGAAGCAGGCCAGGAAGGTGTGTGGCCATTTCAGGCATTCCTACACGGGCATGGCTCACTTTTCCGATATCCAGCGGCGAAACAACATGCCAGTGAGGCGCTTGATTTGCGACAGCCCGACACGTTGGAATTCAACACTCCTAATGTTCGACCGCCTGCTCCAACAAGAAAAAGCTGTTAATAAATATTTGTATGACCGGGGTGCTAGGACAGCCTCTGGGGAGCTGGGAATTTTTTTGCCACGTTACTGGACGCTCATGCGCAATGCCTGTAGGCTCATGCGTCCTTTTGAGGAGGTGACAAACCTAGTCAGTCGCACCGAAGGCACCATCAGCGACATCATACCATTTGTTTTCTTCCTGGAGCAGGCCCTGCGAAGAGTGCTGGATCAGGCTGTAGATGAGCGTGAAGAGGAAAAGGAAGAGTTGTGGTCACCATCACCACCAGAAACAGCCTTATCAGCATCACTTGCTGGACCTGCGGCAACACTGGAAGAGGATTGTGAGGAAGAGGAGTCAGAGGAGGAATGTGGCTTTGAGGAGGAGGAGGAGGAAGACCAACCACAACAGGCATCCCAGGGTGCTCGTGGTCACCTATCTGGTACCCGTGGTGTTGTACATGGCTGTGGGGAAGAACATACCCTCATTGACATCAGTCAGTAGGAGGAACGGGAAATGAGTAGCTCGGCATCCAACCTTGTGCAAATGGGGTCTTTCATGCTGTCGTGCCTGTTGAGGGACCCTCGTATAAAAAGGCTGAAGGAGAACGACCTGTACTGGGTGTCCACGCTACTAGACCCCCGGTATAAGCAGAAAGTGGCAGAAATGTTACCGAATTACAACAAGTCGGAAAGGATGCAGCATTTGCAAAATAAATTAAAAAGTATGCTTTACACAGCGTATAAGGGTGATGTCACAGCACAATGGGAATCTAACAGGGGGAGAGGTGGAAGTCATCCTCCTCAACCCACGACCACCTGCAAGGACAGGACGCTTTAAAGACGTGTTGTTGATGATGGACATGCAGACCTTTTTAAGTCCTACGCATCGCCACAGCCCTTCGGGATCCACCCTCAGAGAACGACTCGACCGACAGGTAGCAGACTACCTCGCCTTAACTGCAGATATCGACACTCTGAGGAGCGATGAACCACTTGACTACTGGGTGTGCAGGCTTGACCTGTGGCCTGAGCTATCCCAATTTGCGATAGAACTTCTGACCTGTCCCGCTTCAAGTGTCCTGTCAGAAAGGACCTTCAGTGCAGCAGGAGGTATTGTCACTGAGAAGAGAAGTTGCCTAGGTCAAAAAAGTCTAGATTACCTTACCTTTATTAAGATGAATGAGGGATGGATCCCGAAGGGACTGACAGTGGGCGATACATTTGACTAAAAAAGGCCTGATGAGATGAGCTGCCTTGGGCTAAAAATGGTCCACACGCTGCTGTATTTTAGCTCTGAATGCCGGTTGACTTGTGTGACTTATCCGCCACCAACTAGGGTTCAAGCCGCAATGTTTTAGGGCACTTTCTGCCTGGGAAACAAACAACAATTTTTCTGGCCGCTGCTATAGCAGCGGCTGCAACAATACCTAATTTTTCAGGCATGTGTACATGACAAATTTTTCGGGCATCTTGTGCTGCACTGTGGCTTCAAAAACCAAACCAAAAAAAAGGCACATAACAGGGATTAAACTGATAGGAATAGTACTGCTTAACACACCACTCCTATCTGGTGGCACATTAGAGTGCACGCGCAGTGCCCCAAATTTGAAGTAGGAGGACCCACCACGCATCTTTTTCCATCTCCCGCTTCCTAAAATCGATGCCATGTACACGTCGCCTGATAGGGCGCCAGCTCGTTATTCTCTTGGGCGCCAGCTCGTTATTCTCTTTTTCACTTCACTAGGGACACTTTACTGCACTATGGGCACTTAGACCCACTCTTTGTCTTGCACAGTGTTATTCCTAGCCAGCATCTGTGATGGGAAATCAGGCAGTCATCTAAACGTTTAGATTGAGCTTTAGCTTAGAACACTCTTGAAGGTGTTTAAGGAGATTAGGGCTAGTTTAGAGGATTCTTCTTAGACCTCTCTGAGTCTTTATAGCCCTTCTACCTATCCAGCATTTCTGGAAATTAGCTAAGAGAAAGGGTGGCTGTGTGTCTGTGATACATTTAACTTTATATAACATTATTGACACTTTATCACTGCGGTCTCCATACTCTCTGCCTATACCCATCTATTTAGAGGGAATTGCCTTGCCCCTGCCAATATTATATAATACGTAATTGTATTACCATTATTACACAATTAGCCACTATAGGGGAATGAGTATAGTATCCCTTTGTTATTTATCAATGATACAATAAAGACTTTTGTCCATTACTCAATTTACTTTAACAAAGGGTACTAACCACGGTATTAGGAAGCATTACTCTGCTTTCCCTTTCTCCCTCTATTATACACCTATGCTCACTAGGATTTGTAGGTATCACTTTATTATAGTTGTCTAACCTTTTCCTATGCCGGTTTTAGATCTCCATCTTGGGAGATTTTTTCTTTTTTCAGTTTATTAGCATACTTTCAGGGACCCTTGGTGTTGTACGTGGCTGGGTGGAGGAAGAGACCTTCAATGACATCAGTGAGGACAAGGAACGGACATGGCTAGCTTGGTATCCAACCTTGTGCAAATGGGGAGTTTGCGGTTGTGCCATAAATCACAATGGGGTGACCCACTGTCCTCCCGCCCACCCCTACCCAATTTTGCCACAAACTAGGAAAAAATTCCTTCTTGACCCCAAAATAGCAGTCAGATGTCTCCTTGGATCAAGCAGCTATTACCCCACTAATTAGAAATTATATCCCTGTATGTTATGTTTTTGTAAGTATTTATCCAATTGCAGTTTAACATCTGTAGTGACTCTGACAAAACCACCTCTTCAGGGAGAGAATTCCATACCCTTATTGCTCTTACTGTATAAAAACCTTGTTACGGTTGCCTCCAGGCTGGCTGGAAGTTGGACCGTAGAAAAGGATGCTCCTAGCGCTCACCAAAGGACCATCAGCACCGTAGCCACCATAAGCACTGCGAACTCCACGAACCACCGCTGCTGGGCTGGTATCTCGCCGTCTGCTCTGCGCCCTGGACCTACGACCAGGCTCCAGGTTCCAATAGGCGAACCTCTTCCTTCTGTAGAGCGAAGCAGGATCAGGAACCAGAGCTCTTACAAGAGCTCAGTAGCTAAGGGAGTATGAAGAGCATAGAGACCCCGCTGGAGACGGGGTGTCCATACCCCCAAACTCCACAATTGATACTCAAAGTCCCATGCTGCTTGGTTCTCAGCATTCAACTGGCGCACCACTTCATGGACCAACTCATTTGAAGGGTTTGGGCCATACAAGACCAGCCGCTCCTTTACTACCTTCATGAAATCAGCGCCCTCCCAGCGCTGTGTCAGGCGGATTTGCGATTCACTGGCTGCTTTCCAGGGTCTTGCTTGCTCCATGTTGCTGTAAGTAGGGATGCTGCGCCGTGGCTAGCGTTGCCCTCAATACTCTCATACGATACCAGTGCTGTTGGGGTGCTGCTCCTTGCGCTAGGACGCCATCCCACCGCTGCCACCAAATGTTACGGTTGCCTCCAGGCTGGCTGGAAGTTGGACCGTAGAAAAGGATGCTCCTAGCGCTCACCAAAGGACCATCAGCACCGTAGCCACCATAAGCACTGCGAACTCCACGAACCACCGCTGCTGGGCTGGTATCTCGCCATCTGCTCTGCGCCCTGGACCTACGACCAGGCTCCAGGTTCCAATAGGCGAACCTCTTCCTTCTGTAGAGCGAAGCAGGATCAGGAACCAGAGCTCTTACACGAGCTCAGTAGCTAAGGGAGTATGAAGAGCATAGCAATCCCTGTAGTGATTATAGCTGTCCCCTACAAACATGAGTCAAGGCTGCAAGTTAGAGGGTCAGAATAGGTCTGAGATGCTGGAACACCCAGCCTGGATTTTATTGAGGTTACATGCAAATAGGACACTCCCAGGGGGAGGCATAAAATCACCAATCACACATCTGGTGCAGCCCACACATTCCCTCCCCTCAGATAAACAGTTAAACCAATTATTACATACAATAAAAATACAGTTTTTACACACACACTGTAACTTTAAAACAATACATTCAATTTCAATAAAAGTTGCCTATTCAGACTCAGCATACATCAAACATAAACACTTCCAAAAATCAGGCAAATCCCTCCAGTGGATCAAAAGTTAGCTGGAGGTCCCTTTATGACCGACCGCAAGCACAATTTTCTGCCCAAAACAGTTCCATAGATTTGGGCTGTGCGGTCGGTCAATTTCTAGCATAAAAACGGCTAAGTCCCATTCGAAGTGTGGCCGGTATTCGAAGTGTCGAAGTAGAGTTGATGTTAAGGGTTGGCGGTGTTCGAAGTTAAAATGGCCGCCGCCACGTGGTCCTTTGTCCGATGCCGGCCACTTCGACAACTTCGACAGCTTCGACAGCTTCGACAGCTTCGACAGCTTCGACAGCTTCGACAGCTTCGACTGTGTCCGAAGTGTCATATACAAAAGTACCAATCCTTCCCCAAAGTATTTAAAGAGCTAGGGACAGTATAATACAATCCACCTGCCCAAAAGTAGTTCTTAAAGGGTCAGTACATTATGGTAGAAGTCCATAAGCCCCAATTCAGTCCCTTAAAGGGCAATATCTCCTAGGGGCCATAGTCATAAGGAAGGAGGCTGGCAAATAGGCTTCTCCACAATCCAGGGAAGCAGGGCAATTTTCCATTTAAAGGGCGAGGTACAAATAGCAGTTTGTAACAAACCTTTTCTTTGCCATAGATGAAATCTCCTTTCTTCCAGCCTAAATGTGTGACCTATATTTGTATAAAGTTATCATATCCACTCACAGGCGCTGTTTTTCCAAACTAAACAGATTTAATTGTTTTAACCTTTCTTCATAGCTAAAATGCTCTGTTCCTTTTATCAATTTTGTAGCTCATCTCTGGACTTTTTCTAGTGCCATGATATCTTTCTTTACAACAGGCGCCCAAAATTGCACAGCATATTCAAGGTGTGGTCTTACCAGCGATTTGTAAAGAGGCACAATTATATTTTAATCCCGAAAATTTATGCCCCTATTGATACATGACAAAACCTTACTGGCTTTAGCAACTGCAGATTGACATTGCATATTGCTGCCTAATTTGTTGTCTATAACAATTCCCAAATGCTTCTCGTGTGTGGTTATCCCTAATTTACTACCTTTTAGTGTGTAAGTTGCTTGTGTGTTCTTAACCCCGAAGTGCATAACTTTGCATTTCTCTACGTTAAATTTCATCTGCCATTTTAGTGCCCAGTCCCCCAATCTATCCAAATCCCTCTGCAGTAAAGCAATATCCTGCTCACATTTTATTACTTTACAAAGTTTTGTGTCATCTGCAAACACTGATACATGGCTTACAATGCCTATTTCAAGATCATTTATAAATATGTTAAATAGAAGCGGTCCCAAAACAGAACCCTGAGGGACACCACTTACCACTTTTGTCCAGCCTGAAAATGTACCATTAATTACAACTCGTTGTACTCTATCCTTAAGCCAATGTTCTACCCAAGAACAAGAATATTCATCTAGACCAATTTATTTTAGTTTGAAGACTAACCTATTGTGAGGAACCGTATCAAATGCCTTGGCAAAATGCAAGTAGATTACATCCCCTGCAACACCTTGATCTATACTTCTACTTACCTCTTCGTAGAATGCAATTAGGGTAGTTTGACATGACCTATGTTTCATAAAACCATGCTGATTATTGCTAATAACAAAGTTCTTCCCAATGAATTCCTGAATATTATCCCTTAATATCCCTTCAAATATTTTCCCAGTTAGAGAAGTTAAGCTCACAGGTCTACAATTTCCAGGCAAGGATTTTGAACCCGTTTTAAATATAGGAACAACATCTGCCTTCCTCCAATCCTCCAGTACAACACCTGAAACAAAAGAATCTTGAAAAATTAAATACAGAGGTTCACTTATTTTCCCACTTAGCTCCTTAAGTACTCGTGGGTGAATACCGTCAGGCCCCGGAGCTTTATTTACATTAATTTTCTTTAATAGCTGTAGCACCTTGTCTCGAGTTATCCAATCACAAGATATCTGCAAGTTTTTTTGCAGCAATTGCATATCTCTTGCCATAGGATCCTCATTAATATATACTGAAGAAAAATAGTTATTTCAAATTTCTGCTTTTTCCTAGTCTTCATTAGCTAATAAACCCAACTCTGTTTCCAGTGTACCTACACTTTCATTTTTTGTTTTTTTAGAATTGATGTACTTGAAAAAGATGCGGGGGTTAGTTTTGCATTCTTTAGCTATCAATTTCTCATTTTCTAGTTTAGCCACTTTAATTGCCTTTTTGCAAGCGATATTGGCTTCCTTATATCTGAAATAGGATGCCTCTGATTTGTCTGATTTAAATGCTTTAAATGCCCTTTTCTTATTTTTAATCTCTTGTTTTACTTCTCTACTAAGCCACATTGGTTTCGATTTGTTTCTTTTATATTTATTACCCAATGGTACATACTGAGAAATGTACCTTTCTAATATTTGCTTGAATAGTTTCCATTTATCCTCAGTGTTTTTATCACTAAGGAGTTTATGCCAGTCGATATGTTGCAGAGCTGCCCTAATCTTATTGAAATTGGCTTTTTTAAAATTATATGTTTTAGTATAGCCCACTTGCTTTTGCTTTTTTGAGTTTATTTCAAAATTTACCATATTGTGATCACTATTTCCCAAATGCTCCCCTACTTGAATATTGGTTAAAAGATCAACATTGTTTGTTATAACGAGATCCAGACAAGCATCCTTTCTAGTTGGTGCTTGTACCAGTTGTGACATAAAGGTGTCATTTAACACATTCAAAAACCTGATTCCCCTTGCTGAAGTACTAGTCCCTCTATCCCAATTTATGTCTGGGTCATTAAAATCTCCAATAATTAACGTGTTACCTCGATTTGCAGCTCTCTCAATTTGCTCTAACAGCTGTTCTTCCTCAATAATATTTACATTAGGTGGTTTATAACATATCCCAACCAATAATTGATTTCCCTTTGTTTGCCTCAAGCAGATATCTACCCATAAAGCCTCCACATTTTCCTCATCACACTCCACATGCCTAAGATTTGACTAACTCATGGTTGACATATAAACATACCCCACCACCCTTCTTGTTTTTCCTATCCTTCCTAAATAACGTGTACCCATTTAAATTAACTGCCCAGTCATGTGTCTCATCCCACCATGTTTCTGTTATGCCTATTATATCATATTGTTTAGTGTATGCTATTGCCTCTAGTTCCCCCATTTTGTTATATAGGCTCCTTCCATTAGTAAGCATACATGTATTATTATCATGAGTCTTTTGTACTTTTTGTGAATTATCAATATTACATACCTCCTCTGTTCAGAGCGTTCCCCTCCCCCCATCTCCACCCCCTTTGTTCTGAGCTAAAGCCCATCTCCTTTCCATCCTATCTCCATTTTCTAGATTGCTTTGACCCTCCCCCCCTACCACTAGTTTAAAATCTCCTCCAACCTTCTAGCCATCCTATCCCCCAGCACAGCAGACCCTCTTCCGTTTAGGTGCAATCCATCATGACTATACAGGTTGTACCCAAGCGCAAAATTGGCACAGTGCTCTAAAAACCCCAAACCCTCTTTCCTGCACCAAGACTTTAGCCACGCATTGACCTCTCTAATCTCCCGCTGCCTTTCTGCTGTAGCGCGTGGCACAGGTAATATTTCTGAAAAAATTACCATGGAGGTCCTTTTCTTTAGCTTACTTCCTAGTTCCCTGAACTCATTCTTTAGGACCTTCCATTTTCCTCTGACTTTGTCATTGGTACCAATATGGGCTATGACAGCTGGGTCATCTCCAGCCCCTCCCAATAATCCCTCCACTCTGTCGGCAACATGCCGGATCCGAGCACCCGGGAGACAGCAAACTGTCCAGTTGAGTCAATCAGAGTGGCAGATTACCCCATCTACTCTCTTAATAAAAGAGTCCCCTACCACCTCAACCTGTCTAGACTTCCTTACCCTCTCAACCCCACCTGTACTACCCTCTCAACAACCATGGCTGTTAGCAGGAACAGCTTCCTGCAGTACAGCTACTCCTGAGCTGATGCTCCCAACATCTTCACTCAAACGGGCAAATCTGTTAGGCTGCATGAGATCAGGACTAGCTAAACCTTTTCTCTTCCCTCCCCCCCTGCTACCTCGCCCCACTGTCACCCAGCTATGTGCTTGATCCCCCATCGGTCTTATCTCCTGCCTCTCCACTACCTGTCCCACTAAACTCTGCTCAGTGAGCAGCAGACTCCTTTCAAGATTGTCAATCTCCCTCAGTGTTACAATTTGCCTCTCCAGATCTCTAATCTGATCTTCCAGAATTGCCACTCGCTCACACCCACCACAGAGGCATGGACCCTGGACAGAATCATCCAGGCATGCATACATGCGGCATGATGTGCACTGAGTTAAACTCACAATCTTGCTAGCACTCATCCTCAGTTACAAAAAACACAAGTGAGCAAAAACAATATTTACCCTCTTGGTTTAAACTCCCTTGTAGGTTTCAACTCCTGCTGTTTTAACTCCTAATTAAAAGAGACTACTTGAAATAGCCTACTTTCAAGCAAACTCCAGTGAGCAAGCTCTGTGAGTCAGTAGTGGGTTTATATTGGCAATACAAATCCCACACAGGTGGAAATTAAGGGACACTCCCCCTAATTAGCTCAGCAGCAGCAGCAGCACCCACAAGGAGGGGAATAGAAACAACAAGTGAGTAAAAAAAAAAGGAGGGAAAACGTTTTAACCCCTTAAGACCGGAGGGCGTACAATTACGTCCTTTTTAAAGAGGCTCTAAATGCCGCCGGGCGTAATTGTACGCCCTCCGGTATTTTGTCACTTACCCGGTCGCCGGCGATCGCGGTTGGGGGGACTCCCAGGGAGCCCCCCGTGGCACCTCCGTCCTCTTCAGCACCCCCGGGCCATGTGAGAGTGAGGTCCTTGTGAGGACCTCACAATCACATGGCCTGGGATAGCTGGCTGCAGCAATGCCTGCTGGCTAAATTCAAATAAACAACAGTGAAAATTAGTGTAAAAAAAAATATATATATACTTAGATCATATATATATATATATTATATATATATGATCTAAGTATATATATATATATACACATATACATACACACACATACACTGTCTAGGTGTATTTTAATATTAATATATATATATATATAATTATATATAAATATATATATATATATATATATATATATACCGTATATACTCGAGTATAAGCCGAGTTTTTCAGCCCATTTTTTGGGCTGAAAAACCCCAACTCGGCTTATACTCGAGTCAGAGTCTGTATTATGGCAATTTGCATTGCCATAATACAGACTGGGGGGAGAGGGGGGCTGGCAGAGCTGTACTTACCTTTCCTGCAGCTCCTGTCAGCTCTCTCCTCCTCCGCGCCGTCCGTTCAGCACCTCGGTCAGCTCCCAGTGTAAGTCTCGCGAGAGCCGCGGCTCTTGCGAGACTTACAGTGTGAGCTGATAGAAGGAGCTGCACGGACGGCGCGGAGGAGGAGAGAGCTGACAGGAGCTGCAGGAAAGGTAAGTACAGCTCTGCCAGCCCCCCTCTCCCCCCCACTGAACTACCAATGCTGGACCACCAGGGAAGGAGAGCCCCCCTCCCTGCCATATATCAAGCAGGGAGGGGGGACGAAAAAAAAAAATATAAATAAAATAATAAAAAAAATTAATAATAATAAAAAAAAGGGGTATAAGGACCACTATGGGAGGGGGGGGGGGTATAAGGACCACTATGGGAGGGGGGGGGTATAAGGACCACTATGGGAGGGAGGGGGTGGGTTAAGGACCACTATGGGAGGGAGGGGGGTATAAGGACCGCTATGGGAGGGAGGGGGGTATAAGGACCACTATGGGAGGTAGGGGGGGGGGTAAGGACCACTATGGGAGGGGGGGGTAAGGACCACTATGGGAGGGAGGGGGGGGATAAGGACCACTATGGGAGGGAGGGGGGGGATAAGGACCACTATGGGAGGGAGGGGGGTATAAGGACCACTATGGGAGGGAGGGGGGGATAAGGACCACTATGGGAGGGAGGGGGATAAGGACCACTATTGGAGGGAGGGGGGTATAAGGACCACTATGGGAGGGAGGGGGGGTATAAGGACCACTATGGGAGGGGGTGGGATAAGGACCACTATGGGAGGGAGGGGGGGTATAAGGACCATTATGGGAGGGAGGGGGGGGTATATGGACCACTATGGGAGGGATGGGGGGGATAAGGAACACTATGGGAGGGAGAAGGGGGATAAGGACCACTATGAGAGGGAGGGGGTGGGATAAGGACCACTATGGGAGGGGAGGGGGAAGTAAGGACCACTAGGGGACGGGAGGGTAAGGACCACTAGGGGAGGGGTGAGTCAGGACCACTGGGGGGGGAGTGAAGGAACACGGGGGTGGGGAGGTAAGGACCACTGAGGGAGGAGGAGGGGAAGTCAGGACATATGGGGGGGGGAGGGGGCGGCAAAAAATGTTTTGCCTACGGCGGCAAATATCCTTGCACCGGCCCTGCACACACTGCATTCACACACTGCATTCATGCACACACACACTGCATTCATGCACACACACACTGCACTCATACACACACGCTGCACTCATACACACACACATACGCACACACTCCATTCATTATACACACACTGTAAATAAATATTCAATTAATATATTTTTTTTAGGATCTAATTTTATTTAGAAATTTACCAGTAGCTGCTGCATTTCCCACCCTAGTCTTATACTCGAGTCAATAAGTTTTCCCAGTTTTTTGGGATAAAATTAGGGGCCTCGGCTTATATTCGGGTCGGCTTATACTCGAGTATATACGGTATATATATATATATATATATTAATATCAAATTACACGTAGACTGATACTGATTAAATATATATTTAATTATTGTTATATATATATTTATATATAATATAAAAAATATGTAAATACGTAAAAAAATAAAATAAAACAATTATTAAAAATAAAATATAAAAAAATATATAGATGTGTTTTATTTCGTTCTAACTGTATTGTGATATCAATATATATATATATATTTATATCAAAATACACGTAGAACGAATATATATATATCTATATACATAAATATATACGTATATATCACTATATATATACCTATATATAAATAAAAATATTTTTAAAAAATAATATATATATACGTATATATACACATATGTATATATATATATATATATATACATATATTAATTCTACACATATATTTATGTAATATTTTTACATAATTAGGTATCCTAACTAATTACAATTAGCGGGACCTGCCTGACAACCCATGCCGAAAGTATAGGGAATTTAATTTGCTAGCACTATATTTAACCCTATAACTTTCCAAGACACCATAAAACCTGTACATGGGGGGTACTGTTTTACTCGGGAGACTTCGCTAAACATAAATATTAGTGTTTCAAAACGGTAAAATGTATTACAACGATGATATCGCCAGTAAAACTTTTTTTTTGCATTTTTCTCGCACAAACAGCACTTACACGGACGATATTATTGCTGCAATACTTTTTACTGTTTTGAAACACAAATATTTGTGTTCAGCAAAGTCTCCCGAGTACAACAGTACCCCTCATGTACAGGTTTTATGGTGTTTTCAAAAATTACAGCGTCAAATATAAGGCTTGTGTTTCATTTTTTTCACATTAAAATTCGCCAGATTGCTTACGTTGCCTTTGTGACCCTATGGTAGCCCAATAATTAAAATTACCCCTATGATGGCATACTATTTGCAATAGTAGACAACCCAAGGTATTGCAAATGGGGTATATGTCCAGTCTTTTTTAGTAGCCACTTAGTCAAAAACACTGGCCAAAATTGGCGTTTTTTGCATTTTTCACAAACAAACAAATACTAACGCTAACTTTGGCCAGTGTTTGTGACTAAATGGCTACTATAAAGACTGGACATACCCCATTTGCAATACCTTGGGTTGTCTACTATTGCAAATGGTATGCCATTATGGGTGTAAATGTATATCCTGGGCTACTATACAGTCTCAAAGGCAACGTAACCAATCTGGCGAATTTCAATTTCAAATGTAACATGCTATATTTGACCCTTCCCAAAACACCATAAAACCTGTACATAGCGGGTACTGTTTTACACGTGAGACTTTGCTGAATACAAATATGTGTATTTTATTGCAGTAAAAGCAAACAGTATTATGACATTGTAACGAGAATATACCCCTACACGCAGGATCCAGCTAAACAGAAGACAGCACAGAGGAGAGATACGTCTACCGGACCTTAGAGTGGCCGGACTCGACGTATATAGGAGAAGTACAGAGTCAGGAACGATCCGAGGTCAAGGGCACAAAGAGACAGCGTAAACGAGAACTAGCCGGGGTCTGGTACACAGGAATCAGCAAGCCGGCAAACAGAACAGACAAGGATAAAGCGAAAACGAAGTCAGAATACAAAGCCAAGGTCAAATAGAAACATAGAAACATAGAATGTGACGGCAGATAAGAATCATTCGGCCCATCTAGTCTGCCCAGTTTTCTAAATACTTTCATTAGTCCCTGGCCTTATCTTATAGTTAGGATAGCCTTATGCCTATCCCACGCATGCTTAAACTCCTTTACTGTGTTAACCTCTACCACTTCAGCTGGAAGGCTATTCCATGCATCCACTACCCTCTCAGTAAAGTAATACTTCCTGATACTATTTTTAAACCTTTGTCCCTCTAATTTAAGACTATGTCCTCTTGTTGTGGTAGTTTTTCTTCTTTTAAATATAGTCTCCTCCTTTACTGTGTTGATACCCTTTATGTATTTAAATGTTTCTATCATATCCCCCCTGTCTCGTCTTTCCTCCATGCTATACATGTTAAGATCCTTTAACCTTTCCTGGTAAGTTTTATCCTGCAATCCATTAACCAGTTTAGTAGCCCTTCTTTGAACTCTCTCTAAGGTATCAATATCCTTCTGAAGATAGGGTCTCCAGTACTGTGTACAGTACTCCAAGTGAGGTCTCACCAGTGTTCTGTACAATGGCATGAGCACTTCCCTCTTTCTACTGCTAATACCTCTCCCTATACAACCAAGCATTCTGCTAGCATTTCCTGCTGCTCTATTACATTGTCTGCCTACCTTTAAGTCATCAGAAATAATCACTCCTAAATCCCTTTCCTCAGATGTTGAGGTTAGGACTCTATCAAATATTCTGTACTCTGCCCTTGGGTTTTTACGTCCAAGATGCATTATCTTGCACTTATCCACATTAAATGTCAGTTGCCACAACTCTGACCATTTTTCTAGTATACCTAAATCATTTTCCATTTGGCTTATCCCTCCTGGAACATCAACCCTGTTACATATCTTAGTATCATCCGCAAAAAGACACACCTTACCATCAAGACCTTCTGCAATATCACTAATAAAAATATTAAAGAGAATGGGTCCAAGTACAGATCCCTGAGGTACCCCACTGGTGACAAGCCCAAGCTTCGAATATACTCCATTGACTACAACCCTCTGTTGCCTGTCACTCAGCCACTGCCTTACCCATTCAACAATATTGGAATCCAAACTCAAAGATTGTAGTTTGTTGATAAGCCTTCTATGTGCAACAGTGTCAAAAAATACGGAGGAACACAACTGAACACAACAAGCGCTAAAGGGAACTGAAACAGAAACCACGGTAGGGCAAGGAACTAAGGGAAAAGGGTAAGTATAAATAGGTTCAAAACTAATGTGATTGGCTCCTGTCACTTCCACACCCCCAAAAGGTAAGTGTATGGGGTGTGTGGGATGACAGGGGCCAATGGGAGCCTTTTGGCAATTTAGGCTCCCACTGTCTCTTTAAGAGCGCGCCCGAGACTCGCGGCGCGCTCTTAGATTCAGGCGGGACATGTGACCGCATCTCGCGGTCACTGCCCGCCTTCCTGTCTGAAGCGTCGGATCAGCCGCAGGACCGCGCGCGGCTTGAAGAGAGGACCGCGGCCGGCCCCTGGGAAAGGTGAGTAATGCTACAGTACCCCCCCCCTGAGGACACGCCCTCCGGGCGGGCAGGACTAGGTCGGGCAGGAAAACGTGAATGGAAAGAACGCACAAGGCGGGGAGCATGAACAGCATCAGCAGAAATCAAACTGCGCTCCTCAGGCCCATAACCCTTCCAATGTACCAAGTACTGAAGCCGACCCCTAAGGAAACGAGAGTCAAGAACAGCAGACACCTCGAATTCCTCATGACCCTCCACAGAGACAGGAGGGGGAGGAGGAGCATGCCGGGTATAGCGGTTGCGCACGTAAGGCTTCAACAACGAGGTGTGAAAAACATTAGGTATGCACAGATTCTTAGGCAGACCCAAGGCATAAGAAACGGGATTAACCTTATGTATAATACGATAAGGACCATTGAAGCGGGGAGCCAATTTCATGGAAGGCACCCGGAGGCGAATATTCCACGTGGAAAGCAAAACTCTGTCCCCCACAACATAGGAAGGAGCCACTCTGCGATGCTTGTCAGCCTGAGCCTTCTGGCGAGCAGCAGAGTCAACCAAAGAACGCTGAACCTGCTCCCAAGTATTACGCAAACCAGCCAAATGCTCATCCAGAACTGGCATGCCCTGTGAGGAAAATGCAGCCGGGAGAACAACGGGATGCTGGCCATAGACAACGTAAAAAGGGCTTTTGCCGGAAGAATCATGAGTGGCGTTATTCAGAGCAAATTCAGCCCAAGGAAGCAGGTCAGACCAATTGTCCTGATGGTGAGACACAAAACAACGGAGGTACTGCTCCAGAGACTGGTTGGCACGTTCAGCAGCTCCATTAGACTGGGGATGGTAAGCAGAAGAAAACGAGAGAGAAATACCCATTTCTGTACAAAAGGCTTTCCAGAACCTGGAAATAAATTGGCTACCCCTATCAGACACAATAGATAAGGGAATGCCATGTAATCAAAATACTTCGCTAGCGAAGATAATGGCCAGTTCCTTGGATGTGGCTAACTTGCGAAGAGACACAAAGTGAGCCATTTTGGAAAACCGGTCAACTATCATCAGGATGACTGTGTTACCATTCGAAGGGGGTAATTCAACAATAAAATCCATAGATAAGTTGGACCAAGGTCTCTCGGGAACGGGTAACGGATGCAACAGCCCACAAGGAACTCTACGAGAGGATTTCATACAGGCACAAGTAGTACAAGCACTTATATAGTCAGTGACATCCTTTCGTAAGGAATCCCACCAAAAATACCGAAAAACAGCTGACACTGTTTTGGAAATACCAGGATGTCCAGCAGTCTTAGTATCATGATATAGTGACAGAATATCCCGTCTCTCGGGAACGTCAACGAACAATTTATCATTAGGCCTCTCGCTAGGTGCCATGCTTTGTTTCACTTGTATGGCCTGCAAGAGGGACGAGGAAATAGACAATACAGTAGTTGCTATTATCCTGTCTGGGGGAATGACAGGAGTAACATCAATCTCCTGTTTGTCAATAGTTTCAAACTGTCTGGACAGAGCGTCCGCTTTAGTGTTCCGATCACCTGGCCTATAGGTGATTATATAATTGAAATGGGACAAGAACAGTGACCACCTAGCCTGCCTGGAAGACAATCTTTTAGCTTCGCTAAGGTAGGACAGGTTCCTATGATCCGTAAATATGAGGATGGGATCCTTAGTGCCTTCTAACAAATGTCTCCATTCTTTGAGTGCTAAAATGATAGCAAGGAGTTCGCGATTACCCACATCATAATTCTTCTCTGCTTTGGACATTTGTTTAGAAAAGAAGCCACAAGGGTGCAATGGCTTTTCAGGAGACTCTCTGTGAGATAAGACAGCACCTACCCCGATATCTGAAGCATCAACTTTAAGTATATAGGGCAATGAGGGGACAGGATGCTGTAAAATAGGTGCAGAGGCGAACGTAGTCTTAAGAAAGTCAAAAGCTTGAAGTGCCTCGGTAGACCAGACACGAGTATTGCCATCCTTTTTTGTCATATGAGTAATAGGTGCTACAATAGACGAAAAACCTTTGATAAAACGTCTATAATAATTAGAGAAACCCAGAAAATGCTGGATGGATTTTAGACCTTGCGGCAGAGGCCATTCTGTGACAGCAGCGAGCTTCCGGGGATCCATATGAAAACCCTTAGCGGAAATCAAATACCCCAAAAACTGGACTTCGGATTGGTCGAATAGACATTTTTCTAGTTTACAATAAAGACCATTAGCAAGAAGGGTCTTCAGAACTGTCGTAACATGTCTGTGATGAGTGTGTAAGTCTTTAGAATATATTAAAATGTCATCCAAGTACACAATAACAAATGAGTGAATAAAGTCTCTTAAGACATCATTAATACATTCTTGGAATACTGCTGGGGCATTGCAAAGCCCAAATGGCATGACGGTATACTCATAATGACCTGACCTAGTGTTAAAGGCTGTCTTCCATTCGTGGTCCTTTTTTATACGTATCAAATTGTATGCTCCTCTAAGATCTAATTTGGTGAATACCGTAGCATGTTTGATCCTGTCAAACAATTCTCTTATTAATGGTATAGGGTAAGCATTTTTGATGGTGATTTTATTAAGACCTCTATAATCAATGCAAGGTCTTAAATCACCTTCTTTTTTTGATACAAAGAAGAACCCCGCTCCAGCCGGAGAAGAGGATCTCCTAATAAATCCCTTGTCTAATGATTATTTAATGTATTCCTCCATGACACGGTTTTCTTGAACCGATAGAGGGTACACCCTGCCCTTTGGAGGTATGGTGCCAGGCAATAAGTCAATAGCACAATCGTAGGGTCTGTGAGGCGGTAATTTGTCAGCCTCTCTTTTATCAAAGACAGTCTTTAGAGATAAAAACTGAGAGGGTATAGTCGTAGACAAAGGAGGAATGGTAGGAACATTAATAGTATTCACATGCGTGACTTCAATAGTACAAGGCTCATGGCAGGCTTCACTCCATGATTTTATCTGCCCTGTCTCCCAGTCAAAAATGGGATTGTGGGTACGTAACCATGGATACCCTAAAACTAACTGTGAAGAGGGAGAGGTGATGACCTGGAACCGAATGGTTTCATAGTGTAAAACCCCTGTGTACATGTGTAGTGGTGCAGTCTCATGAGTAACAACTGGATAAATTAATGGTCTACCATCTATGGCCTCAACGGCCAAGGGTATCTCCTTCTCCCTGATGGGAATGTTGTTTTTCTTTACAAAACCAGAGTCTATAAAATTCTCAGCTGCCCCAGAGTCAACCAGGGCGAATATATTTTCAACTATACAACTCTCTCCCATGTGTAAAGAAACAGGGAGAAGCAGTCGGTTAGGAGGCAATGTAGGAGACTTAGAAATCACACCCAAGGCCAGTCCCCTATAAGGTCTTAGGTGCAAGAGTTTTCCGGGAGCAAAGGACATTCCTTTACCATATGGTCTCTCCTACCACAATATAGGCAATATACCACAATATAGGCCTTCTCCTATGTAATTTTTCATTATCAGAGAGTTTGGCAACCCCTAATTGCATAGGTTCCTCTTCAGATACTTTAACACTCTCCGGTGTATTAACTCTGGGGTGAATAGGTGTAACAAGACGTCTATTCCTGTTCTTGGTATAGAGCCTGTCACGAATCCTATTATCTATATCAATGAGGTAGTCAATAAGGTCCTCTAAGGCAACAGGAAGCTCCTTAGCTGCTACCTCATCCAATATAGAGTCTGATAAGCCTTCCATGAAGGCAGTAGTTAACCCATTGTTGGTCCAATCTACCTGTGAGGCAAGGGTACGAAACTGAATAGCGTAATCAGCCACAGACCTAGAACCCTGTTTAACTCTCATTAATGCTCTTGCGGCATTCTTAGACCTTTTCATAGTGTCAAAAGTTCTGCGAAAAGCTGTAAGAAAACTGTGAAAGTCATGCACCATAGGTCCATTAGCTTCCCAAATAGGATTTGCCAACTCAAGTGCTTTGTCGGTAAGTTGGTGCATAAAGAACCCAACTTTGGACCTCTCTGTGGGAAATGAACGTGGATACATCTCAAAGTGAAACTCTATTTGGTTAATGAACCCTCTGCATGTCTTAGAATCCCCTCCATACCTAGGAGGAGGCGATAAATGGGCCAAAGTATTAGGCAAAGTAGATACTTCAGGAAGCAGGGGTGTAGGAGGGTTAGGTGTGGTTGCTGGAATGGTTCTAGCTAAGAGCGTCTGGAGAGCCTGAGCTATCTGATCCATACGGTGATCCTGCTCTACAAATCTAGCCTCATGGGACGCCATCTGTTGAGCTAAATTTGCGGGGTCCATGGCCCTATCGTAATGTAACGAGAATATACCCCTACACGCAGGATCCAGCCAAACAGAAGACAGCACAGAGGAGAGATACGTCTACCGGACCTTAGAGTGGCCGGACTCGACGTAATAGGAGAAGTACAGAGTCAGGAACGATCCGAGGTCAAGGGCACAAAGAGACAGCGTAAACGAGAACTAGCCGGGGTCTGGTACACAGGAATCAGCAAGCCGGCAAACAGAACAGACAAGGATAAAGCGAATACGGAGGAACACAACTGAACACAACAAGCGCTAAAGGGAACTGAAACAGAAACCACGATAGGGCAAGGAACTAAGGGAAAAGGGCAAGTATAAATAGGTTCAAAACTAATGTGATTGGCTCCTGTCACTTCCACACCCCCAAAAGGTAAGTGTATGGGGTGTGTGGGATGACAGGGGCCAATGGGAGCCTTTTGGCAATTTAGGCTCCCACTGTCTCTTTAAGAGCGCGCCCGAGAATCGCGGCGCGCTCTTAGATTCAGGCGGGACATGTGACCGCATCTCGCGGTCACTGCCCGCCTTCCTGTCTGAAGTGTTGGATGAGCCGCGCGCGGCTCGTGCAGCCGCAGGACCGCGCACGGCTTGAAGAGAGGACCGCGGCCGGCCCCTGGGAAAGGTGAGTAACGCTACAGACATTGACAGTTAAAATGTCATGTAGAACTAAAAAAATAAAAAAAATCTTATTTTCTCCCATTTTGTTCATATTATATTATGTTTCATAGCTAAATATTTGATATTAAATGAAAGCCCTGTTTCCCCTGAATAAAATGATATATAATAAGGGGGGGGGGGTGCATTTAATATGAAAGAGGTGAATTACGGTTGGACAGACATATAGCGCAAATGCCAGGTTTTGTTTACATTTTGTTTTGTTCACAACGTGTACATTTGGCTCCGTCCTTAAGGGGTTAAATAACACCAGCAAGGAGAAAATATAGAAGAAAAAAAAAGGGACAAAGTTTAAATATATCCAGCAAAAAGAAAATATATATATAGATATATTTGAAAAGGGGAAAAAAGTAAAAAAAAATTAAAATAAATCAAAACAGCATACCCACTTCATACGTTTCCCCGGCTTACCCTGTCCCTGACTTCATCAGAAAGGGCATTTCCAAGGGTAATTATGTTAACTCCATGGCACTAGTGCTGACCTCCCAAACTACGCTCACTAGCACGACAGTCACTTCCATGGCTCACCACCCCCCCACCCCACACACTAGTCAGGGTGCCGGTCAGAGTGACACGCCGGACAGTCACATTACATTTCTGGGAAAGGCTCGGGTGTGCAGTGACTTTAATGCCGGGGTATGTAATCTCATGACATGCGGGGCACTGCACATCTGCTCCATATGCTTCAGAACCCACACCAAGTCCATTTGCCCAGCCCTTCTGTCACCTAAGAAACGCCTGACCGAAGTTAACATTGACATACTGGAATACTATCTCCAGTCACATCCAGCTAGGCACCTGGTATATTATCTGGTGACGGGTTTTTCACAGGGGTTTCACACGGGCCTTATCGCCATTCCCATAGGTACAATTGAATGCCCTAACCTTTTATCTGCTTCCACTGACCCACTCACAGTGGACAACCTTCTGTCTACAGAAATCACAGCCGGCTTTATGAACAGCCCATTTCTGTCTTCACTTTTCTCATCTATACCAATCCCATCGGTATAGCCATTCACAAATACTCCAACAAAAAACGTTTAATTATTGATCTCTCTGCACCTCACACCTCCTCCACTCCTAGTATCAACTCCCGCCACGGAGTTCTCACTGCAATACACTAAAATTGATGATGCCATGGAGGCCAACTTATTAGCTGGTAGTGGAGCTTGGTTAAGCAAAATAGATATAACAAATGCCTTCAAACTACTACATATTCACCCCTAACTATGGCACTTACATGGTGTTAAATGGAGAAACAGGTATTTTTTCGCCACCCGGCTAACTTTTGGCTCTAGGAGCAGCCCCAGGTTATTCGATATCTTTGCAGAAACCCTCTGCCGGCTGCTCCTAAATATACTCAGGTGCCCCTCTGTCATCCACTACCTAGACAATTTTCTATTGATAGAACCAGGTTCACAATCCCCTCACTCCATACACTCCACCACAGCTTTTTTCACGATACTCGGGGTCCCCTTGTCACCTAGCAAAACACTCGGTCCCTCCACCATGCTCGTTTTCTTGGGCATAGTACTCAACACCACTACCTTCCAAGCCAGTTTACCACCAGACAAGCTGTCCCACATTAAGAACGAGATTGTCCTGTTCCTGCGGAGTGTTGCGTGCACTAGGAGGAGCCTCCAGTCCCTTAACTTTGCTATGCGCATCATTCCACAGGGTAGATCTTTTTCTAAAACTAAAACTTAACTTTTAAAATAGCGATTAAGAGGTGAAATAAGTCACCACAACAAAAAGAAAAGGAAAACAAAATTCAAACAGAAATAATAATCTACATATTTACAAAACAATTATCCTGAGTGTAGCTATAATGTCTGTATATGAAAATCTGGTAGTTCTACCCAAGTATAGGGATAATGAATACAGAACAAGGTAATAAAAAAAAACATATGTAGCAGACCAGCAGTATAAGTAGAATATAAAATATTTAAATCCAAATTCCAAACAAAGGGATAAGGGGACATCTCCCTCCCTTATAGAAAAAAAAAAGTATTTCATAATGTGCAGTGCTGCAATAAGAATACTAAGATATCATAAAATGCTTGTAATACAGGCTAAATGGTCTTGCTACAGATAGTGCAACTAAAAAAAGTCCAGCAATGTAGTGGGAACAAAAAAGAAACATTGTTTAATAGTGATGAAGCGAACATAAAATTTTCGGTTCGCGAACGGCGAACGCGAACTTCCGCAAATGTTCGTGAACCGGCGAACCGGGCGAACCGCCATTGACTTCAGTGGGCAGGCGAATTTTAAAACCCACAGGGACTCTTTCTGGCCACAATAGTGATGGAAAAGTTGTTTCAAGGGGACTAACACCTGGACAGTGGCATGCCAGAGGGGGATCCATGGCAGAGGGGGATCCATGAGGTTTCAGAGGTTAAGGAAGTTTTTAGTGTTTTTGCCAATGATATACGGCAGGTTGCTTCCACACTGTCATTCTCTGAAGTTCTGCCTGTGCATAACACTCAGAATGACAGGCTGATGCGTATTAGGGACTTTAACTTGTGGCTTGGTGAATGGTGTCGGGAGCAAGGATTTGGCTTTATTGCTCATGGTAGCTCTGTTTGGAATGGAAATAAACTGTACAAAAAAGATGGTTTGCATCTTTCTCAAAAGGGAACAAATGTTCTCAGTGAGCAGTTCAGAGGTTTTGCTAGGATGTATTTAAACTAGGAGGGGGGGGGGGGGCAAAAGGGTGATAAAGCATCAATCCAATTGTCCCCCAAAACAAGGACAGAAAGTGCCTGTAGCAAGTGTGTTAAAAAATGATAAGCTTAGCGTCATGTCTACAAATGCTCGCAGTTTAGGGAATAAGATCCATGAACTTGTGGCAATAATGGCAACTGATAGTGTAGATTTAGTCGCTGTTACTGAGACATGGTATAATGAGAAAAATGACTGGGACATAACAATACCAGGGTACTCTTTATATAGAAAAGACAGGGAAGGCAAGAAAGGGGGAGGGGTGGCCCTGTATGTGAAGGATAGCATGAAATCTAGCCTAATAAAGGTTAGTGAGGCAAACATAGAGTCCGTTTGGGTTACGTTAGAATTTGGTAATCACACAGTAACTCGTGTAGGTGTGATTTATAGGCCCCGGGACAAATTGAAGAGTTAGATAATCTACTAGTTGAGGAAATAGCTAAAATGACAAGGAAGGGGGAAGTTATCATCATGGGTGACTTTAATCTTCCTGATGTGAATTGGAAAACAAAAATAGCTACTTGTGCCAGGAGCACACATATTCTAAACTCCCTACTGGGATTGTCTCTAAAACAAGTCGTTGAGGAGCCAACTCGTAAAGAGGCCATACTAGATTTAGTGTTAACAAATGGAGATTTGGTATCAGATATTACTGTAGGTGAAAGTTTAGGATCCAGTGATCATCAGTCAGTGTGGTTTAATATAAGAACAGTGACTGAGTAACACCACACAAAAACAAAAGTTTTAGACTTTAGAAAACCAGACTTTTCTAAAATTAGAATATGTGTAAAGGAGTCATTATCAGACTGGAGCAATTTAAATGGAGTCCAAAAGAAATGGGATTATTTAAAAGCTGCACTACTGAAGGCAACAGAAAATAGCATTAGGCTTGTCAGTAAAAGCAAAACATTCAAGAAACCACTGTGGTACTCCGCAGATGTGGCTAAAATAGTAAAAAACAAAAAGTTAGCATTTAGTAATTATAAAAAAACCCAGAGTGAGGAAGACAGAATGACCTATAAGATTAGGCAGAAAGAGGCTAAGCAAGTTATAAGAGCTTCCAAATCACACACAGAAGAGAAAATAACACAGTCAGTAAAAAAGGGGGACAAAACGTTTTTTAGATACATAAATGAGAAAAGAAAAGTAAAACAAGGATTAGTTAGATTAAAAACAAAAGAAGGAAGGTATGTAGATGAGGATAAAGGTCTAGCTGACTGCCTCAATGAATATTTTTGTTAGGTATTTACAGATGAAAATGAAGGAAAGGGACCTCAGTTAAGAAAAAAGATAAATGAGTCATTTATTACACGTGAATTTACAGAGGAAGAGGTTCTATTTCAACTGTCAAAAGATTTATTTAACCAATCATTGTTAACAGGAGTAGTCCCAGAAGATTGGAAGTTAGCGAATGTTGTGCCCATTCATAAGAAAGGTAATAGGGAGGAGTCGGGCAACTAAAGGCCAGTAAGCCTTACTTCAGTAGTGGGGAAAGTGATGGAAACCATGTTAAAGGATAGGATTGTTGAACATCTAAAAACACATGGATTTCAAGATCAGAGACAACATGGGTTTACTTCAGGGAGATCATGCCAAACTAATCTTATTGACTTTTTTGATTAGGTAACTAAAATTATAGATCAGGGTGGTGCAGTAGACATTGCTTACCTAGATTTCAGTAAGGCTTTTGACAAAGTTGCAAATAGAAGGCTTATCAATAAACTGCAATCTTTGAGTTTGGATTCCAATATTGTTGAATGGGTAAGGCAGTGGCTGAGTGACAGGCAACAGAGGGTTGTAGTCAATGGAGTATATTCGAAGCTTGGGCTTGTCACCAGTGGGGTACCTCAGGGATCTGTACTTGGACCCATTCTCTTTAATATTTTTATTAGTGATATTGCAGAAGGTCTTGATGGTAAGGTGTGTCTTTTTGCGGATGATACTAAGATATGTAACAGGGTTGATGTTCCAGGAGGGATAAGCCAAATGGCAAATGATTTAGGTAAACTAGAAAAATGGCCAGAGTTGTGGCAACTGACATTTAATGTGGATAAGTGCAAGATAATGCATCTTGGACGTAAAAATCCAAGGGCAGAGTACAGAATATTTGATAGACTCCTAACCTCAACATCTGAGGAAAGGGAATTAGGGGTGACTATTTCTGATGACTTAAAGGTAGGCAGCCAATGTAATAGAGCAGCAGGAAATGCTAGCAGAATGCTTTGTTGTATAGGGAGAGGTATTAGCAGTAGAAAGAGGGAAGTGCTCATGCCATTGTACAGAACACTGGTGAGACCTCACTTGGAGTACTGTACACAGTACTGGAGACCATATCTTCAGAAGGATATTGATACCTTAGAGAGAGTTCAAAGAAGGGCTACTAAACTGGTTCATGGATTGCAAGATAAAACTTACCAGGAAAGGTTAAAGGATCTTAACATGTATAGCTTGGAGGAAAGACGAGACAGGGGGGATATGATAGAAACATTTAAATACATAAAGGGAATCAACACAGTAAAGGAGGAGACTATATTTAAAAGAAGAAAAACTACCACAACAAGAGGACATAGTCTTAAATTAGAGGGGCAAAGGTTTACCAGGAAGTATTACTTTACTGAGAGGGTAGTGGATGCATGGAATAGCCTTCCATCTGAAGTGGTAGAGGTTAACACAGTAAAGGAGTTTAAGCATGCGTGGGATAGGCATAAGGCTATCCTCCTAACTATAAGATAAGGCCAGGGACTAATGAAAGTATTTAGAAAACTGGGCAGACTAGATGGGCCGAATGGTTCTTATCTGCCGTCACATTCTATGTTTCTATGTTTCTATGTAAAACTCCCATGGAAAATTACACAGTTGATGCAGAGTCTGGTTTTAATCCATAAAGGGCATAAATCACCTAACATTCCTAAATCACAATGGATATGGATTGACACCTGACATATGACATATTGACACCTTGACATATGGATTGACACCTGTCCTCAGAGACCCTGATACACACTGACACAGAGCAGAATAGGGACTGTTTCAACTACATAGGGTCACTTGGCAGATATGGATTGGCACCTGTCCTCAGGGACCCTGATACACACTGACACAGAGCAGAATAGGGACTGTTCCCCCTACATAGGGTCACTTGGCAGATATGTATTGACACCTGTCCTCAGAGACCCTGATACACACTGACACAGAGCAGAATATGGACTGTTCCCCCTACATAGGGTCACTTGGCAGATATGGATTGACACCTGTCCTCAGGGACCCTGATACACACTGACACAGAGCAGAATAGGGACTGTTCCCCCTACATAGGGTCACTTGGCAGATATGTATTGGCACCTGTCCTCAGAGACCCTGATACACACCGACACAGAGCAGAATAGGGACTGTTCCCCCTACATAGGGACATTTGGCAGATATGGATTGACACCTGTCCTCGGGGACCCTGATACACACTGACACAGAGCAGAATAGGGACTGTTCCTCCTACATATGGTCACTTGGCAGATATGGATTGACACCTGTCCTCAGAGACCCTGATACACACTGACACAGAGCAGAATAGGGAATATTCACTAAATGTCAAACATTGTTATACAGGGGAATATTTAGTAAATAAGGATAAGGGGGGGGACACCTACTGTCCTCCCCCCTGGCCCCCACCCCTGCGCGGTGGGTGGGGGCCATAAATCACAATGGGGGGAACCTACTGTCCTTCCGCCTGCCCCCACCCGTGAGCGGTGGGTGGGGGCCATAAAAATAATGAGGGGGGACCTACTGTATGATGTTGTATCGATCAGGTAGTGTAAGGGTTACGCCCGCTTCACAGTGACAGACCAAACTCCCCGTTTAACGCACCGCAAACAACCGCAAACAGTCCATTTGCACAACCGCAAACTCCCCATTTGCACAAGGTTGGATACCAAGCTAGTCATGTCCCGTTCCTTGTCCTCACTGATGTCATTGAAGGTCTCTTCCTCCACCCAGCCACGTACAACACCAAGGGTCCCCGAAAGGTAACAACAAGCCCCTGGGACGCCTGCTGTGTTTGGTCTTCCACCTCCTCAAAGCCATCTTCCTCCTCTGACTCCTCTTCTTCAGACTTCTCTCTCTGCGTTTCCTCTCTCTGCGTTATTATAAGGTGTGTTAAGTAGTACTATTCTTATCAGTTTAATCCCCGTTACGAGTAGAGGACTATTTCCTTGTTTCGTCAAACCCCTTCAAAGATGGAAAAAGCGGTATTAGTGGAAGAAACGAGGAAATGTGGTCAGGTGGTGGTGCCAGCCCCACCGAGGGCTTGTACCCAGGTATGCTAATAAACTGAAAAAAGAAAAAATATCCCAAGAAGGAGATCTAAAACTGGCATAGGAAAAGGTTAGACAACTATAATAAAGTGATACCTACAAATCCTAGTGAGCATAGGTGTATAATAGAGGGAGAAAGGGAAAGCAGAGTAATGCTTCCTAATACCGTGGTTAGTACCCTTTGTTAAAGTAAATTGAGTAATGGACAAAAGCCTTTATTATATCATTTATAAATAACAAAGTTATACTTATTGCCCTATAGTGGCTAATTGTGTAATAATGGTAATAATATTACTTATTATATAATATTGCCAGGGGCAAGGAAATTCCCTCTAAATAGATGGGTATAGGCAGTGGGTCTAAGTGCCCATAGTGCTGTAAAGTGTCCTTAGTGAAGTGAAAAAGAGAATAACGAGCTGGCGCCCTATCAGGGGACGTGTACATGGCATCGAATTTAGGAAGCGTGAGATGGAAAAAGATGCTTGGTCGGTCCTCCGACTTCAAATTTGGGGCACTGCGCGTGCACTCTAATGTGCCACCAGATAGGAGTGGTGTGTTAAGTAGTACTATTCCTATCAGTTTAATCCCTGTTATGTGCCTTTTTTTGGTTTGGTTTTTGAAGCCACAGTGCAGCACCAGAGGCCCGAAAAATTAGGCATGTACACATGCCTGAAAAATTAGGTATTGTTGCAGCCGCTGCTATAGCAGCAGCCAGACAAATTGATGTTTGTTTCCCAGGCAGAAAGTGCCCTAAAACATTGCGGCTTGAACTCTAGTTGGTGGCGGATAAGTCACACAAGTCAACCGGCATTCAGAGCTAAAATACAGCAGCGTGTGGACCATTTTTAGCCCAAGGCAGCTCATCTCATCAGGCCTAGCTGGCGGGCTAATGGCTTCTTACGCTCAAACATGTCCTTGACAGACACCTAACTGTGGGCAGATGAGCGGGAACTGCTCAAGGTGAGAGACGGAGTGGCGGATGGTTGAGAGGGGGCAAGGAGGACAGCAGTGGTTGATGTGGCTGAAGATGCTGGCCCAGGAGGAGGATGGCGGCTTTCAGATTGTGTGCTGCTTGTACTCGTGTTGATCCCATAGGCATTTGTTATGTGCGATCATGTGCCTACGCAAATCAGTTGTACCTAGGTGGGTGTTGGACTTCCCACGACTCAGTTTCTTTTGGCACAGGTTGCAAATGGCATCGCTGTTGTCAGAGGCAGACACACAAAAAAAATTCCACACTGCTGAGCACTGCAATGACGGCATTCTAGTGGTGGAAACAGCATGCGTTGATTGGCGTGCTGTCGGGCTCACCCCGGGTGCCAATGCATGCTGTCTGACTGTGCCACTAGCTCCTTGCGACGACCTCTCCCTGCTTCCAACTCGTCTCCTCCTCCTCCTCCTCCTCTCTGTCTCCCCATCTGAACTTTCGCCCTGTTCTTCTTCTTGCCGAGCGGGCACCCACGTGATATCCATGGACACATCGTCATCATCAACCGCTTCACTTGTATCTGACAACTCAGCAAAGGAAACAGCAGCGGGTACAACATCATCATCATCACACCGTACGTCCATGTGTGTAATGCTGCCTGCCTATCCCTGTTATCTACATCCTCTGGCAATAATGGTTGCGCATCACTCATTTCTTCAAACGGATGTGTAAATAACTCCTCTGACAGATAAAGTGAAGCGGCTGTGGTGCTAGTGTTGGTGGTGGCGGCAGGCGGGTGAGTGGTATCTTAAGAGGTGCCCGAAGCTAAGCTGGAGGAGGATGGTGCGTCAAGTTTCCGAGCGGATCTGTAGAAGATTGGGTGTCCTGTGTTAGCCAGTCAACTATGTCCTCAGAACTTTTCAAGTTCAGGGTACGTGGCCTCTGAAAACTGGGCATTATTCTAGGGCAAAAGGGAATCACAGCACCACGACCACGACGGCCCCTGCGGGGTGGCCTGCCTCTGCCTGTCATTTTTTTTTTATTAGTGGTACTATGCGTGCAAGCTACTGTGAGACCAGACATGAGTGGCACTGTGCAGTGGCAGAGGTTGGCAGAGTAGACGCTGTAGGCCTGACACACCCGCTTGAAGACAACTAACTGCTATTCAATCTATAACAGTGAAAAACGTTTTTTTGTTTTTAAATGCAAGCTATTGTGACACCAGATATGAGTGGCACTGTGCACTGGCAGAGGTTGGCAGAGTACATGCTGTAGGCCTGACACCCGCTTATGAAGGACACTGACTGCTATTATATTACAGTCAAAAACTTTTTTTGTTTTTAAATGCAAGCTATTGTGACACCAGATATGAGTGGCACTGTGCACTGGCAGAGGTTGGCAGAGTACACGCTGTAGGCCTGACACCCGCTTGAAGGACACTGACTGCTATTAGATTACAGTCATGCACGCTATTATGACACCAGATATGAGTGGCACTGTGCACTGGCAGAGGTTGGCAGAGTATACGCTGTAGGCCTGACACACACTTATGAAGGACACTGACTGCTATTAGATTACAGTCAAAAACGTTTTTTGTTTTTAAATGCACGCTATTGTGACACCAGCTATGAGTGGCACTGTGCACTGGCAGAGGTTGGCAGAGTACACGCTGTTGGCCTGACACACAGACGCTTGCAGACAACTAACTGCTATTCAATCTATTACAGTGAAAAACTTTTTTTGTTTTTTAAATGCACGCTATTGTGACACCAGATATGAGTGGCACTGTGCACTGGCAGAGGTTGGCAGAGTAGATGCTGTAGGCCTGACACACACGCTTGAAGACAACTAACTGCTATTCAATCTATAACTGTGAAAAAATTGTTTTGTTTTTAAATGCAAGCTATTGTGACACCAGATATGAGTGGTGGCACTGGGCAAGTGGCCACAGTATCCACTGTGAGCCTGACACAGAAGCTGGCAGGCAGGCAACTGCAATTAGATTACACAGGAAAAAAAAGCAGACTGATGTTCTAGCCCTAAAAAGGGCTTTTTGCGGTGCTGTCCTTACAGCAGAGATCAGATGAGTCCTTCAGGACTGTAGTGGACACTGAATACCCTAGCCTAGCTATCAATTTCCCTATCAAATCAGCAGCAGCTACACTGTCCCTCCTCTCACTAAGAATTCAGCTTCACAATGAATGTAAAATTGAGGCTGTACAGGAGTTGGGAGGGTCTGGAAGGATGGTCTGCTGCTGATCGGCTGGAATTTGTCTGCTGACTGTGAGGCACAGGGTCAAAGTTTACTCAATGATGACGAATAGGGGGCGGATCGAACCGCGCATATGTTCGCCCGCCGCGGTGAACGCGAACATGCTATGTTCGCCATGAACTATTCGCCAGCGAACCGTTCGGTACATCACTATTGTTTAAGCTAATAGTCGCTGCCAAACAATGTAGCCTATACATGTCTGTATCAATAAAGGTGAAAGCATGGAGAGGTAAAGTGAATACTAAGTAAATACTAATTATGTGCCTTCGAGGGCACTCCTTAACCCAAAATGCCTGTTACTCCTAAATGTATAAGGAATTCCCCCCACCCCTAGAATCAATATAATGAAGATTGTAATTATAGTCTTTTTTTCACCATATATGGGGACAGGTATTAGTGAATTTCTGTAAATGCCATTATAAGCTGAGCATGAGCTCACTTGTGATACAGTGGCTATGAAGTGTGCTTGTCAGAACCTCTGCCGCACGTTTCGCCAATCTGGCTCATCAGACATGTCCGTCTGATGTCATCACATTCGCATGTCGTCAAACATACTCACGCACAGAGGACCGTCCTACGATATCAACAAGGGCACCGTGCGACCAAAAAATTTCAGAAATCTGCAAGAGTTAAAGAGCTTAAATCTCGCTGGCGGGGGATGGCGACATGACGCACGTAGCGTGTACGCCACCCAGTTGAGCTGAGCTACAGAGCCCCATGCGGGATAAGAAGGAGCTGCCCGCTTGTGATTTTATGCTCACCTGATCTCATATCCTGGGACCAGACCTGCAGACAGACGTGTAAGCCAGCAACCAGCGCTCTGATTTTAGTGCTGTCAGGGCTCTGGAGGTGCAGCTAGCTGAAGACTGGTAGTCTAAAGCTGGACAGAGAGGTGAGCGACGGCACAGCAAGCCGAAGGACGCTAAAGCAGGATAAAAGGCATTTGAGCCAAGACAGAATTTGAAAGCATGCTGAAGTGAGTACAAATGTACAAATGTTCCCAGTTAAGACAAGCAGAAGGAAGGAAGGATTCAGCTAATTAAATCATATGGTTTAAAGGGGGAGGAAAGGAAAGGATAAAGGAAAGAAAGTTTATGGAATCAGCTGTTAAAAGATAGAAGTGGGGGGGCGTGTCCGACTTCCGGCAAGCATAGTCGCATGGCTTGAGAGCTCCGCCGCTATCCAGCCTGAACATCGACAACAATAGCACAAAACTGCAATTTTTTTCTCCGTTTTACACTCCCAAAGTGACATATCACGAATATGTCACCTTCAAAACAACTAAAACTTACGGACACGACGAAAACCCGAAAAAAAGATCGAAAGAAGGGGAGTCAAGATGGCGGCGAAACGCCTGGCTTGTCGGACGACCAGTCAGACAGTGAGTCATTCTCCTCCAAAATCTCGGATTCTATGATCACGGAACGCAGCCTACATAGAATGTTACAAGACCTCCGCACTACTATAAGAAAAGACTTCTTACAAATCGACAGCGACCTACGGAAAGAAATATCAACACTAGGAGACAGAACTAGTCATTTGGAAAACAGATCCGACGAGCTATGCGCAGCTCACAATGAAGTTGTTGACAAACTTCAGAAACTTTCCGAAGACAACAACACTCTCAAATTAAAATTGGCGGATCTAGAGGATAGATCACGAAGGCAGAACGTCAGATTTAGGGGAATACCGGACGATATACCCCACGATGCATTGCCTGCTTTCATTCTCTCTGTTTGTAGAGCGTTATTGCCGGAATTACCGGATTCTGCATGGACTTTCGATCGTATGCACAGACTTCCACGTCCAGCACGTATGGCGAGCGATGTGCCTAAAGACGTAATTGTGAAGTTCCACTACTTCGCTCACAAGAACACTCTGCTCAATGCAGCACGGAAGGCAGGTACTCTACCGGAACCCTTTCAACATCTACTCTTATTTGCGGACCTGTCGGCTTCCACAATGGCACGTCGCAAAGAATTTCTAACTATCACCAAAACCCTACGCAATAATAATGTTTCCTACAAATGGGGATACCCAACTAAGCTTTTGATCTGGAGACAAGGAAGAACATCAGCAATAAACAATCCGGCCGAAGGTATGAAGCTCATCACCTCTTGGGGACTTTGGACAGCAACAACAACAACCTCAGAGGAGACTCCATCAACTGGCCTTTCCCCGAAGAAACTTCAGGCGGACTGGAATATGATCGGATCGTCAACAGCGAACTCATGAACTGATCCCTTGACCCACGAGTTTGAGCAGCGATGAGTATAATCCATAGATGTATTGTCTATATGTATTTCAGGACAGTTGCTTCACTTTTGCCTTTCATTTTTTCTTTCATATTATTTCATGTTAGTGCATTTCATTTTTCTTTTTTTCTCTTCTCTTTATTTATGACATGTTCTATACATTTTGTGTGACATTTTACATCAGTTGTTCGTAGGTCTGTATTTTATTTAACTGAGTCTGTGCTTTGCCTCACGTCTCACTGGAAGCGCCCTAAAGATTATATATTCAGCATATAATTGGTACGTAAAGTTGGATATGTCCTATTCATAGTAAATACTAGGAGACCTTCATGACAGCGCTGAGTCCCCGTGTTTGGTCGTGGCTACAGGTCGACATATTGTGAAATTTCAACCTTACATCACACCCAATTGCGGGTGGCCATTTTTGCATACGCTTCATAAACCTCAATGGCGCACTATCTATCACCTTCTAGTCAGACGTGAGGTGTATAATGGACACTAGTATGTTCTTAATGTTTCTTCCCATACGGTTTCTGTATATATTACTAAATGCTTACCTTACCGTCAGTAATTACTAATGCATGGAGGTAACAGCTTAAAATATCACCCAGATTCTATGGAGTGATTAAACCCTTTCTGGATAACTAGCCAGAACGTTAATGGGCGCTACTCACTTGTACATATGGACACGCCTATCTTATTTTGTTACTAAACAGTAATTTGCATGGTATTTTTTCTTTATTCTGTGTTAGGTCAGTATACACTGCTGTTTCCCGTACGCAATCTAGTCTGCACACTGAAAAGCAGATGTATACACTTATGTCATGCCCATGCACAGACTTCACCCATATGCATTCATAGGAGCGCGTTCCCTATTTGTTATACACCGTAAAATGACCTTTATGGATTACTTAAATGTATTGCACCATTATCTGCAAATTATCTGCATTTCCTCTTCATATCCCCATTTGCGATGTGTACCCTGCTGACTTTTAATATTTCTATTTTATGTTTATATCTTATATCGTGAATGTCATAGTTAGATCTTACATTTTACATTTAAACTTTTTATTTATACCCAGTACTCCCTAGACAAGCAATGACAGTCCATAAACATTGTGCATATATGAGCAGGTTACGACTAGAGGCAATCCGCGTATCGGCAGCCTGTCAAACTTACTCTCCAATTCAGCTGGCGATACAGCTATTAAAGGTTAATTGTTATCATTTAGCTAACGTTGGCATCTTCTGATCCATATGAGATTTTTTAATGCTGTCACTTTGTTAAAACAGCTCTTCTTTATTCTAATTGCAGTTATCCATCGTACCATATTTCTTACCAGGCTGGAGGAACTCTCCTTCACCCTCCCCCCCCCCACCAGGTCACGTTTTGAGAAACTTACGGTGTCTCATCGTGACCAAGATACATCTTCTTACTAAAGAAGTTAATTATGTACATAGTTACTTGTTCCTCGTTACCCCTTTCCTCCTCTCACTCTCTTCCCCCTACTTTCCACCCTCATGTCCGATGATCTCAACCAAAAGCCCACTTCATTTTCTCAGTGTTTGCAATATCATGCCAGATGCTAAAATCCTTATTTTTATGCAAGCCAATTATTCGCCAGTCAATACCATCACTACAATAAACCACTTAAGTACAACCGTTAGCACTACACCAATTCACCTTAATGACTAATGTGATGAAAATTTTATCTCTAAATGTCAAAGGCCTCAACAGCCCGTACAAACGAAGACAAGTCCTAAAAGACATGCACAACTCCAATGCTGCAATAGTCTGCCTTCAAGAAACTCACTTTTGCAAAAAGAATCCTCCTCAATTACGCTCCTCCAAATACCCCACAGCTTATCACGCTTATTCGCCTAATAAATCAAAGGGAGTATCCATTCTATTACACGCAGACTGGGTATTTACCCCCATAACACAACACATCGATCCAAATGGGAGACTATTGATAATAGTAGGAGATCTTAACGGTATCCAAGTTACGATAGCATCCTTATATGCCCCAAACGAGGCTCAATTCTCCTTCCTTAATAAAGCTATAAAGAAAATCTCCTCCTTAAAACAAGGCCACGCCATAATCTGTGGCGACTGTAACTGCACCCTAGACCCTGTCTTAGATGTTCAACGTTCCAACAATAAAAATCCTAGCAAATTAGCCACTCACAATAGTAAGTTATTCTCTAATCTTATTTTTTCACATGATCTCTACGACACGTGGAGAAACCTGTATCCAGCGGCCAAGGATTTCACTTATTTCTCCCCGGTCCACTTAACATATACACGTATAGATATTTGCCTGATCGATAAATTAACATTACCTCACTTAATTGATCAAACGATCGGTAATAGAACATGGTCTGACCATGCCCCAATAATTATCACAATAGCAGTGCCGTACCCATCGAGGGGCCGCGGCAAATGGAGATTGAATGAAACAATTCTTGATTCGCCATCTGATTTTGAGAAAACTGTTCATGAACTACAAAATTATTTTACAATCAACACCACGACGGATACCTCAATTGAAACCCAATGGCTTGCTCATAAAGCGGTGATCAGGGGAGAATTTATTAAAATGGGAACAATCCGCAAAAAGAAATCTTACAATTTACAGCAAAAATTGCTCCAGGAACTCACAACTTTGGAAAACTCCAACAAATCAGCCCCTTCTCGTACCACTACACAGCAACTTACAGAAACACGGAATAAACTCCTAAAACTTAAAGTCAAAGACTTCACTATGAACACAGCGAGACTTCAGCAACACTACTATGGCATGGGCAACAAGGCCGGCAAATTATTAGCTAGCCAACTGAAATGTAAATATCTTCAAACGAAAATCCCATATATTCTTTCGAGACCACAGATGAAAATATACAACCCTACCGACATTGTGGACGAATTGGCATCTTTTTATGAGGATTTATACAATTTAGACAAAATTGAGACCACGCATACTCCAAGCAAAACAGAAATACTAACCTTTCTAGAACGTATACCGTTACCAAAAATCACACAGCAACAGAATAACGTGCTGTCAGCCCCGTTTACGGAATCCGAAGTAGCTGCAGCTATCAAATCCCTTCCTAAACATAAAGCTCCTGGTCCGGACGGACTCTCGAACTACTACTATCTTAAATTAGAACCATATTTGACCCCGCACATTACCAAACTTTTCAATAAAATAAAAGAAACTGGCTGCTTTCCAAAATCTATGCTGGAGGCATACATCATCACCCTACCCAAGCCAAACAAACCTCCTACGACATGTGGAAACTTGCGACCAATTTCGCTTTTAAATGCTGATGTGAAGCTCTATGCAAAACTAATAGCCACTAGACTAAAACCATTACTGCCTACCTTAGTCTCAGAAGAACAAGCTGGCTTTGTGCCTGGCAAGCAGGTGGGAGATAACACCAGATTCTGTGTGGATCTCATCGAATGGGCTAAACGTCAACGTATGTCCGGGGTCTTAATGGCCTTAGACGCAGAAAAGGCCTTCGATCGCCTAAACTGGACATACATGGAAGTTACTCTACAAGCCTACGGATTCTCGCAATCCTTCATCACGAGCATAATGGCCCTTTACTCCTCGCCCTCAGCGAAAGTTCTTAGCTCAGGCTTCTCATCTAAGAACTTTAATATTTCCAATGGTACTAGGCAGGGGTGCCCCTTATCCCCTCTTATATTTATTTTATGTTTGGAACCACTCATTCACACGATCAAACAAGATCCACTACTCCCCGGCTTTATCACGCCAGCAGGGGAAAAGAAGCTCGCTTTATTCGCAGACGACGTTATCCTTTTTTTAACAAACCCAAGTTCTTCCATACCCCACCTCATGCATTCTCTTGCTTCGTATGGCAACATCTCATATTACAAAAATAATCTCAGCCAAACGCAAATACTCCCTTTGAATCTAGAGTCTCACGTTGTAGATAATTTAAAAACACAATTTCCTTTTGATTGGCGTCATACATCCGTTACTTACCTAGGTATTAAACTTACCCTATCAACTTCTCAATTGATAAAAGAGAATCATGAGGCAGTCATGTCGAAAGTTTTTGCCCAACTTAAATCGTGGGATAAACTGAACATCTCCTGGATAGGTAGAGTGAATTCAATAAAAATGTTGGCTCTTCCTCATATACTTTATCTATTCCGTACATTGCCTATTACCCTTCCCAAATCAATTCTCACGAAATTCCAATCAACAATCAACGCACACATCTGGAAAAGAAAACCTCCGAGAGTCGCTACCTCCTCCCTATGGCGCCCCATTCACCATGGTGGCCTAAGTGTTCCTAACATATTTAACTATTACAAAGCCTCTACACTTGCACAGAGCCTGGACATAATGACAGGCAAAACTAGCCCAATTTGGCTTAAACTTGAACAAGCATGCAGTCGACTCCTTTCCATATCTGACATCTTGTGGTCTTCGCAAAAATGTCTTACCCATTCATTACTGCCGTGCACGAAGTTTCTTCTAAACTCATGGAAGTCATGGAATGCGGATCTCTGCTCCAATCAAGAACTACTTTACTTGGCTCCTCTACGAGTCCTCACCATGTTATCTCCAGACCTGACGATACAGCACTGGCCTAAACATGGCTTAACCCACGTCTACTCTTTGTATAATCCCAATGGTCTTCGTACTTTTCATGACCTGCAAGACTCTCATGACTTGCCTCACAGAGACATCTTCCTTTATTTAAGAGTAAAACATATTTTAGATGCGGCAAATTTAAGAAATCAAGACTTAACGACACTCAGTCTAATAGGCCGCTCCTGTTACAGCATGGGTAAATCTAGCCATCTGCCGAAATTTCTCACACTATGCTACGTAGCCCAATTAAACTTGTCCAAGAATGATAAATTACCTTATATGCTAAACTGGGAAAAAGAAATGAATACGGAGTTCCACATCAGTGACTGGTTGTTTGCAATAACGGCTACCAAAAAATCCACCAAATGTGTTAACTTATGGGAAGCTTACTTTAAGGTAGTGATGAGATGGTACTTAGTGCCCAGCAGATTAAGTAAAATATACCCGACAGCTACACCCACTTGCTGGAGATGCAACAGAGGTAGGGGCACTATTTTACATATTTTTTGGGACTGCCCGAAATTAAGTGCATTTTGGATATTTGTGAAAAACGCGATACACACTATCTCTGGGCTACAATTCTCTCTGCATCCTGCTATCTTCTTGCTCCACCTTTTACCGGATATCAACCACATCCCCTCGTTAGCTGCCATTATACACATCCTAATAGCAGCAAAATTATGTGTTGCGACTCATTGGAAAAGTGACTTTATCCCATCTGCAAAAGAACTGCTTAACAAAACAAATACTGCATATTGTTATGAAAAGGAATGGGCAAAGAAAGGGAACATGACCAAATTCAACGAGCAATGGCATGGATGGGATACTACGTACCAACATTATATTAACTTGGGTTAACTACTTCCCAGAATTGCGCCATATGGTAATAATACTCTATGGAGGTGACTAATCGGACATGAGGGACCCTGCTTTCCTCTTACTCTTACTTCTCGCTACTCTATTCCTTTCTCCTCCTTCTCTTCTCTTACCCATTCCCCTATTACTCAGCGACGTACAATTCACTGGGGCCAACAATTCATCATGTATATTGCGGATATAAGTTTCATGTCCAGCTTAAGCGTCCACATTATCCCAATCTTGGCTGGGTGTTCATTTCAATACATCCTCACTCCCACAATTTTTTGTGAGTTACCTTTCATCGTTTAATCTATACCATGTTCCGTGCAGATACCTTGTATTGCTAAACCATTTGAGGCCTTACTACCGAGTCTCAGAACTCCCCTTCTGCACTATTCCAATACCCTTACACTGTATAACCAATGTTAACATATCCTGGACTACACATTATAAGCACAAAAAAAAAAAAAAAAAAAAGAGATCAATTACCCTTGCAGTTCTAATCTTGCTCCACCACTTCGGTGAACATTTGTACACTTATTATAGTCTCAATCCATTAGGATAATCATCTCGTCATTAGGAGCATTACGTTGTTTAGTTTAGGCACTATTGGCAACACACAACGAAACTACTAGTATCCACCTCCAGATTCCTAATAATACGTTTAAGTTACTAGGTATGTTGAATTACGCGGCTCACAATTTGTTATTTTATTATACTCTAATTTTTCCATTGTCGCGTCTAGATCACTACTGTTGTACCAGAGTGTTATGATTTTTCTTTTTATGTACTGTATAACATGGTGTATATGTGCATACTATTTCTCTACTGATAACTCTTTAACTTCCATGCTAGGATGTTCGTACAACCCACCACGAGAATGTGTTTGTAATTTACCTGTATCATACTTGTAATGTACATGTATTGTGTTGTATACAGTCATACGTGGCCATCTTGACCAGCTGTAACTCCCTTATCTATCCCCCCCTTTTTTCCTTTTCTTTTCTGTATCCCCACTGTTATTTTACTGTTAATTTACGATTATGCATATCGAAAAAATTCTTTCAATAAAAATGAGATATTGAAAAAAAAAAAAAGATAGAAGTGGAGAGGCAGTACCTCCAAATGATAGTTTTTACAATAACCTCAAAGGTATATTGCTGTAAGAGGATTTGGCTGAAAAAGAGGAAGAGAAAGAGTAAGCGAGAGGCGAGGAAAAGGGGAGAAAAAACAAAAACAAAGAGAATCAGTGTGGAAATTAAAGGGGTATCCATACATGTTCTCTTTCAGAGAATGCTTAAGGCTGACTACTATCAAAGGTGAAACCGTATGAGAAATAATCTATTGGTACAGAAAAGCCTCAGGCCGAATGTTTAATCTAATAAAATAAAATAAAAAAATTTAAACAAAGCCCAAAATTAAACAACAGCCTCAAAAGGCAGGAAAATTGAGACGAAGTAGCAGAGAGGGATTATCTGCAAACTTCAGTTTTCAAACAAAATACGCCTCAGAAAGCATATGTGAAATTAATTTGAATAATGGCAACTAGAAAAACAGCTGATCAAAAGCAAAACCCAAATCCTCCCCCCAAAAAAGACGGGGAAAAGAAAGACAAACGGGAAAAGAGACTTTCAATTTTTTTTACTCCAGCGGTAGATAACACTTCAGAAATCTCTCAGATAACTACCCCAAATAAAGCTTTCTCAACCAAAGAAATTGGGGACATCTGTGATACTGAGGGAAAGGATTATTCAGCAGATTTACAAATGATCGTTTGGCAAACAGAACGTACACAGCACATTGTGACTGTGTTTTCACTCTAAAAAAGCACGTTATATAAGCAAATTGAATTGCTGTGATAAATGCAGGTTTTTGGTTAATGCAGCAGGAGGAATATAAAGGTTTGGAGTTACTAACAAACAGAGAGTACACAGCACAGTTTGTTTTCATGTTAAAAAAGGGGATTAATATGTTGCTGACAGGGGCAGTACATGGAACTAATTAATTGAAAATATGTACACTTGAATTGATTAAGATTTCTGAATAAGACTTTTGAATGAATACATAATAATGGCACCAAAGTACAGTTTTAATCACAAAGTTATAAACACTAGAGCTAAGATAGAAGTAAGCCTATCTCTATATGGTGCGGCAAAGAATTGTTGGGATTGTAAATTACTGTGTGGTATAAGGGCCTTTATAAAAGCACATACATTGGGGATTATTGTGATTTTGATATTGTTTCAATTAATTAGAGGGCTAAGGAGTAAGACAATCTTAGGGGGCGAATGTAGCTCAGCTTTTTTTTTCCTTATTAAGGATTCATCATGGTGAGGATGAGATCCCAACCAGGGGGGTTTCATTTTTGGGATCTGTACTCTGAAATTGGGGCTCAGGGTCAAAGGTATGGATGCCCCTCGATTATGAGGGGATACTGTATGGATGATATGGTCAGTGTGTTAGTGGCTGGGGCGGAAGTTCAAACTAGGAAGGAATTGACAAATAAATTGCATTTAGAATATGGATAACAGTTTCTGGAGAATTATTTACAATTTAAATTTTTTAAGTATGAGAGCCATTTTACTGATTTTCATCCTTTCAGGAGGATGAAAATACCTAATGGTTAAAATTATTTTGTTAAACACTCAGGGTTTAAATTCCCCATGCAAAATAGCTATTTTACTTTATTATATTAAGAAAGAAAAAGCTTAAAATTACCTTTTTTCAAGAGACGCACTGGAGAAGAGCAGACAGCCTAAGATTTATCCCACAAAGGTATCTGCTTCAATAGAGAAGGAGAGAAAGACAGGGATGGCTATTTTGATAAGTGAAGATATAGATGCTAAAATTATATACCAAGGGGGAAGGAAGCTAGTTATTATATTGATAATTAAAATTCAAGCAGAAATGTATACACTAGTTAATGTATACGCGCCTAATAATCCCCCGAACAGATATTTTATAAATCTCCTAGATAAAGTGGATAAGATAAAACAGGGAAAACTACTTCTAGCGGGAGATTTCAAAGGCATTTTGGATGCTAGTTTAGATTAAAAAAACATTAAAAGAAGGTGAAATAAATAAAATCTTAATTTCACATGCAGTACAATTCCAAAGAATAGTTAGGAAATATGGATTACTGGACATATGGCATATTTTCCACCCAGCGGAGAGGGATTTTACATGTTTTTCCAGAACATATTTCTCATATTCAAGAATAGATTTATTTTTGGGAAATTACTGCTTGGCTAATAGCACTAACAAAGTGCTCATAAATGAAGTCTCTTGGTCTGATCATAACGCTATAATGCTGGAAATAGGTACCGAGAATAAAAGTGCAAAAAAACCGGCATGGAGATTAAATGATAATATCCTTTTTAAAAAGAAAAATAGAGAATATATTGAGGAGATGACAGAAAGGTATTTTCAGGAAAATGAGGAGGGTGAAGTGCCACTTCCTGCGATATGGAATGCATGCAAATGCGTTATACAAGGGTATTTAATCAACTTGGGCACAATTGAGAAAAAAAAAGGGAAGGCGTTTCCGACTCCCATTTGAGAGAGGTCGGTGAGGTCGCATGGAGTAGGAGCTCCGACTCCTGCTCCCACTCAGCATGGCCGAAGAAATATGCAAAATTTGGCAGAGTGATGGAAAAGGTTGGTTGGATAGAAGGACTGCAGAGGAGCAGGCTCAAGCAGACTTAAGGCACTAATTGTGTGCAGTGGTGGTGAAAAGGCAAAAAAAAAAGGCAAAAAATGCGAAAGGCTGAAATATATATGCCTCAGGCTTTTGAGCTCTGAACTAAAGACAACGAATTGCAACAAAGTATTCTACGAAGCGGTGAAGTGCTGTGCGCTGAGCGGTAACAAGTAACAAATTGGAAACAAACTTGCATCAACTTGCGACAATTTGCTGAATAGCTTACCAAAGATCCTCTAGTGGATAAATGGCGCCGGCCAAACAAATGAAGCTGACAGATACTGTCAGAATGAGTAAAAGAGACCACAACAAACTGGGCCAAGAGGGTGTCACTGGCTGTACGTTTGGAGAGGAAAATATAGAGGCTACCACAGAGGCTATTACAGAGGCTACCACAGAGATTACTATGGAGGAGGAAGAGCTAATGGAAAAATCGGTTCCCGAAAAAAAGGTAGACTTTAAAAAAATTGTTACTGATATACATAAGGAAGTGGTAGAGTTGGGTGAGTGCACAGGGCAACTAGAGGTTAAAACCAATGATTTGTGCTCTTCCCATAATGTGATGACAGATAAGATACAAAACATAGAGGCTGAATATAAAGTGCTAAAATATAAGCTGGCAGCAATTGAAGATCAATCCCGCTGAAGTAATGTACGTTTTAGGGGAATTACAGAGGCAGTTAGTGCGGAGCAAATGCAGGGGTATATTTAAAACCTCTGCAGAAAAATCACTAATAATTCTGAGGAAACTGCATGGGATATGGACCGGGTGCATCGCCTCCCAAGACCCTTGCACCTTTCAGCAGATAAACCATGCGATTTCATTGCTAAATTTCATTTTCCTAAATCCAAAGATCTGTTGTTGCAGTCGGTGAGAAAAGAGCCTAGTCTTCCTGTCCCTTAGAAGGATATACTGATTTATGCTGATTTATCTACATTAACCATTGCAAGGAGGAGAGAATTTGCGAAGTTTACAAGAGTACTGAGAGATCATAAGATTTCATACCGATGGGGACACCCTACTAAAGTGTTGGTCTGGCAGAGTGGAGTGCTTCATGTTATCAGAGAACCAGAAGATGGGGAAAAAAAAGCTAATAGAATGGCAATTGACAACATCGTCAGACCAGGACTTAAACAAGGCAGCTGGGAAAATGCAAGCAGAATGGATGGTAGCAGGCACTTCTGGATGTAAAAGTTTAAGTGGCGTTGATTTTACAAAGTGAGGTTTAGGAGTATTCAGGAGTATGATAATAGGCAATTGAAATTTTGGATTGTTCTGCTAAACTTAGTGGTTTAATGATCAAGGCTTGCAGATTGTTGGTAGAAATTGCTGTCCTTGCGGTTTCCCCATATTTCTGTTTGGGATAACTCAGGGGTTATGTAGGTTTAAGTGGTAAGCTTAAGTTAAGTAAACATATTAGTTAAAAGAAAAAAAAAAAGGTATCCCTGTTAAAGCTATATGGGTGGTCATGCTGTGGGTGGATCACGTTATCCATGCCCCCAGGCCGACACAGGGAGCATTAATATCCCTGTTCTAGCCACTACTTTACCCTTTTTTAAGGAAGGGTGTATGTATTTGATGTTTTTTTGTAATAGTTTTTTTTTGTTTCCATTTTTATTCTCATTCTTATTTTTTTTTTATTCTAATGGAAGGTACAAGACAAGCATAAGCAAGGAGCAGGTAAATAATGATGCTTAAAAATTAGTTTATGGTAAAATTCATGGTAATGGCTTAACTATAAGGATATTGACAAAACGTAATGATTAATAAGTAAAAAAGTGCGAATGGGAAAAGAGAGGGTAAAGAAAAAGAGGAAATGGAAGGAAAGGGGAAAAAAAGTAGGGATAAAATGAGGAAAGAAAAAGAAAGCGAAAAAAAATGAGGGAAAAAAAAACCTTATGGATACATTATTAGGAATATTTTCCATGAATGTTGATGGATTAAATAGTCCTCATAAGAGACGGTTGGTGTACCAATAAATGAGAAAATCTAAGGCAGCAGTAATATGTTTACAGGAGAAACATTTTAAAGCTCAGGATTCCCCCAGCTTAAAAACAAAATACTTTCCACATGAGTTTAACGCCTATTCAGCTAATAAAACTAAAGGGGTAGCAATTTTAATTCATGCAGATTAAGTTCTTCAAGTGGATACACAATATAAAGATGAGGCAGGGAGGTTATTAATATATTAATATTAGTGGGCTCTTTGAATGGGATCGAAATTACATTGGTCGCTTTATATGTCCCCCAATAACGCTCAGATAAAATTTATAAAAACAGCAGAGGTGTGGGTGGGCCACATTATAATATGTGGCGATTATAATATAATTTTTGATTCAACAATGGATATTTCTAGAAAAGAAGGAAGGAGTCCTTATCCTTTGGCGGTTACTAATAGTGAGAAACTGAGAAAGCTGTTTAGTAATTATGATTTATATGATACTTGGCGTTGCCTCTATCCAATTGGAAGAGATTATACATATTACTCTTCTGCACACATGACATATTCAAGGATAGATATGTGTATATCTTCCCTGAATAATGTAATAGAAGCCAATATATGCCTTAAAACTTGGTCAGACCACTTACCAATTATAGTTACATTTCAATCAAAGTATCCGGGACCGGGAATGGGCGCTTGGAGAATGAATGAGGCAATGTTGGATGATGCCAAGATGTTTTTAGTAGTTAAAGAGGAGCTTATTAAATGTTTTTATGAAAATGATAAGGATAACATTGCTAGTTCTTCATTATGGTTGGCACAAATGGCAGTTATAAGGAGCCCTTTTATTAAATTAGATGCAAGTTGTAAAAGAAAAGTGTGTGCGGATCGGTCAAGTCTACTTCAGGAATTAGCTAAATAAGAAAACAAAAACAAACTTAAACCAAATAAGTTGCATGGAAGTCAAATAGCTAAAGTAAGGAAAGAACTTGATCAATTGGCTTTAGCAGAAACAGAAAAACAAATGAGAGCATTGAAAATGAAATTGTATATTCACGGTAATAAAGCAGGGAAAATTTTAGCTAATATGTTAAAGTCGAATTATCTTTAAACAAAAATCCCTTATATGGTTTTGATGGATAACTATAAATTATTTAATCCGAAATATATTGTAGGTGAATTAGCAAGCTATTATAAGAAGCTTTATAATTTAATTGAAGATCTAAATACACCTCAGCCATCTTGCTGTGAAATAGAAAAATTCCATGAGGAAATTAACTTCCCTAAAATTTCTGTGAGCCAACAACAGAAATTGGAGGAACCATTCACAGAAGAGGAAATAAGTAGAGCTATTCAGTCTCTCCTTATCCAGGTCCAGATGGTTTTTCTAATTACTATTATATGAAGCTGGAATCTATTTTGATACCATTTCTTACAAAGTTATTTAATATGTTTAAAACATCAAATTCGATACCTTCGGAGATGTTAGAGGCATTTATAGTTACTCTTCCCAAACCTGGTAAATCACAGAATGCGCCAATCTTAGGCCTATATCGCTATTAAATACAGATATAAAAATGTATGCCAAAGTATTGGCATCACAAATAAAGCAGATTCTACTAGCACTAATTTCAGAGGAGCAAGCTGGTTTTGTTCCAGGCAGACAAGTTGGGGATAATACAAGACATTATATTAATCTTATAGATTGGGCACATAATAATAATCAGCAAGGAGTCTTGCTCGCCTTGGATGCTGAAAAGGCGTTCGATCGCTTGAATTGGGGTTATATGGAACGTGTCTTTCAGAAATTTAATTTTCCTCAAACATTTGTAAATAGTATTATGACATTATACACCAAACCGTCAGCAAAGGTTATGAATACTGGGTTTTTATCTATGAATACCAATCAAAGGTTGCCTCTTTTTACAGAGGAGTGTGTATAACAAAAGTGCTCAAAAGAGTCAAAAAAGTGATTTACAGGCAGCTCAATACACTAGTGTGGAAATATTCTCTATTCCACTGAATAAATTTAGTATTGGTGCGATTTACCTATTGTATGTAATTACAGCCATAACAATAAGGCATTAAGGAAAATCCTAAATAAATACTGGCCTATTTTACTCCAGGACCATGCCCTATCCCAGATTCTACCACCAAAACCCAAGATAATATTTAGGGGTGCAGCTAATTTAAACAGACTTTTGGTAAAGAACCACATTTAAAAAACTAAAACTACTACCTTCCTAAATAAAGGAAAGGGTTTTTTCGGGTGTGGTACTTGTCTTGCGTGTAGGAACACCAATAATAAAAAGAGACATATTAAGACTTTTAACAACCGCAATAACGATGAGGAATTCCCTATTAAAGAACTTATAACTTGCCACTCAAACAACGTAATATATTTATTGGAATGTCCTTGCGGTTTAAAATATGTGGGACGCACTAAACGGAATTTACACACTAGGATTGAGGAACACACTAGAAATATTAAGAAAAAATTTGAAGGACACAGTGTATCACACCACTTCACCATAGCCCACAATAGTGATCCCACTCAATTACTCTTTATGGTATACAAAAGGTTAAGGGTAATTGGCGGGGAGGCGACCTCAATAAATTATTGGGACAGAGTGAGATGAGGTGGATATCAAATCATATGTTTATTTGCAGGCAGAGTTTTCCCTTTCAAACAAAGAGTTTTTTTCTTATTTAAGGATTAAGAACGTTTTGTTAGAAAATAAGGTGTCAAAATTGGATAAAGCTTCATTGACCCGGTTTGGTAAATTTTGTTTGAGTCCTAATATGGGGGGAAAACCTCTGTCAATGTGTTATAAAACTCTTTTTGACGTAAATGGGGAAGATAAGCTGCCATATATGCTACTTTGGGAACGAGACATGTTAAAATCCTTTGATCTATATGATTGGTATCAAGCTATTACAGCTACTAAACAAATATCACACAGTCTTACCCACTGGGAAGCCTATAGTAAAATATGAATGCGTTGGTACTTAATTCCCGCAAAACTGTCACAAATGTATGAAGGCACCTATGATATATGTTGGAGATTTCAAAGGAACAAGGGTACCATAATACATATTTTTGGGGAGTGTCCTTATTTTGTAAAATGTTGGAATAAAATAAAATTAATAATTCAAAATGTAATGGGCACATTAATATTGAATCTCCCTGAGTTTTTTCTTTTACATATACATCAAGATTGGTGTCGGATAAAAAATAAAACAGTCATTATACATATATTATTAGCTGCTAAAATAAGTATTGCTCAAAATTGGAAAAAAAAGACCCCACCGAATATTTTGGAGGTACAAGAAAGAGTTGATAAAACGTGTCAACTTGAGAGAATAGCAAATAAAATAGAAGGTAGAGAACCTTGGCATGAGAAGGTGTGGCAAGAATGGTTAGAAAATAGGAATAAGATATTAACAGACACTTACAAAAGAAAGATAAGAGTGTTAGTTAATGGTAAAGTGCTAATTGATACGGCAGGAGGCTAACCCATTGTACTTTACTAAATAAAATGCTTGTTTAAATGCTTGATTATGAGGAAATATTAACACTGATAGGAGGGGCAAGGTTGGGCTGAACTTGATGTAGTGGTTATAAGGTAAAATATGTTATATTACTGATTAATTGGTATTGCTGATTTGTGACATTAAATGAAGTATAATTAAGGATTTAAAGAAATCTTTGGTTAATAATAAGTATTTTTCATTATTAGATTGAGCGTCGAATATTAAGTAATATAAGGTGTGTAACTTACAAAACTGTGTTACACTACTTATGTTAGCTTATTGTATTCCCTCCCTTTTGTTTTTGTTTTTCTTGCTTGTGTACCCCCAATGGTTGTTTATTGTTGTTTTGTAATGCTTTTTTTCTGTTATTTGCTAAAAAATTTCAATAAAAAATTAACATGGTAAAAAAAGAGAAAAAAGGGGGTAAATCTTTGACAGATCTTTATATAGAGTTTTACAAATTATCTAAAGAAAATAAGATTTTACCAACTAAAGAGACAAGTACAAAAATTTTACTAACGCAAAATAGTATAAATGAATTATTGTTTGAGGAGAAAAATAGGAATTTACAATCTTTAAGGATAAATTGGTATTACAAAAGTAACAGAGCAGATACTTACAAATACATTTAAAAATAAAACGCAAATGAGGAGGATTCATAAAATCAAGACGGAGAAGGAAATGTATATGTGCCCAAAGAAAATCGGCACAGATTTTAATGAATATTATAGGCGATTATATAATTTAGAACCAGGAGGAAAACAACTTCCCTCAAAGGAATATTTAAAAAATAAAAAAATGCCAAAAATAACTAGAGAACAACTAATAGATATAAATAAACCTATAACTCCAGAAGACATCAAAGCAGCAATAAATAAGCTGAAGATCAATAAAGCGCCAGGACCAGATGGTTATTCAAACAAATGTTATAAGATATTTAGAGATATGCTATCTGTACGTCTTTCAAGGATATTTAACCCCAAATTCTATTAAGGTAAAATTACGAACAATTTAAGAAATATTCTGGATAATCATAGATTGAAAGGAAAAATAACTAGATGTTTTGAATTTCTAAAAGAGTTTCAGAGGAACTACGAGTGGAAATCTAAAATCAAGTGGGGAAAAGACCTTAATATGGAAATTACAGATTTAGATAGAATAAAACGGCCTGAACATTGCAGAGAATTTCTATAAGCTAGGAAATAGATGGTATATGGTCCCGGAAAAATTGTCTAAAATATATAGAGATCAGTATAATAAATGTTGGAGATGTGAAACAGGGAAAGGAGATTTTCTCCATATATGGTGGCAATGCAAACCGTTAAGAAAGGTATGGAAGAGCATTCATGATCAGATATATGCAATGTGTCAGATAAATATAACTTTCACACCACAGAGTTTATTGCTGCATCAGGGATGGCCTATTATGCCCATTGAAAAAAGTATGTTAATAATACACATTCTGATGGTAGCAAAGATACTGTTGGCAAGGCATTGGAAAAGTAATAAGGTATTAGAGTGGAATGAAATAAAAAATCAATCAATATATCAATGGAAAATGGAAATTGGAATAATTCAAAGGAATTTAGTTGGACTGATGAAAATCAATATATGGATACAAATTGTGGAAAAGCTCCTAGTCAGTAATTAATATGTATAGTTAAATATAATATATAATGCCCGAGAGGTATGAATGGGTCCTCAGGGGATTAAGTTGTAACGGATAGGTCACAAAAGGAAAATAAGATTGAAGGTATAGATACGCACAATGAGTGATAAAGTAAATGTTATCCCCATGGGCTAGTGAATGTGCCAGAAAGTGATTTTGTTTTTGTATGTATTTTAATTCTGTAATATTTGTAAATTTATAGATATTTTTTCAGTATCGAAATAAACTAATCGTTTTTGACTACATGAATTGCAAAAGTAATCTTTGTATTGATGTATAAAGAGAAATATCTGAAAATCAAATCTAAAAAACAGCCTTGCATGGAACTCACCATCTGATCATATGTATATGGCAAAAAAATCGTAGCTACTCTAGTCTAAGACATGGTTACCATAGTAGTCAGTCATATATGGAACGTTCAATCAAACACACAGCAAGACACTCATGTATATCAGTAACAACTCCAGATACATTTAAAAAGAAAGAATGTGTATTTGCCCATGATAACCACCATCACTCTATAAAAGATTATAGTTACACTAATCCATAACCCCAAGATCAATCCCATGCATTAATTAACCATGTACATAGTCTCATAAACAGATGAAACACAAAAGTATATACAAATGTCTGTATATAAATTTTACATATATACAACACCAAATCAATATACATGCAAAATAACAGCAACAATATATAAACATATATGGGGCCCCATATATACCATAAGACAAATAAATACAAACAAAACAAAGAAGAAAAGGAGAAAAAATGAAAAGATTTGGCCACAGTCCCAGACCCGTGGAGTTGGGGCAGGCAATTGGCATGCCCCATAGTCCTGGGTGTGAGAATAGGCCCAAAAGGAGGATACATGAATGAACGCTTGTCCTCCTATGTAACCCTTGATAAAAAAAAAAGAAAATTCACATTAAATAGAGACCACAATAATCAATCCTAAATGAGTAAGTGTGTATATTATATGTAATATTCATGTATACAAAATCACTAGTGGTTGATCCTCTGTAAGCTGTCCCAGATATTTTGTTAACTGAATGTCTAGTAGTGACCCTATCACTTCAAAATCTTCAATGCACACAATGAACACCTTTAGTGCATAATGACTAAAAAAGAATAAGAACAAAACAAGTAGACTTAGATACATAATCGGCATAATAAGACTTATCCTATCTAAAGCATGTAAACTCCCGATCCTCATTCATGCTGTTAGGATAAAGGGTATTAAACCTATAAATTAAGTACATTTATCTATGACATAAAGTTTTTAATCTATCCCCACCCCTCGATGGATTTTTAACCTATTCTATACCCAGGAATTGAAGTGGCGAGACTCGATGTCCCATCTCATTGAAATGGCTACTGACGATGTTAGTGACTGATTTCTAATCACATTTTTGTGTTCCTCAATCCTTATGGTCAGATGCCTTGTGGTCTGTCCCACATATCCCTTCCCACAGGGACATTTAATCAGATAAATGACAAATACAGACTGGCAGTTCATAGAGGACCTTAAATCAATCTTATGACCCAGACTGGGATGTGTAATCGAATTAGATTTTAAGACTTTGTTACAATTCACTCATCTTCCACATCTAAACATTCATCTTGGGTGGTGTTGACCCTGACTATGTTCTCTCTTTGTCACTATTGGCTCTAGCATGTATCAAATCCTTCCTGAGGTTCTTAGAATTCTTATAAGCCATTAGGGGGACACCCTCAAATACAAATCAGCATCATTGCTCAGAACATGCCAATGTCTCTTGATAATTTGTGTGATCTGTTTAGATTTGGTGTAGAATGTATGTACAAAAAGGATGCGCCTACTCTCAATCCTTTCGTCCCTCCCAATCACAGGGTGTAAAACATTTTCTTTAGCTGCCTGCGGTAAATCATGTGGATAGCCCCATCCTTAAACTTTCTCATCACTCCATCCGCCCGTCGTTCAAATGTCTCATTATCCGAGATAATTCTCCTAAGGTGTAATAGCTGCAAGTATGGCAGATCTTCTTTGAGTCTAGGTGGATGGAATGATGAGAAATGTAGATATGCGTTGCTATCAGTAGGTTTGGAGTATACATCAAATTTAAACTCATTTGATTCCTTCACAACCTCCACATTTAAAAAAAAAAAAATGGATCCTTACTGGATCGTATTTCATAGTGAATCAGATTTTCCCTTAAAGCACCTAGCATTTTCTTATCATACTATTACCCATATCTGGTTTGAGCGCTCACTGTAATTTTATATGCACAAAAATGTTCTTTCCCCTGGTGGGGATAGATTAAAAACTTTATTTCGTAGAGAAATGTACTAGATTTATAGATTAAATACCCTATATCCTAACGGCATGAAAAAGGATCGGGATTTTACATGTTTTAGATGAGATAAGTCTTAGCATGCCATAAGTCTACAAAACAAGTATCTAAGTCTACTTGTTTTGTCCTTATTTTTTTTTTAGTCATTATGCACTAAGGGTGTTCATTTGAAGATTTTGAAGTTGTAGTGTTGCTACTAGACATCTAGTTAACAACGTATCTGGCACAGCCTACAGAGGATCAACCACTAGTTATTTCAGATACATTAATATTTATATAATATACACACTTGCTTATTTAGGATTGATTATTGTGGTCTCTATATACTGTGATTTTTTTTATATATTAAGAGTTTCATAGGTGAACACATGTTCATTCATGTATACTCCTTTTGGGCGCCTTTTCACACCCAGCACTACTAATTGCCTGCCCCGACTCCATGGGTCTGGGACTGTGGCAAATCTTTATTTTTACTTTTTTCTTTTCTTTTCCTTTTTTCTCCTTTTCTTCTTTTTTTTCTTTGTTTTCTTTGTATTTATTTGTCTTATGGTATATATTTTTTCTGTTATTTTGTATGTATATTGATTTGGTGTTGTTTATATGTCAAATTTATATTCAGACATTTCTAATATCATCTGATGAATTTGTATATACGTTTGTGTTTCATCCCTTTATGAAATTGTACATGGATGTTTAATGCATGGGATGGATCTCGGGGTTATTGATTGGTGTAACTATAATTTTTTATGGAGTGCAGGTGGTTATGGTGGGCAAATATACATTCTTTCTTTTTTAACGTATCTGAAGTTGTTACATATATATATATATATGTGTATATATATATATATATATATATATATATATATATATATATATATATATATATATATAAGTGTTCTGTCTTGCTGTGTGTGGGATTGAACGTTCTATATATGACTACCATGGTAAACACGTCTTAGACTAGAGAAGCTATTTTTTTTGCCATATACTTATGATCAGATAGTGAGTTCCAAGCACAGCCATAGATTTGATTCCTGAGATTCAAGGCCCAGTTGATATGGTAAGACGGTCCTCTGTGCGTGAGTACGTCTGACGTCATACAAATGTGATGACATCAGACGGACGTGGAAGTAACTTCGTCTTACACACGGCTGTCTTTTTGGGTTCGGCTTATGAGGCTTTTTGGTCCCACAATGCCACCATAGGCAAGACAACATGATAACTCCACTCACATCCATCAGATGTACCAAAAAAAATTCTCCACCCCCTCACACTCATGTGTATTTAATCAGGAAATTATTATAAAATGTATAGGGTATATTAATAGGAACAGAGACCACTAGGTTAGATATTCTCCCTGAGGAAGGCTCAGATGCAAAAACGTTGTGGTTGCATTATCTCCTGCTTTTGGGTCAGTTGGCCTGTTTTAATATGGGTTTTTATATTGAGCATTTAGTATTGCATGTATAGTGGTTATCGGTATGTTATTATTAGTGTTGTCGCGGACATAAAATTTTCCGTTCGCGAACGGCAAACGTGAACTTCCTCAAATTTTTGCAAATGGGCGAACCGGGCGAACCGCCATAGACTTCAATAGGCAGGCAAATTTTAAAACCCACAGGGACTCTTTCTGGCCACAATAGTGATGGAAAAGTTGTTTCAAGGTGACTAACACCTGTACTGTGGCATGCCGGAGGGGGATCCATGGCAAAACTCCCATGGAAAATTACATAGTTGATGCAGATTCTGGTTTTAATCCATAAAGGGCATAAATCACCTAACATTCCTAAATTGTTTGGAATAACGTGCTTTAAAACATCAGGTAGTGTAAGGGTTACGCCCGCTTCACAGTGACAGACCAAACTCCCCATTTAATGCACCGCAAACAACCACAAACAGTCCATTTGCACAACCGCAAACTCCCCATTTGCACAAGGTTGGATACCAAGCTAGCCATGTCCCGTTCCTTGTCCTCACTGATGTCATTGAAGGTCTCTTCCTCCACCCAGCCACTTACAACACCAAGGGTCCCCGAAAGGTGACAACAAGCCCCCTGGGACGCCTGCTGTGTTTGGTCTTCCACCTCCTCAAAGCCACCTTCCTCCACTGACTCCACTTCTTCAGACTCCTCTCTCTGCGTTGCCTCTCACACATTTTTGGAATGCCTCAGACTCCACCAGCTTGTATGGTAAAAGAGTTCAGACAAGCCATCTGTCAGATGCCGGGCAAGGGGGTGACTTTGTGACATTGTCTTCTTACGCTCAAACATGTCCTTGACAGACACCTGACTGTGGGTAGATGAGCAGGAACTGCTCAAGGCGAGAGACGGAGTGGCGAATGGTTGAGAGGGGGCAAGGAGGACAGCAGTGGTTGACGTGGCTGAAGATGCTGGACCAGGAGGAGGATGGCGGCTTTGAGTTTGTGTGCTGCTTGTACTCATGTGTTGATCCCATAGGCGTTTGTGATGTGCGATCATGTGCCTTCGCAAAGCAGTTGTACCTAGGTGGGTGTTGGACTTCCCACGACTCAGTTTCTTTTGGCACAGGTTGCAAATGGCATCGCTGTATTCAGAGGCAGACACCCAAAAAAAATGCCACACTGCTGAGCTCTGCAATGACGGCATTCTGGTGGTGGCAACAGCATGCATTGATTGGCGTGCTGTCTGGCTGACCCCGGGTGCCGATCCATGTTGTCTGACTGTGCCACTAGCTCCTTGCGACGACCTCCCCCTGCTTCCAACTCGTCTCCTCCTCCTCTCTGTCTCCCCATCTGAACTTTCCCCCTGTTCTTCTGCTCTTCTAGCGGGCACCCACGTGACATCCGTGGACGCATCGTCATCATCAACCGCTTCACTTGTATCTGACAACTCAGCAAAGGAAGCAGCAGCGGGTACAACATCATCATCATCACACCGTACGTCCATGTGTGTAATGCTGCTTGACTGAGACATATCCCTGTTATCTACATCCTCTGGCAATAATGGTTGCGCATCACTCATTTCTTCCAACTGATGTGTAAATAACTCCTCTGACAGATCAAGTGAAGTGGCTGTGGTGCTAGTGTTGGTGGTGGCGGCAGGCGGGTGAGTGGTATCTTGAGAGGTGCCTGAAGCTAAGCTGGAGGAGGATGGTGCGTCAAGGTTCCGAGCGGAAGCTGTAGAAGATTGGGTGTCCTGTGTTAGCCAGTCAACTATGTCCTCAAAACATTTCGAGTTCTGGGTACGTGGCCTCTGAACACTGGGCATTATTCTAGGGCCAAAGGGAATCACAGCACCACGACCACGACGGCCCCTGCGCGGTGGCCTGCCTCTGCCTGTCATTTTTTTTTCGATTAGTGGTACTATGCGTGCAAGCTACTGTGACAACAGATATGAGTGGCACTGTGCACTGGCAGAAGTTGGCAGAGTAGACGCTGTAGGCCTGACACACACGCTTGCAGACAACTAACTGATATTAAATCAAAATTTTTTTTTTTTTAAATGTACACTACTGTTACACCAGATTTGAGTTGCACTGGTGTGACACTGTGCCCTGGCAGGCCCTGAAACGCACACGTGTGAAGGAAACTGACTGCTATTATTTCACAGTCCAAAAAGTTTTTTTTTTGTTAAATGCAAGCCATTGTGACACCAGATATGAGTGGTGGCACTGGGCAAGTGGGCACAGTATACGCTGTGAGCCTGACACACACACTGGCAGGCGGGCAACTGCAATTATATTACACAGGAAAAAAAAAAGCAGACTAATGTTCTAGCGCTAAAAAGGGCTTTTTGGGGTGCTGTCCTTACAGCAGAGATCAGATTAGTCCTTCAGGACTGTAGTGGACACTGAATACACTAGCCTAGCTATCGATTTCCCTATTAAATCAGCAGCAGCTACACTGTCCCTCCTCTCACTAAGAATGCAGCTTCCGGGAGGCGGGGCCTAACTGCAAAGCTGAACAGACGTGCTTGTCTGGGGCTCCAGCACTGCTAAGCCCAATGTTGTGTAATCCGCACTGACAAAGGCCAAAACCGGACTCAAATTGCAGCCCAAACGACAGATGACTGGGAGTACTATATGTAGATACCAAACATGTGCTGTTACTCACCGGACCCATGAACTTGGAAGTCGCGGCCTACCAGCAGGGATGGTGTGAGGGAGACGGCCGCTCCCCGACCAGCACACCAAGCTGAACATGCCAGTGTGGAACCCCATCTCCCCCCCCATGAACCGGCGGGGGTCATCCCAGTCCCCACCGACCAAGAGCACACGACTATACCGCATCCTGCCATCCCCCGGGGAGCCGATGGGAACGGCAAATAAAATGGCGGCCGCGTCCTGGTCGGTTAGGCCAACTCCTCAGCCTCTAGACGGCAATTACGTGGAAGATGTGCTCAAACGCCTTGACAAGATATTCAATGACTTCTGGGTCAAACTATACAAGCAATTGGAACAACCGCCACCCCCAACAACCCAGGAGGTAAAGGAGCAGGGAACGGGAGGGCGACACACCATGAGCACACTTCATCCCCAAGCTCCTGCTGTACAAACAGACAGCTCACCCAGTCGTAAGGGTGGCAGAGGGCCCACCCCGATGTACCTCACACGCCGCAAGCGAACTCCTCGCCACCAGAGGAGACGAGCTCCCAAGCCCATGATAAAAAGGCCTCTGAGGCACACGCGGAGAGACGAGAGGCACCGGACCGGACCCGCGAGACGGACCAACCAGGCCCAGCAGCCGAAAACACCGGGGCCGACCCAGAGCCCTGTCAGACTACAAACCCCTCACAGGATGCTACAGCCCCTTCTGCAGGTACGAGACCGGACCGGCATCCTGACCAAACACTGCAGTGCTGCTCCATGCGCCAGCCTCAGACCCAGGCCCCGAATGGGCATAGGATGACTGGGCAGTACCATGACTTTGGAGGGCCAGCACCGGGCTTTATGGACTCTAGCCCACCAGGAGGCTACAGGACTCACCCACAGAATAGCATTGGCAACAATACCCGTCAATCTATGGCTCCTGAATAGCATTGGCAACAATACCCGGCAATCTATGGCTCCTGAATAGCATTGGCAACAGTACCCGGCAATCTATGGCTCCTGAATAGCAGTCGCAGAGATACAGCACCCACGGACTTCTGATCCTTAAGGTGCAGCTAAAGCCACTTCGTCTATAGACAGTCATAACAGTTAACCTTTCCACATCATATACATGTCGCAATGCATAGTCTCTGAGAGCGGTTGATCACGATTCATACTAGGATGTCTTCCATGTTTTAGTGCAAACTAGTCTAACTACTAATATAGTTGAAACATGCTACTTTTATTCATGCCAGACAACCATGCAGGCCAGACTAACAAACATGCAAGGGCCAATCATAGTTAACCACCTCAGACATAGATAGCATCACCCTGGTTCTCAGTATGTCGATTTATATACTTACGCTCTGCTTAATATAACGTATTCACTATGATGTAAGCTTAAGCCTGTTTAAATTCAAAGATGTTCTTAAATTATCTAAATGTAGATATATATACTCACGCACTGCTTAATATAAAGTATTCTCTAAGACGTAAGCTTAAGCCTGTTTAAATTCAAAGATGTTCTTAAATTATCTAAATGTAGATATATATACTCACACACTGCTTAATATAAAGTATTCTCTATGACGTAAGCTTAAGCCTGTTTAAATTCAAAGATGTTCTTAAATTGTCTAAGCCTGTCTAAACACTACCAAGTTGTTGAATATGACTGACAAACCTCATAATAATTTAACATAAAATGTGCACGTATTAACATATACCCTATTGTTACAATTGTTACTTGAAAAGCATGAGGAATGCCGTTGGGGTACCACATGCTCATTTGTTATACCTCCATGCACTACAAAAATTAAGAAATAAAAAAACATTTTAAAAAATAAATACAAAATGTGGGTGAGGGTCTGGGAGGGAGGGTCTGCTGCTGATTGGCTGGAATGTGTCTGCTGACTGTGAGGTACAAGGTCAAAGTTTACTTAATGATGACGAATAGGGGGCGGACCGAACATCGCATATGTTCGCCCGCCTTGGCGAACGCGAACAAACTATGCTCGCCTGGAACTATTCGCCAGCGAACTGTTCGGGACATCTCTAGTTATTATATGTTTACATACCTGTACTGTTATCTGCATTTTCTTTATACAATCTATACTGTATCCACTGTATAATTAAAAACTGTTTTTATATGCAAATCTATTCTGGTGTGCTTATTTTCTACTGGTCTGACACAATTGGCATTAAGGAAATGCATCACATTTTTATCTGTCTGAAACATTAACTACATGAACATTTCCATTCAATGTAGAAGAAATACATTAAATTCTATACCTGGTTAATTCATTTGCCACAGCTTGTTTAATGATTTTTTTGTTGTTAGAAAACGTCTCCAATGCAAGAAAAATTATCAAAGTTGTCATGACTGCATAAATAATAAATTCCCTGTAAAAAAAGGAAAAGAACATACGATACACATATTAAAAATTTATCGCAAATGCAACATTTTCCAAAATATATTATTTACTCTAAAAGTAATATGCATTCCAACTTTATATTAATATTCCATACATTAAAAAAATTCTAATTTTCAATTAAAAAAATAAGAATTTATAAACATAGGTAACAGCTCACGTAGCTTGTCTTTGGGTGCATCCCCTCTCAGGTCTCATACGGGTTTTAGTTAAAGGGACACAATAGGCACCCAGACCACTTCAGCTCACTGAGGGGTCTGGGTGCAGTGTCCCAGCACCCTTAACCCTGAAAATGTAGTTATTGAAGTTTATTAAAAACTGCATAATTATCTTTATGGCTTAACTCCTTCTCTAGTGACGGTCTACCAGACAGCCATGAGAGGGACTTACAGATCTTAGGTCACCTGACTTTTGGTCACCTGATGCTGGACGTTCTTATGCGATTGCACATAGATGGATCCGAGCCAGACCCTTCTGCACCGGAGGAGGGGGTGGGGGTTTGAGGGGGGGTGCACTATAGGAAGCAGATGTGCCAGGAAAACAGCTTTGTTTTCGTGGCAATATAGTTTCATTTTAATAGGTGATGAGAAGTAAGTTGAAACCTGTATGAGACCTTGGCAGAGTGGATGGCAAGCTACTTTATTTGTTTTACATTCTCACTGTTCTCATTAACTCTTTTTGGTAATATGGATTTTACTAGGTGTTGTGGACTCTGGGTAACTCAACTGGTTACCTCCGCTATGGCCTTCCTTCCACCACACTCAGCTCTTTTATGCACAGCCCCATGCAAGGGGTTTCCGATAAAAAAAATACAGGGTCACCTCCCAGGCCCCTACCCCTCCCTGAGGTCCCAGCACGGGAACAGGACTTTGTTCTCTTTGTCCTTAAAGCCCGCCACCCCAACACAAGGTTTCCCACACCAGACAACAGGGGGTCTTCTTCCCAGGAGCCTCTGTACCTGGGAGCCAAAGTGCGGGAAAAGGGATAGTCCCTTTGTCTCGCAGGCACAGAAAAGCCCGCCAAACTAGCCAGTGCCCCAAAAGTGCCCACACCAACCTCAGGGACCCTCACAATGGCCCCTGTCATGAACCATCTCCATTCATGGGACCCCTGTGTGAAAACCAGGCAAGGGAAGCATCTCCTTTCAGGATACAAACGCTCCCATCTACACAAAAGGGCTTCCACCCAGGGGACCACTCATTAATGACTTCCCTTGCGGTTTCACACTTATGTTGCGAGTGTGAACATTCTAATTGTTTGATGTGAATGTTCTAATAGGGCACCGGGGAGGTTCTCATTTGGGCACTGAATGGGTTTGGAAGCGATCCACGAATGCTCCCCCTGGATGGCGTTCATCTATACGAAATGGTGGGTACCCAGGGGGGAGCACACGCCGATGGCTTCCCTTGTGGTTTTGGCACTAGGTCAAGGTCAGAGCGTTCTAATTAACATTCTAACTAGGGTTCTAAATGAGCTATTGGGATGGTCCCCGTTCGGGAGATGGATGAGCTCCTTTCGCATGAATGCTCCCGAAAGGGGGGCAGGGTACAATACAAGGTACAAACAGGGAGGAAATGCATATTACAAGCAGGGAATACACGAACAGACTGTGGGTCTGACACACTAGGGTCTGCCTAAGTCAAACGAGTAATCCAGTCTTGAATACCATGCTCATTGTGCCTAGGCGGTATGTGCTATAACTCACTAATGAGCCTCAATGAAGAGCAAAACAATCATCTGAGGTAACTGTCTCTTATGTAGAAGGAACCCACTGGCATTTCAGGTCTGGACCACCCTTGTGGGAGATATTAGTCTGATATGTGTCTGGATAACATTCACTCTAAAATGGCATTAGTGAGCTAAAATCTGTATGAAACATGAGATGGTATGCACTGAAGCGCAAGTTATTTGAGCTGTTGTCCCTTCTCAGTACTCTCATAAACATTTGTTTGTGGCTAATTTTCTGTTATACTGAGGGCATTTTCTTCTATTTTGAATTTATGTGTGCTTAAGCAATGCAAGGCTTTATAGATGTATTTAAATTTCAAGATTAAAGAGAGAACTGGAGCAAGAATTTATATCTGAGAACCACAAATTGGAATTATTAGATTTTTTATTTTTTATTTGTTAGGATCATACTTACCGATTGGCGGAACTCCCTCGGAGACACTTCCAGGTTTCACCAATCGACTCCGCCCATGCATCTGACGTCAGACGCAACCCCTTTAACCCCTTAAGGACACATGACATGTGTGACATGTCATGATTCCATTTTATTCCAAAAGTTTGGTCCTTAAGGGGTTAAAGGGCAGCCACGGCAACACTGAAATCGCTCAGTTAATTTGTTGCAAAGTGAGACAAAGTTGCTGATTGAGCTCCCTCCTGTGAATCGGCGTGTACCGAACCTCTGCTTATGCCTGCCTTTCTCCAACCCTTGACTTGGACCGGACAACTGACTACTATACAACCTTTCAACTCAAGCTAAGTTGCTTAAAATAATTACTTCAATACAAGTCAAGAGACTTTAACTTTCCTATTATTTGTGCTGGATTATCTCTATTTAGACTTCTGCCAAACTAATTCTGTTCACTTCTACTCCTTGTATTTTCTGCTTGAAGGAAGGAAATTCAACTGTATATTGTTTAATTCATATATCCATTCCTAATTCCTGGCTATTTAAACAAGTAAGCTCATTTTCATTTCTTCTTAAAGATACATTTAATTTTCTGCAAGTGTAATAAAATAAATATATTAGGTGCAAAGATAATAAATTCACTGATAATACATCATGTTTAATAAAAAGGTATTAAACATAGAAACATCAACAATTGATAAAATACAAGTCACAGTATATCACAGAAGGATGGAATAATCAAAACGCTTGCCACAAATACAATATCTCAAATAGCAATCATTTAAAGCAATCACAATGCATATATTGAATAATCACGTGCATCAGAATAATACACAGTTCACTATACAAGCTACAAATCAAAGACCAGTCATAAACATGTAACACTCAGCAATAAATGCATTAACTGTCTGCTTTATAGTCTAATGCACAGCAAATATACAGTAAATGCAAATCTCCACCTCCTCTATAGTCTAATACACAGAAAATATTGTGAGGTTAAACCAAACACACAATGATATTAAAACAATATAGTAACACAACTATCATATGAATGAACCAAGTAGTACAATCAAATATAGTTACCAACAGAGTGTAGATCTGAATATTGAAGTCTCCCCTGGACCTCTACTTGGTAGTCACTCCTTGAAGTTCCTACCAGAACTGCTCTGTCTCTAGCCATTTTGAGCCTATATTTATACAGCTTTTCTCTTTGAACTTTTTCCCTCAATTTACCCATACCTTCCCTCCATCTACCTAAATTATCTTGGGGGCATGTGATGGGTTTGGGAGGGTCTAAATCTCAGCAATAAATTCTTTATTTCTTGTTTGATGTAAGTGGTTCACAATGGAAGTAAACGACTATTTACCATTTAAATACAAGTTGGGAAAAACTCATAAACACCCTATTGATAACATGAAATGAGATAAACTCAGGATAAAAACTGGTCCAATATTGTGTTCTTAAGGTTTGCTTTGTTAACAGTTAGACAAAAGGTCTTTGATTTTGGAATTGATAACCCCAACTGTCCCATCTAAATTAACAGTTAGATCAAAGACTCTTTGTCTTGGAAATTATACCACCTCGTTTTTCCTAATTTGCATGACACTTGTAACCTCTACTTTTTATATTAAAAGGCCCAAAGATCAATCATACAGATTTACATTCTATTTCCTACATTTGATTTACTTTCTAATTTGATTTACATTCTAATATTTCTTACACACTGATGATGCCTAACAAGGTTAAAATGATTGTCTGGGTTTGCTGTATCTCTCCTGCAGAGAGAGACAGCCTGTATTTTGGATCTGTTCTGCCATTTTGGGTGGAATAAGTCTGAGATGCAAATGGCATGGTTCTCTTTGTAATGGCACAAAATGAGCTAAAGAACTGAGCAGGAATCCACTGAAGGGCAGGCCTTTTGCTCTCAGCACTCTCTCGCGGCTTTTTTTTCTTCTCATGTCCTCCTGTGAGCACAGCACTGTATCAGAGCATTGACATGGGCTTCCCCCTCCCTCCGCTGGGACTAAGTGCCAGCGGGCTGGTGAGGGAGATCTTTGATCTCCTCATCAGCCCTAGAGGGCTTACAGCAAGGCTGGCTCTGCATGGGTCGGCAGGGGATATAAAAGTATCTCCCCCGCCGGCCTTGGTCCACGACCATCGAGGCCCACTGGGCTTTTCTGCAGAACTCACCAACGCCCACACTAAATCCCAAACCACCCACCAGTGGGCTGTAGGGACCAGGTTACCTACGCCTAGATGAGGGTATCATCTGTTTTTCTTTTGTTACCTGTGATATCTCCCTCTTCTCTTAGCCTTGATTATTTATATTTTTTCTTTGATCTATTTATGAGTATGTATTATTTACCTTGTATGCTAGTTTATATGTTGTGATAATTTTTTCTCCAATTTGTTCTCTTCCATTTTTTTCTTTTTTAAAGTGGCACTGTTATGCCGAACTTACCTTTACCGAATTGCTTCCTCTTCTCTTCCTCTCTCCGGATCTGTTCTTCTTGTCTTCCTAACTGATCTAGTTTTCTTTACATTATAAGACAAAGTAGGGACTATTTGACTATTTGATCTGCTTTGACCCAGGGGATGAGCTATTTCCGCTCCATTTCCTGTGGTCAAAGTATTTTCCCAAAATACTCACCTCTCTTTTAGCTGCTTCATTTGCTGTTCAAAGGCCGGCGATGTAACGGAGCAATAGTCCTAACAAGGACTTTTGCTCTGCTGGATCCATGAATACCAGAACTATGGAAAAAGGCACTGTGAAGTGAATATCTCTATCCCTCCCCAGTAACTGGATGACACACAGTTCTGGGAGTACAACTGATTTATTCAGCACACTGGTTTATGCACAGACCCCCAGCATGGGGTCTTCATTCAAAACTACAGAAGCCCCTTCCAGGCATTCCTGTGTCTGGGAGATACAGTGAGGGAAAAAAGTATTTGATAACCTGCTGATTTTTAATGTTTGTCCACTGACAAAGAAATAATCAGTCTATCATTTTAATAGTAGGTGTATTTTAACAGTGAGAGACAGAAAAACTAAATAAAAAATCCAGAAAGAAATGTCCAAAAAGTTATAAATTGATTTGTATATCAATGAGTGAAATAAGTATCTGATCCCCTATCAATTAGCAAGAATACTGGCTCCCTGGTGTCTTTTATACAGGTAACGAGCTGAGATTAGGAGCACTCTCTTAAAGGGAGTTCTCTTAATCTCAGCTTGTTACCTGTATAAAAGACACCTGTCCACAGAAGCAATCAATCAATCAGATTCCAAACTTTCCACCATGGCCAAGATCAAAGAGCTGTCCAAGGATGTCAGGGACAAGATTGTAGACCTACACAAGGCTGGGATGGGCTACAAGACCATCGCGAAGCAGCTTGGTGACAACAGTTGGTGTGATTATTCGCAAACAAAGAAACACAAAATAACTGTCAGTCTCCCTCTGTCTCCATGCAAGATCTCACCTTGTGGAGTTTCAATGATCATGAGAATGGTGAGGAATCAGCCCAGAACTACACAGGAGGATTATGTTAATGATCTCAAGGAAGCTGGGATCATAGTCATTAAGAAAACTATTGGTAACACACTATGCCGTAAAGGACTGAAATCCTACAGCCCCTGCAAGGTCTCCCTGCTCAAGAAAGCACATGTACATGCCAACCTGAAATTTACCAATGAACATCTGAATGATCCATAGGAGAACTGGGTGAAAGTGTTGTGGTCAGATGAGACCAAAATCGAGCTCTTTGGCATCAACTCAAATCGCCGTGTTTGGAGGAGGAAGAATGCTGGCTATGACTCCAAGAACACCATGCTTTGGAGGTGTTTTTCTGCTAAGGGGACAGGACAACTGCACCACATCAAAGGGATGATGGACAGGGCCATGTGCTGTCAAATCTTGGGTGACAACCTCCTTCCCTCAGCCAGGGCATTGAAAATGGGTCGTGGATAGATATTCCAGCATGACAGTGACCCAAAACACACAGCCAAGGCAACAAAGGAGTGGCTCAAGAAGAAGCACATTAAGGTTCAGTCTCCAGCCCTTAATCCCATAGAAAATATGTGGAGGGAGCTGAAGGTTTTAGTTGCCAAGCATCAGCCTCAAAACCTTAATGGCTTGGAGAGGATCTGCAAAGAAGAGTGGGACAAAATCGCTCCTGAGATGTGTATAAACCTGGTGGCCAACTACAAGAAATATCTGACCTCTGTAATTGCCAACAAGGGTTTTGCCACCGAGTGCTAAGTCGAAGGGGTCAAATACTTATTTCACTCATTGACCTGCAAATCAATGTCTGGTTTCAGTCTGGTTTCCGCGCTAAGCACTCTGTGGAAACGGCACTGACCAAAGTATCCAATGATCTACTCGCTGCAAAATCTCGTGGTCACTACTCTATCCTAATTCTCCTTGACCTGTCTGTGGCTTTTGACACTGTTGATCATCAACAGCTTCTTCTCATCCTCCGCAATATCGGTCTACAAGATATTGCTCTCTCCTGGTGCTCCTCCTACCTCTCCCAGCACCCTTGCAGTGTTTCTTTCTCTGGATCTGCTTCTTCTCCCCAACTCCTCTCTGTTGATGTCCCCCAACGTTCAGTCCTTGGTCCCCTACTGTTCTCCATCTATACTGCCTCCCTTGGAAAACTCATTAGCTCCTTTGCCTTCCAATATCATTTCTATGCAGATGACACACAAATCTACCTGTCCTCTCCTGATCTCTCCCTGTCCCTCTTGACTTGTGTCTCTGACTGCCTCTCTGCTGTTTCTAACTGGATGGCTGCCCACTTCCTTAAACTAAACTTGACCAAAACTGAAATTCTGGTTTTTCCTCCCTCAAGTGTTGTTACTCCTGTGTCTGTCTCCCTCCAAGTCAACGGTGCTACCATCAGCTCCACCACGCAGGCTCGCTGCCTAGGTGTTCTTTTTTACTCTGACCTCTCCTTCAAGCCTCATGTTCAATCTATCGCCAAATCCTGTCATTTCCATCTCAAAAACATTGCGCGCATCTGCCCCTACTTAACGCCAGATGCGACTAAGGTGTTGGTCCATTCCACTGTCCTTTCTCGCCTTGACTACTGTAATCCGCTTCTCAGTGGTCTTACGCGCTCCCAACTTGCGCCGTTATAGTCCATAATGAATGCGGCGGCGAGGCTCATCTTCCTGTCCGCCCACACCTCCCATGCCTCAACCTTCTGTCAGTCCCTGCATTGGCTTCCTATAAAATATAGAGCTCAATTTAAAATTCTGGTTCTTGCTTTCAAATCTCTACATAATGCTGCTCCCACCTATCTATCCTCCCTTATACACAAGTATGTCCCGTCTAGGCCCTTACGATCTGCTGAAGACTTACGTCTATCTTCTGTCCGTACTCCTACCTCTGATGCTCGCCTTCAAGATTTCTCGAGAGCTGCACCGTTCCTGTGGAACTCGCTTCCCTCCTCCGTTAGATGCTCACCCAGTCTCCACTCCTTAAAAAAATCGTTAAAAACCCACTTCTTCATAAAAGCGTATCAATTATACTGTTAATAGCTCCCAACTGATTCCTCTTCTGCAACTGTCACTAGTCTAATACTATCCTTACCTTTTGTGTCATTTTCCCCCACTCCCTCTAGCATATAAGCTCATTGAGCAGGGGCCTCAACCCCTCTGTTCCTGTGTGTCCAACTTGTCTGGTTACAACTACATGTCTGTTCGTCCACCCATTGTAAAGCGTTGCGGAATTTGACGGCGCGCTATAAATATCATAATAATAATAATAATAATAATGTATAACTTTTTTGACATGCATTTTTCTTTTTTTTATTCTGTATCTCACTGTTAAAATACACCTACCACTAAAATTATATATCATTTTTTGTCAGTGGGCAAACATTCTAAATCAGCAGGGGATGAAATACATTTTTTGTAATTGAGTCAAAACTGAGTAACTCAATTATCTCTCAGTTACAAGAAACCACATGAAACATACATTAAACACCCCAAAAACATAGTCATAATTCACAGGAACCCCACAAGTCTTATATCCGCTAATAGCCTGGATCTGAGCACCCAAGTTGTCAAAAAAGCACTCAGATCCATCTGGTAGAACAAAATCGACTTTTGGGGGGGCGTGGCCTGGACGCCGGACGAGATGGCGGCGTGAAACGAGGGCTCCCTTCAGGCTCACAGCTAAAACCCGCTAAACACGCACTAATCGACGGAATAATGGGAAAAAATACCAAGCAACAGCAGGCTGCCTCAACCGCCGGCACCCCGAGGAGCTCTCAAAGGGCAGGCATGCGCCAATACCTCACAGCCCCGGTCGACCACACCGCACAGGCCTCCAACGGCGCAGAAGCCTCGGGCCTACCACGCCCGTCCTCACCGCATGGCAAGCACCAACAACAGGTACAGCCCGGACTTAACCCGCCCCAGGCCCAAACACAGCCGGACTGGGTAGCACTAATTAGCAGCTTACCCACTAAAGCCGACTTAAAAGAGGCCAACATGGCACTGCATAATTCCTTAAAGGGAGAACTTCAGGCCCTAAGGGAGGACATACAGGGAATCCATCACAAGCTAAACAAACAGGAGGCAGAATGTGATCAAGTGGTGTCGGCGCAAAACACGGCCGCGGACATCATACAGAAGCAAGCGGCCCAAATCCGCCAAATGGCCCTCCATGTTGAAGATCTGGATAACAGAGGGAGGCGGCAAAACATAAGAATAAGGGGCCTACCAGAAGATCTAGACCAAACTACCCCGATACGAGACACCCTAACTGAGATATTTAATTCCCTCCTGCAGAGGCCAACCGAGACGCCCATCATCTTTGTCAGGGCGCACAGAGCCCTCCGACCTAGGGGACCTCCAGATTTCCCCCCCCAGGGATGTTATCTGCTGCCTACAACACTTTCAAGAAAAAGAAGACATCCTGAGAAGCGCTAGGGACAAGAAACAAGTCTCACATAATGGCCACGACATACAGCTATACCCTGATCTTTCGCCGGCAACATTGGCGTACAGGCGGGCCATGCGCCCACTCACACACGTGCTACAGGCCAATCGGATCAGATACCGTTGGAACTTCCCAACAGGACTTCAAATCACCACACCGACTGGCCCTCTCACGGCGAGGAGAGAAGAAGATTTAGGGGACCTCATGAAGGACCTACAACTACCCCCACTACACATGACTTGGCCGGACCCAATGGCCTTCTATAACTTTGCTCCTGAGACACACCGTCAGGCACAGCCACCTCCCAGAACCCGGAGGACGAGACAACAGACTACTTGTCCCTCGGGAGCCAACGCATAAGAGGACAAGCACAACCCTCCACCCCTGGAACCCACGGGAGACCGACCGCAACCAAGTTTACAGTCGCCTACCCCCACCTCGAGAGACTAAAGACACCCCGCACGTCTGAAACGCAAGTATACAGCCCAATGGGCGATAGACACTCAGAACTCACATGGCCACAGAGAACTTTAGACACAGGCGGACATGCTCTGCCCACAGTGTATGAAGGACAATGCGATACCAAGACATTGCTCCGGACTCCAGATTCCACCACCTTGCTAAACAGTCAGGGGCCACAGGGAATAGCTGGGGAAGGGTTACTGTAGGGAAGAGAGCACACTCACAGACCTGCCCAACCTTAGCTAGAATAGAATAGGGAGGGTCCGTGTCCCGGCTGGGCCCTGCCGCCGGAGCCCGCCCGACCTGTGACGAACCTCGGGGTGCAGGCGGGGGGCTCCGCTGACGGGGCACACCTGGGAGGGGAGGAACAAACGACCAAAAACACTGTGGAACAGATGATGAGTAAGCAGATGGATCGGAAGACCCAGTAGTGGGGATTGTACGAACATCTGCTTCATGAAAGTGGGAGGGGGACGGGGTCAACAAAGGGCATACACCCTGGTAATTATCCTCTTAACATGGTCAGACCGCCCGAACTGATACACTGCTAAACCCGCCCCGGGTCCCGGGCACCGTATAACCACAATTCGGACCCAACCTTCCACACGCATAGACCCAGTAGGGGATGCCACTCATGATACGAGATAGAGAGGCCCAGAAACTCGAGCACTACCTGACCCAGACGTCCCAGTCATGCTCAATCACCATATGTGGGAACTGTGTGGGTTTTGGGGGGGGGGGCGAAATGTACACGATCTTGTAAAGTTGTCAAACTGTTCAGACTTGTTTTCACCTGTTGTGATATGTAACCAGTTATACCGCTGCTTTATTAATGCGACCTTATTACAAATGACAGAACAGCCACACGCTGAATTAAGGCACTCATCGACACACACCCATACAGGCCATAGGGCCAGTACACCCCGAGGCGGGGACGACAGAAACGCACATATCAAATGAACAAAGACGAGCCACATAGGGAAGCCACGTGACCCGACGCGACACAGGGACACCGACTCGCCACACCGGACGCCCAACCGACGCCCTACAGGGAGGCGCCAACCAGGTAACGAGCCACTCACGACACCTCTGGAGGTGCGGTGGAGAGAGGCTCACCGACGCCTATACCTTATCGTCATTAGATAGTGACGAGACACCCGGAGGCATTTCCACACCTCCACCACTTACCCTTCCACCCAGACCCTCATACCACCTCCATCTCCACCCTAACGTCTACTCCTCTGACCGTACCCTCCCTGACACACTTGGGACTCGACGTGTCTACCCGACACGCAGAGACCCCAGACGGAGACACCCCCTAAACCCGTCCATAAACGACCCGACCACACGACATGACGTTGACTCCCGACCAATTACGTGTCCTCACAATAAATGCTAAGGGACTGAACAAGCCGGAGAAGAGGACGGGGGCCCTACGAGACTTCCACAGACACAGGGCCTCAATAGTCATGGTACAGGAAACCCACTTCAAAAGAGGGGCAAGACCTAAACTGACAAACCATCACTACAACCAAGGGTATTACAGTGACTACCATGGTGGTAAGGCCAGGGGGACAGCGATACTCCTTCACAAAAGGCTGCCGTTCCAGGAGGGGGGATGCATGACCGACGACGAAGGTCGATACCTATTCATCGAAGAGACAATTGCGGGACACCAATACACGTTCGCAAACATCTATGCTCCAAACAAACAACAAGCGCGCTTCCTCAAACAGACACTGCAAAAGCTCCAACACTTCACAGCAGGGACTCTCATTCTAGGGGGGGACTTTAATATTGCGCTAGACCCGGCATGGGACACTTCATCGGGCGTCTCCCATGTCCCCACACAACACCTACAACACATCAAATCCCTTCTCCGTAGCCAGCGCCTAGTTGACTGCTGGAGAGCCCACCATCCAGATGAAAGGAACTTCACTTTCTACTCCCAACCACACAACTCCTACTCTCGGATAGATCATGTCTATACCACGCACCACGACCTCCCCCTGGTGACTGCGGTCACAATCGGTGGGGCCACCTGGTCGGACCACGCCCCAGTATTACTGACCCTGACATCACCACTTTACCGCCCCACGAACCCGAAATGGAGACTCAATGAGTACCTCCTAGCCAATCAAGAGATCTCGGGCTTCATAGGCGAGAAAATAAAAGAATACCTCACACTCAACACGGCTGAGCAGACCTCCCCGACAATCCGTTGGGAAGCGCACAAGAGCGTGATAAGGGGACACTACATACAACAGGGGGCACTACTGAAGAAACGGACCGAGGCACGGTTAACCGACCTACTGTCCGACATCCACAAGGTAGATGCACAAAACAAACAAACACCAGACAGCACACACCAATCAAGACTTCTCCAACTAAGGAGAGAGCTCGCCACCCTACTACACACCAAACACCACAGAGAAGCGATAAGACACAAGGCCCTCTTTGCACAGCAGGGAAACAAAAGTGGCAAGCTCCTAGCCGCGATGCTGAAAAAACAGAGACAACACACATACATTGACAAGATTCGAGACAAACAAGGGAAATTACATCATCTCCATACAAAACACCATCCGCACATATTACTCGGACCTGTACACACTGCCACAACCACAAACTCAAAAGGCGAAATCCCACCTACGCGAAGCGATCAGGAAATACCTAGCTGAACACCCACTACCAACCTTAGACCCAGACATAGCTGACATGATAGATGAGCCTATCACGATAGAGGAATTAGCGATGGCGATTAAGCAAACCAAGACAGGTAAAAGCCCAGGGCCGGATGGCCTACCGACCAAATACTACAAGACCTATGCTGAAGACTTATACCAACCTATGGTGGAAGCCTTTAACGAAGTCAGGGAGGGACACAATATTCCTAAACAAGCCCTAGCGGCGCATATCTCCATAATCCCCAAAGACGGTAAAGACAAGGAACAATGTAGTAACTATAGGCCCATATCGCTCATCAACTGCGACATCAAGCTAATGGCCAAGATCCTGGCCACACGGCTCACAAAACGTGTCCCATCGCTGGTCCACCCGGACCAGGTGGGGTTTGTGGCGGGACGTGAGGCCCGCGACAATACCATCAGAGAGCTTACCCTCATGCACGGCAGTAAAGGAACGAGGGAGGGCCTTCTTCTCCTGTCAACAGACGCAGAGAAGGCCTTCGACAGGGTCTGCTGGGTGTACCTCTTCGAAGTGCTGGCCCACGCAGGACTGGGACCCCACCTGAGAAGGTGGATAGAGGAACTTTACCGGGAACCGACAGCCCAGGTAATAGTTAATGGAGCGCCCACGGAGACCTTCACCATACACAACGGCACGAGACAGGGCTGCCCCCTCTCCCCACTCTTATTTGTTCTCGCACTAGAACCGTTCCTCTCACACATCAGACACAACACAGACATCACCGGAGTGGAAACAGGGCAAGTGCACCACAAGGTCGCCGCGTACGCGGACGACCTGCTCTTTGTGGTGACCAAACCCGAGATCTCCCTTCCAAACCTACAGAAAGAACTAAGGGAATTCGGGACCATATCGAATCTAAAAATCAACCACGGGAAATCATACATTCTCAACGTCAGTGTAAATGCCGCACAAGCAGAGCCCCTACGGCACAGCTTCCCCTACCAATGGGCCGAACACAAAATTAGGTACTTAGGGATCTGGCTGACAAGACATAGTGAGGACTTGTACAAAGAAAACTTCATGACCACACTACAATCATTCCAAAGGGACATGCAAGAGTGGTCCTGGCTGGGAAGGGTCCAGGTCCTGAAAATGAATTTCCTCCCACGTCTCCTCTACCTCCTCCAGGCCATCCCCATAGCGATCCAAAAGACATTCTTCGGGTCCCTTAGATCGGAGATGACTAAGTACGTATGGAACGGGGGTAGACCTAGATTGAAATTCTCCACACTAACTCGCCCCAAAGACAGGGGGGGAATAGCCCTCCCAGACTTCTACCGATACTACGTCGCGGCGCATCTATTGCGGATCGTGGAATGGTCAAAAGATACCGTCGGGAAGCTTTGGAAAACAGTAGAGGAAGCAGAAGTGGGCAGACCGCTCTCCGGACTGCCCTGAGGCCGGGAGGCAGCGGATGGGAAGGAAATGTCCATATACACATGGCACACTTTGAAAGTGTGGAGGAGGGCCTCCAAAACCGGTAACATGTCGCCATTCCCCTCCCCCTTCTGCCCCTAACATATAATCCCGACTTCCCCCCGGGACTAGACCCGAGAGCACTTCGCAACATTCTCCCGGGCGAGACTCCTCGCCTACACCACATCCTCCAAGCAGGAGAATGTAAACCACTAACAGCCCTACTAGGGGAGACAGCCCCGACATTCATGCACCGGTTCAGACACAACCAGCTAACTAACTTCATCCGAACGCTACCGCAAGGTCCGGCGCTCACTAGGGGCCTGACAACAATAGAAGCGGTCAGCGCAAGCCCAGATCCACTCCTGCATGGAATATCCTATCTATACTCCATGCTGCAACTAGAAACCCCATCCGAAACACCCCTTTACATGGGAAAATGGGAGACGGCCCTACGCTCCACACTCACGGACAAGGAATGGGAGTCCATCTGTTACTTAACACACCACTGCTCAACACACAGCAAAACTCAAGAGACAGCATACAAACTATTGACACAATGGTACAAGACACCACACCTCCTACACCAAATTGACCCAACTCACTCTGACCAATGCTGGAGATGCGAAAAAGAGGTGGGAACCATAAAACACATTTGGTGGGATTGTGAGAAAATCAAAACATACTGGGAGGGGATCCACACGGTCCTAAAGAAGTTCTCGGATGCGCCCCCCCCCTGGAACCAGCGGCAATGCTCCTACACCATACAACTGTCCCACACTCCAAATACAAAAAATCTATAACCATTAGAATACTTAACCCAGCCAAACAGGTGCTCCCCCAATTCTGGAAGCAAACTACAACACCCCCACTACTGACATGGTTTAACCAAATGGAAGACCTTAGGAAAATTGAGGAACTGACGATGACGGACAACCAGACCCATAGGACCTACCTGGACATATGGACACACTGGATCCTTGAGACAGCAAAAGAAGGATTCCAACGGACCATCAGAACTAACGCCCACTGAGACACAGACAGACAAGACCAACCCTCAACAAGCACGACTGCAGACGACGGACAACGGACGCACCCGACCCCCCTATTATACCCGACATACCTTCACCCCTCCCCTCTCCCACCCCCCCCCCCCCCCGATGACCTAGCTACACGCCTGCCTCAGCCCCCAGGAACACACCAACACTAGGGAGAACGACAGACTCTAAACAAGAGCTTACCTAGCCACCGTAGACCCCCAGCCAACATTACACACAACCCTGAAATCTAAGGAACCAAACCAGTTTATGACTTACCAACTCACTCAACCCCTCGAGGGGACAGACATAAGAAAGGAGGGTCCAACCACAGTAAGGGAATAAGGAAAACAAGGAGGGGAAGGAGCTAACTCGCACCCCTAATGAAGACGGAAACCCACAAACTACGCTCCAACAGCTATGGTGGCGCTCACTCCACCTGACTCCCAAACACACCTAACCACACAGACACTGGGGGTGACACCTGCCATCACACACTTGACTACTCATCCAACCAGAAACGCAACCGAACTGACAAAAGAGACCTGCGAACCCGACAGCAATGTGGGCCTGCGTGCCCGAACTGTTATTGTTGACTTAACTTGCATATAATTCGTTATGGAGACCTGCGAGTCTCACAGCTTTCAAATGTTTTGACCGATAAAAAAAGAAACAATGAATATAATATCTACAAAAATGAGGCTATCACCGTACAGAGATGATACGTATTGCATTGTATTACCCCCGAATTGTTTGAAACCTTATTGTCTCCCTTTCTACATTCTGTACCCACATAACTTTATGCCTCAATAAAAAAAGAGATTTACAAAAAAAAAAAATCGACTTTTGGTAAAGTTTTGACCTGCCGGCCACAAGGTGATGGCCAAAAATAGTTCCAGAGAAAAGGGGGCAACGGACGGTCTAAATTCAGGAGTTTCTGTGGGAATACTGACGAATGCGCCCCATGGCTTTCAGGAACCAAATGCTCCATCTAGTCGGTAGAACCTATCTCCTGAACGCAGTTTGTCTAATTGGTCAGGAAGTGGTACAATCTTGGCCTGGGTTCACAGGATCGTGTGGCTGAAGAGAGTTTGATGACCAAGTATGGCCTGTGTTTGGAAGACAAAATGGCCTCCATTCACTGGAACATGTGCGTTTCCATCATACGAACGGTGGCCACGAATGGAAAGCACAGCCAGCGGTGGTTGGTGGTCGGGTGGGTATAAAAAGGAGGGCCACACATCATTCGTTCAGGACACGAACAAGAGGGTACAGACAACTGGACAGAAAGGGAAGGAGTCTGCTACAGGTGAAACTACCAAATTTCTTCCTAACAGAATGAGAACAGTTTGTCCATTTGTGTTAGGACGCAATTCTGTACTTTTTGTTCGTATTGAAATTTCATTTGAATTAATGAAATTTCGATCCTATTGGTACCACGGCTGCATCTTGCAGCCGCTTGGTAAATAGCTCCCAATTCCCACGATATTATGGAGCTATTTACTAAAAGGCTGAGAGACCAAAATTGGTCTTTCAGACTGTGACAAACTCCCCTTTTTAAGTGAGTTTGCCACGAGCTCCTGGAGGAGACTGCTTGCCAGCCCCCTGCCAACAGACTATGGGCCCTGCAGGGAAACCTGTAAGAGACTACCAGACTTGACCGACTGTTAGCACTGATTTCCCTGGAACTGATTTGGGCATGGGGCCATGCTTGCGGTCGGTCAAAACTATGACTTCCAGGAAATTCCTAAACCCCTGAACCGATCTGAGTGATTTTTGGATATGTTGTTCACCCAGATCAGGGCTATCAGGGGGTATGGGGTACTTTTTGAAAATTTGTTTTTTCTGCCTGGAGATAATTGAGTTACTTACAGGACTTAACTCGATTATCTCCCAAGCAGAGGGAAGGGATTGTATGCTGTACATGGCCGTGTCATAGACTGTATGTTTGTTCTGATTGGTTTATGTCCTTTGTGTTCCGGTTCCCCATCAGGTCCAGGGGGTGTTCCTCTGGCTTGGAAAATTGTATAAAAGGCCAGTGTGTCCCATTAAACTTGAGATTCCTGCTTACACTCCAAAACTGTGTGTCGTCCAGTTATTGGAGGGAAAGAAGATTTGCTCCTGTGTCTGCTGTTCCAGCTTGCAGGAGATTCAATGGGAAAAGTCCTTGTAAGGACTAGAGCTAATTCCCCATTCGGTTCCAGATTTCCCAGGACTGAGTGTCTTCCAGTGCCTGGAGGTGTCAGAGCTAATTTTCCAAGTGGATCCAGGAAGGAAGTGGCGGTTCCAGGGCCACAGTCAAGCTGCGATTTGTCCCCTGTTCCAGTTAGGAAGTGGTCCTTTGGCGGAGGTACCCAGCCGGGGGGCCAGGTGATCCGTTACACAGACACATTTACCAATACTAAGTAAAGATTAGTATTAGTAATTAAGGGAGGTTAAAATCTGACCATTGGCCATTGGCTGCTCACTGTTGTAAAAAAATACCCTCTATGTGCCTCTAATAAAGCGCCCCTTAGTGTGGCACATATAAAAATTATTAACTGGGGGGACATAGTGTCCCCCCCGAACCCATACTCGTGCACAACGGACCATCCTGAAACCCCGAGGGGCTCACAACCGGGACCCCAACAAGGCCCAATGGATGGATTTTTACAATCCCACTGAGGCCCGGACTGCGAGGCTGAGGCGTCAAGATCTGCACCGTCATCCCCGGCTTCAACTGCAGGCGCTGAGACATTCGCCCTAGATCGAATAGGGGAAGAACTACGCTCTATAGCTGCATTGATGGCCACCAAGAACGATTTACTAACCCTCACTACTACCATCCAGGACACCACCCTACGTGCAGAAAGAGCAGGGATTTGAACGTAGGTTGGCGCCCAGATGGGCCGCATTCACTTTAGATCACTCCCTCAAAGAACAGTCTGCCAGTATTACCACAACAGACACAACAATCTCCCGACAGGAAGAATTACTTCTTAACATGAGACGCATGGTGGAGGACCTTGATAATAGGGGCCGCAGGAGCAATATCAGGGTCCGAGGAGTGCCGGAGGTGGATGGTGGAGAGAGGGTGGAGGAACTCCTTTCGGGCCTGTTCAAGAGCCTACTGCAGAACGAGGCCCCACTGCACTTTAAATTTGAAAGAGCACATAGGACCTTGCGACCCCGAGCCCAGGAAGAAGGCCCAAGCGACTTAATATGTTGCCTCCACTCATACCAGCTCAAAGAGACAATAATGCACAAAGCAAGGGAAAGGACCACGTGGCTCTACATGGGCGCCCAGGTCTCTTTATACAACGACCTGTCTCCGATAACCCTGGATGCTCAGAGGGCGCTCCGCCCGGTCACCGCAGCGCTCAGAGAATGTAACATCCCCTACAAATGGGGGTTCCCCTTCGCCCGACATCAAGAGGGCTTGACTAACAATAGAGACTAATGACTAAGCCAGAAGCCTTGAAGAAGTTCCAAGACTCCTGGAGGAACTGGGACTACCACCCATCCCTGTTCCTAACCGGATCATTGAGCCACTGGGACCGAGGCCTCGACCCCAGCGGGCACTGCGGAGACGCAGAGGGGGATCCCCACCGAGACGACGACTGGATCATGGAGAACCCGCGGAGTGATTACCCATCCCGCCTCACGAACCCTGCCTGGGAACTCTAGCACCCTGCCTGCCCTGGGTCTCATGCCCCCTCACCGGAGCCAGACCCTTCTCTACTTGGACTGATGGGCCTGGACCCCCTTCTCTTGTTCTAGAAGGGTGGGCTACCGCGGGACAACTTGGGGAGGGGGGATGTTTGGATTACATTCCACCTTACACTGAGTACCTCCAAGGCACACTCCCCATGCTTTGGGACATTTTCGGATGTACTGGGGATGCTGGCCCTGATCTTGGCCCAGGTGGGTGTGGGTGTGGGGGGGGGGGATCGGAACTGCAAGTACAGCATATGGAACACACCCGGGAGTACCAAGACACACGCCCCAAAAGCTTATGGGGACTTTGGGAGGGATATAGGGATGTTAGGAACCACCCAAATGTATTGCCTCACAGATGGGGGATGACGGAGAACATCTAGAATAAGAAGAAGCTGTACAACAATAGAGCACTGGGATTATGCACACTGCATGCTCTAAAGTGACAGGCATGACACATGGAGACCGATTGACACCGCTCATATTTAAGTCCATTCTGGAGGTTGTGTGAGTAGGGCTAACATTCTGGAAATGTACTGCTCATTGCAAAAGGCGGGGTAGGTGGGTACAAATGCATACACCCAACCCAACACCTTATATAAGTGGGAGGAAGGGAGGGAAAGGAAAATTTACTTATTTTTAATACAAAAAATCAAAAAAAATCATGGAAACAAGGTTCCTGGTAGATAGGCACATGGGCAGTATGCTGAAAACGCCACCACACAGGGGGAGGGAGACCACACATGCAACACAACATTATCGCACCCGACACACCCCATAGATATCCCAGTGCATCTCACAGCCCCATGGAATACTACATATATATATATATATATATATATATATATATATATATATATATATTACTTAACTCCCCCCTCTTGGGAGTAGCCCTATGGTGGGAGAGAGGTTGTCCCATGCTCTCACCTGCACATAAGCAGCCCTAACGGAGCCACTACAATGGTCAGAGGGGGAGGGACAGAAACGGGAATGTGTATACAGAAGGAGGGGACGAGGTACAAACACCGGAGAAAAGAGGGGAAGTGAAGTTAAGAGACGAAGGCGGGGGGGTTGGAGGGATACTGGGAGGGAGGGCGAACACTCTGGGGCTGGGTGTGGGCAGGGAAAACGGAGGGGAAAAACAGAGGGATTGATGAATAACTGTTTTGTAGAGGCCATGCTTTATAATTGTTTTTATGTTTAATATGGGTTGCTCTTATTTATGCAGGTTACATGCACCTCAGGGTGAGTTGGAGGTTGACCACACCCTGACACTACACACTAACCGTGCACACTTGGAAGGTAACTAGGCCATGTACCTCAACCCACGCCCGTGCTCAACCTTAAACGGTGTTACTCAGGGAAGGGCTGTGCCTCCGTCAGGTCACTGGAGCGCGCCCCGGGTTATCCCACTGAAGCACGGGATCCCTCCTTTGGAGGGCCTGACACGACAGGGATTTTTCCATTTTCCGTCAGTGACACCCACAAATCCAGGCACTAATCTTTTCTTTTCTCTTCCCTTTCTCTCCCTCCCTTACTCTTTCCTTACTCTTCTTCCCCTCATCCTTATTCTTGCCCCAACCACACCCTCACTCCTTGATACTTACAGCGCTCCCGACCATTGTCATACCTAGTCCGAGCCGGTCCTCATTGGGAACCCCTGGGGGAATCGGGGATGAAAGGAACTGGGAGACACGCGCGACACACCTACTGGTGTTCGACCCGGAGCCGAGGCGGCCATGGCGTACCGCTCTGCCCCCATGTCTGTCCTCACCCTCAACTGCAGGGGATTAAACATCCCGGAACGCATAGTCCAGATACTATGCGATCTATGGAATAAGCACATTTCGGTCGCACTGCTCCAGGAAACACACTTCCGGACAGTGGCTGTCCCGAAGCTCCAAAATAAAACCTACCCGAAGAACTACTTTTGCAACCATCCAACACATTGCAAGATTGGAGTGGCTATCCTCCTGGTTGCAAACTTGGAATTCCAGGAGATAGACACCATTCGCGATCAACAGGGCCGGTCCCTATTCTTGAAGGGAAACGCATTGGGCAAGACATATACATTCACCTCCATCTATGTACCCAATAGAAGACAGACAATTCCTCAGGAGCACGCGGGCGAGATTGCAAATGGAAATATACAGAACAAAGGAAACAGCGCTAAAATAAACCGGCACTACAAATATGGGAAGTAGGAGGCAGCAAACCTGGGTATAGGGCTCCCTCTTGGCCCTACAAATAAAGTTAATACACAAAACAAGACAAATGAAGGTTGCGCCAAAGCTGGCTGTTATCCAGCTAATATGAACAAAGTCCAAAATAGTCAAATGCAAAGTCCAAAGTAATATAAAACAAACTCTTTAGTGGAGCTTGATGGGGTATCAATGGCCTATGAAGAGGAATATTCTCTGTATGGATCAAATAGAGGCAGCTTTCCATGATCCGTATGTGAAAAGAGAAAAGGATAATAGTGCAAATACATCAAGTAAAAAGGTGGGATAGCAGGAAGACAAAGTCTATGATAGTCCTACTCATGTGTAGTTGAGCTAAACTAGCTCTAGTGTGGATGGCGTACAGCGGTACAATCCCCGCTTATGGGATACGTAGAGGGGTGTTCGTCTTTTTGTTCGTATGTGGAGAAAAAAAGACAGATGATAGGACAGTACGTCTAGTAAAGATGGTATAACAACAATAGAGACTAATATAGTCCTACTCACGTGCGGTAGAGCTTGAACCAGCTCTAGTGTGAATGGCGTACAGTGGTATAATCCCCGCTTGTAGGATACGTGTAGAGTGGCAAGTCTTGTGTAGATATATATATATATCATAAAAGAAAAAGGAGACAACTAATAGTGCTCGCTGTATAAAATAGTATATAAAGTATATAGAATAAAATGGGTACTCACATATGATTGAGCAGACAAACTGCAAACAACCGCAAACAGTCCATTTGCACAACCGCAAACTCCCCATTTGCACAAGGTTGGATACCAAGCTAGCCATGTCCCGTTCCTTGTCCTCACTGATGTCATTGAAGGTCTCTTCCTCCACCCAGCCACGTACAACACCAAGGGTCCCCGAAAGGTGACAACAAACCCCCTGGGACGCCTGCTGTGTTTGGTCTTCCACCTCCTAAAAGCCACCTTCCTCCTCTGACTCCTCTTCGTCAGACTCCTCTCTCTGCGTTGCCTCTCTCTGTGTTATTATAAGGCGTGTGTATTCTTATGAGTTTAATACCTGTAACGTCCCCTATCAGGGGACGTGTATATGGCATCGATTTTAGGAACCGGGAGATGGAAAAAGATGCTTGGTCGGTCCTCCTACTTCAAATTTGGGGCACTGCGCGTGCAATCTAATGTGCCACCAGATAGGAGTGGTGTGTTAAGTAGTACTATTCTTATCAGTTTAATCCCTGTTATGTCCCCCTCATCAGGCCTTTTTTAGTCGAATGTATCGCCCACTGTCAGTCCCTTCGGGATCCATCCCTCATTCCTCTTAATAAAGGTGAGGTAATCTAGACTTTTTTGACATAGGCGACTTCTCTTCTCAGTGACAATACCTACTGCTGCACTGAAGGTCCTTTCTGACAGGACACTTGAAGCGGGGTAGGCCAGAAGTTCTATCACATATTAGGATAGCTCAGGCCACAGGTCAAGCCTGCACAACCAGTAGTCAAGGGGTTCATCGCTCCTCAGAGTGTCGATATCTGCAGTTAAGGTGAGGTAGTCTGCTACCTGTTGTTCGAGTCGTTCTCTGAGGGTCGACACCGAAGGGCTGTGGCAATGCGTAGGACTTAAAAAGCTCCGCATGTCCTCCATCAACAACACGTCTGTAAAGCGTCCTGTCCTTGCCGGCGTGGTCGTGGGAGGAGGATTACTTTCACCGCTTCCCCTGTTAGATTCCCGTTGTGCTGTGACATCACCCTTATACGCTGTGTAAAGCATACTTTTTAATTTATTTTGGAACTGCTGAATCCTTTCCGACTTGCGGTAATTCGGTAACATTTCAGGCACTTTCTGCTGATACCGGGGGTCTATTAGCGTGGACACCCAGTACAGGTCGTTCTCCTTCAGCCTTTTTATACGAGGGTCCCTCAACAGGCACGACAGCATGAAAGACCCCATTTGCACAAGGTTGGATGCCGAGCTACTCATGTCCCGTTCCTCGTCCTCAGTGATCTCATTGAAGCCACGTACAACACCACGGATAACAGATAGGTGACAACGAGCACCCTGGGATGCCTGTTGTGGTTGGTCTTCCTCCTCCTCCTCAAAGCCACATTTCTCCTCTGACTCCTCTTCCTCACAATCCTCTTCCAGCGTTGCCGCAGGTCCAGCAAGCGATGCTGATAAGGCTGTTTCTGATGGTAAAGGTGACCACAACTCTTCCTCTTCACGCTTATCTACGGCCTGATCCAGCACTCTTTGCAGGGCACACTCCAGGAAGAAAACAGATGGTATGATGTCGCTGATGGTGCCATCAGTGCGACTGACTAAGTTTGTCACCTCCTCAAAAGGACGCATGAGCCTACAGGCATTGCGCATGAGCATCCAGTAACGTGCCAAAAATATTCCCAGCTCCACAGAGGCTGTCATAGCACCCCGGTCATACAAATAGTCGCTAACGGCTTTTTCTTGTTGGAGCAGGCGGTCGAACATTAGGAGTGTTGAATTCCAACGTGTCGGGCTGTCGCAAATCAAGCACCTCACTGGGATGTTGTTTCGCTGCTGGATATCTGAAAAGTGCGCCATAGCCATGTAGGAACGCCTGAAATAGCCACACACCTTCCTGGCCTGCTTCAGGACGTCCTGTAAGCCTGGGTACTTATGCACAAAGCGTTGTACGATCAGATTACACACATGTGCCATGCACGACACATGTGTCAACTTGCCCAAATTCAATGCCGCCAACAAATTTCTTCCGTTGTCACAAACCACTTTGCCGATCTACATTTGGTGCGGAGTCAGCCACTTTTCCACCTGTGCATTCAGGGTGGACAGGAGTGCTGGTCCGGTGTGACTCTCTGCTTTCAGGCAAGTCAACCCCAAGACGGCATGACACTGCCGTATCCGTGATGTGGAATAGTACCTGGGGAGCTGGGGGGGTGCCGTTGATGTGGAGCAAGACGCAGCAGCAGAAGAGGACTCAGTCGAGGAGGTTATGGAAGAGGATGGAGTAGGAGGAGTAGAGGAGTTGGCAGCAGACCTGCCTGCAAGTCGTGGCGGTGTCACCAACTGCTCTGCAGAGCCAAGCATTTCATGCTTGGCAGCCGTCAGCAGGTTTACCCAATGCGCAGTGTAGGTGATATACCTGCCCTGACCATGCATGCAGACCAGGTGTCAGTGGTCAGATGGACCCTTGCCCCAACACTGTGTGCAAGACATGCTATTACTTCCTTTTGCACAATCGAGTACAGGTTGGGGATTGCCTTTTGTGCAAAGAAAGTTCGGCAGGGTACCTTCCACTGCGGTGTCCCAATAGCTACAAATTTTCGGAACGCCTCAGACTCCACCAGCTTGTATGGTAAAAGCTGGCGGGCTAAGAGTTCAGACAAGCCAGCTGTCAGATGCCGGGCAAGGGGGTGACTTTGTGACATTGGCTTCTTGCACTCAAACATGTCCTTGACAGACACCTGACTGTGGGCAGATGAGCAGGAACTGCTCAAGGCGAGAGACGGAGTGGCGGATGGTTGAGAGGGGGCAAGGAGGACAGCAGTGGTTGTCGTGGCTGAAGATGCTCCAGGAGGAGGATGGCGGCTTTGAGTTTGTGTGCTGCTTGTACTCATGTGTTGATCCCATAGGCGTTTGTGATGTGCGATCATGTGCCTTCGCAAAGCAGTTGTACCTAGGTGGGTGTTGGACTTCCCACGACTCAGTTTCTTTTGGCACAGGTTGCAAATGGCATCGCTGTTGTCAGAGGCAGACACACAAAAAAATGCCACATTGCTGAGCTCTGCAATGACGGCATTATGGTGGTGGCAACAGCATGCGTTGATTGGCGTGCCCGCTGGCTGACCCCGGGTGCCGATTCATGCTGTCTGACTGTGCCACTAGCTCCTTGCGACGACCTCCCCCTGCTTTCAACTCGTCTCCTCCTCCTCTCTGTCTCCCCATCTGAACTTCCCCCCTGTTCTTCTTCCCTTCTAGCGGGCACCCACATCCGTGACATCCACGGACGCATCGTCATCATCAACCGCTTCACTTGTATCTGACAACTCAGCAAAGGAAGCAGTAGCGGGTACAACATCATCATCATCACACCATACGTCCATGTGTGTAATGCTGCCTGACTGAGACATATCCCTGCTATCTACATCCTCTGGCAATAATGGTTGCTCATCACTCATTTCTTCCAACTGATGTGTAAATAACTCCTCTGACAGATCAAGTGAAGCGGCTGTGGTGCTAGTGTTGGTGGTGGCGGCAGGCGGGCGAGTGGTAACTTGAGAGGTGCCCGAAGCTAAGCTGGAGGAAGATGGTGCGTCAAGGTTCCGAGCGGAAGCTGTAGAAGATTGGGTGTCCTGTGTTAGCCAGTCAACTATGTCCTCAGAACTTTTCGAGTTCAGGGTACGTGGCCTCTGAACACTGGGCATTATTCTAGGGCCAAAGGGAATCACAGCACCACGACCACGATGGCCCCTGCGGGGTGGCCTGCCTCTGCCTGACATTTTTTTTTCGATTAGTGGTACTATGCGTGCAAGCTACTGTGACAACAGATATGAGTGGCACAGTGCACTGGCAGAAGTTGGCAGAGTAGAAGCTGTAGGCCTGACACACACGCTTGCAGACAACTAACTGATATTCAATCTATTACTGTCAAAAATTTTTTTTTTTTTTAATGTACACTACTACACCAGATATGAGTTGCACTGGTGTGACACTGTGCCCTGGCAGGCCCTGAAATGCACATACGTGAAGGAAACTGACTGCTATTATTTCACAGTCAAAAAAGTTTTTGTTTTTTTTAAATGGTGTGACACGTGTAAAGGAAACTGACTGCTATTATTTCACAGTCAAATTTCTAGTTTTTTTTTAAATGTACACTACTGTTACACCAGATATGAGTTGCACTGGTGTGACACTGTGCCCTGGCAGGCCCTGAAACGCACACGTGTGAAGGAAACTGACTGCTATTATATTACAGTCCAAAAAGTTTTTTTTTGTTAAATGCAAGCTATTGTAAAACCAGATATGAGTGGTGGCACTGGGCAAGTGGGCACAGTATACGCTGTGAGCCTGACACAAACGCTGGCAGGCAGGCAATTGCAATTAGATTACACAGGAAAAAAAAAAGCAGACTGATGTTCTAGCCCTATAAAGGCTGTCCTTATAGCAGAGATCAGATGAGTCCTTCAGGACTGTAGTGGACACTGAATACACTAGCCTAGCTATCGATTTCCCTATTCAATCAGCAGCAGCTACACTGTCCCTCCTCTCACTAAGAATGCAGCTTCTGAATGAATCTAAAATGGATGCTGTCCCGGAGGTGGGAGGGTCTGCTGCTGATTTGCTGGAATGTGTCTGCTGACTGTGAGGTACAGGGTCAAAGTTTATTCAATGATGACGAATAGGGGGCGGACCGAACATCGCATATGTTCGCCCGCCATGGCGAACGCGAACAAGCTATGTTTGCCGTGAACTATTCGCCGGCGAACTATTCAGGACATCTCTAATCCCTATACATTTAAAAAAATGTGGATTTTTTTTTTACACGGAATGGTTTGGGTAGCCTTTTGTTATGTTCCGCTAGCCTTGTTTTTAGACATCGCGAGGTCATGCCCACATATTGTAGGCCGCATGGACATTCCAATAAATAAATAACATTTTTAGTATTGCAGCTCACAATATCTTTTATGGGATAGGATTTTTTTGTTATGTGGTATGTGAAATGGGTAGTTTTTCTATTTATGCTGTGACATGTTGTTTTGCACACTATACAAGTATTACATTTAAAAAATCCTTAGGAGTTAGATAAAAAAGTGGAATTTTTATTTGTGTGGTCTTTGGTGTAATTTTTAGTGAGGATGGTTCTAAAATTTGGAGCACCTCTAAAAACTATACTTGGCTTATCAGGGATAAAATCTTTTAGGATATAGTCTTGTTTTAAAATATGCCAGTACTTGTTGATAATTTTTTTGATAGTAGTGCTTCTATAATTAAAATTAAAAATGACAGGCATAAAAGGAGAGTCTTTCGCCTTTTTTGATTTATATTCTAAAAGTTGTCTTCTATCTTTTTTGGTGACCGTTTCCGAAGTTTTATTGAGGTTAGTTTGTGGGTAATTTTTGTCAGTACATTTTTATGGTTATAGCTGCTTTCTGAACCACTCTATATCATGTCTATTTTTGATTTCAGGAACAATCATACAATTGACATCAACAATGTTTTTGATACCGAGGAGATCATACACATACCTCACAAAACAGAAATATATAACCAAAAATAGCTTTTCACAAAATTAGAAAAAACTCTAACTACAGAAATAAAATTAAAACGGGAAATTGCAATACTAAAAAATTACTTAGACGAACAAATAACACCAAGAGGTCTAAGATTTTATAAACTCCCCGCGTCTGATCAAGATGATGAGGAATTTATGAGAGATTGGAACAACAAACTAGAACTCTGTACCTTAGGTCTAATCCTGAAAAAAAGTAAATAACTCTCACTTCTTGACACAGAGATCAACAACCTTAGAGACAAGCTCCTCCCTTTTACTGAAACTCAAGTATATAAACAAAACTCCATCCTAATACAAAATAAAATAGAAAAGGTTGAGATGGACACGAAACATATAACAATTAAAATGTGTATTTGAGATAAACAAGACTACGCCACTGACCAAGTCAGAACATACCACATAAACAAAAAATACGCCTCAGAAACTTCTACCTACCACAACCACAGCCCTAACTATCACAATCAGGGCAGATCAAATACACAGCAATACCCAAACCATTTGTATAGAAACCCTTTTCATGCCCACCAGTACACCCAAAATAGATTGAATCAACATAAACACACTAAAAATCATTACTCAGGCCAATCACACCCCCAACATAATGAGATAGAAAAAAAATACTACCAATACCCACAGAGATACTACAGACCACCACACCACTTCTCAAAACAAAACACCTCACCACAAAACAACCCTACCCAAAGAAGGACCAACACTATGACCTACGAATCATCTACACAAGGAAGAAACACATATGACACTACCCCAAGACAACAAAGAAAAAGATACTCCCACAAAAGCTATGAACATACCCACTATATAAAATCACCTATTAACTTCAGTCACCAAAACAGATACAAATTACTATCCATTGATTCCGAGTTTGAAAATGAGGCCCATTTTTTAGAGATCAGACCACACACCAATAAGCCTGTCACAACCCCATACCCAACAAAAGTGAAAAAAAGAAGCCTAAGTTTAGAGGAGGGAGAAGTGAAAGAAGAATACAACAAAAGAGAAAGACAGACATCTACCCATTTAACAGAAAAAAGATCACGGCATTTTTAATTTATCACAAAAAGTTCTAACCTCCACACAGATTTCATTTTTAAGTAAGGGTCTCAAATATGCACCAACCAACCCTTTTAACCAATTCCAAGCCTTTTTAGACATCAACAAATTTGTTAGGAAGGTCACCCTAAAGAGATTTTTTGTAACCAAGTCTGCCAAATCAAATACAGTACATACAGACATAGATATTTCCACTGACAATCTTTGCACTAACCCTACCCACCCTTCAATCATAAGAACTAATTTAAAGAAAAATTCAAATTTGTATCCATCTAGCTTTAAATCGGGCCCAATATAAGTGTTTGAAAAACTAGTACTAAAAGACTTGAATAAAATAAAAAACATAAATACCAAAAATATAATTTATAATCCCAAGAACAAACAGCACTAAAAGAACTAAAACAATGATGATTCCATCATCATAAAACCAGCTGGCAAAGGGGGAGGCTTGGTCATCCTTTCAAAAACCATGTACATTGAAGAAGCCTTAAGACAATTAAATGACTCTAACGTATATTACAAATTGCCCTCAGACCCAACTACTCTTATCAAAAATAAGCTCACAACATTCCTGCAAGAAGGTCTAGAACACAACATTCTTAACAAAAAAAAAAACAAAAAACATGGGGGGGCGGAGCCTGACCAGCGACTGTGCAAGACGTGTGTTGCAGGAGCTCCTGCCACACGGGCGCTGAAAATGCCTACTTTCCGAGTTACAGGGCTCATATCCTCCTACCATGATGCCCACGATGCAGAGGAGACCTGCCGGAGCACAGCGACACCACACCCGACGCCCGGGCTGATCGAGCACCGCAACGGCAGAATGAGGCCTGACTCGAGAGGAGGCGAGGAAGGACGGCCGCTTTCCCGCCAAAGGCAAACAGCCACAAACGAATATTCTAGCCTCCCCCCCCCCCTATGGACCGGTGGGGGAGATCCCGGTCCCCGCCGGCCGGGGTGCCCCACACTCTGCACCAAATGAGGGTGCCTCCAACTCCTCCAAGCAAGATGGGAGCTGGGGCGCCCAAGATGGCGGACACAAGCACAACCAGCATGAGAAAGAAGCAACAGCCCGCCGGACTAGGCAACGGCGCACAGGCAAGAGACTCAATAAGCATAATCTTTGATTGTTTCTGGGCCAAGCTACAGGCACACATACAGTCAGCAGGTTCAAACAATTCGGAACCTAAGAAACGCACAGCACGTGGTGTAGGGAGGCCTGGGAAACCTCCGCGGGGCGCCATGGAGCACCAAGCGACAAATCCCCTAGATGGGGGCCCTCTCGGGCTGGGAGCAACAGGGGCAATACCCCACAGGTGCCGACCACACCGGCGGAACGGGACTAGAGGTAACCAGCCACAAACGAAGAACCATACCCACCGCAATATCCCAACAGGGAAGACCCAGGACCACTACGGAAACCTGGCTCGTGGCATAAGAGCACCAGCTCCAGTACAGCGTCGGGGCAGAAGGGCACAAACGACAGACAACAGCTTCAGACGCTCCTCAGGTGGATTAAACCTGGGCCCACTATGGAGACTTCAGGGCCGAAACGCACAGCCCATAATACCCAGCGGTAAACAGACACCAAAAGCAGGCGAGAATATCCGGCGCCCAGCAGGGCCACAAGAACACCGCCAGATACACCCAGAGGCACCCAAGACCCACAAGGCCATATCGGACAGCCACCTCAGACACGCAACGATAACTCCCAGACAGGGCATTGGCTGAACTATGCTACCAGGGACTCACAGAGACTTTCAGGCTGTACCGAGCTGAGACACTGGCGAACAGTGCCAAGCTGTCCCGAGCAAGGTAACGGCGCCTCATCTCACCCAGGACTAACATCCATGCAAAAGCATAGCCGTCCCCAGTTAATTTTGAGCCAGTCCAATTTGCCTGCACTGTTATCGGGTAACACCACAGTTCTATATGATGCTATGTTTTGTTATTATTTAGATCTGCATTTACTAGAAAGGGCAACGCAAGCCTCTCACCTTGTTTTTGTTAGAGCGGGCACCCCAGCATATCGATGGGCATCTTTCATGTTTTGGTAATGACCATCTGTGCACTCAGCTAAATTCACACATATGCAGCACCCACCATTATATATTGTAAATATCTACTTACTCGACACTGCAACTTAGACCTGCACAGAGATAACATAACATTGTATAACATCTCAGCGTTAATCAACTAGCACAGCATGCACAACCTAGCGCCTTACACTGTCAGCCTTGGCGACACTAATCTTAGCATACCTAGCATGCCATGCCACCCAAGCTTACCATTTAGTATACTCCCATACCTCATATGTGCATTCCTAACAGTAATTGCTGTAAGTTTAAATCGAATGTCCTGCTATGTTCTTCTGTGTTCTGCTAGACAATAATGTTGATGTATACCATCTTAGATATGACTACATAGCTTAGATATGACTACATAGCTTAAACCAAGCTATGTTCTACACTCTTAAAAAAAAAAAAAAAGTGCTGTTTCTGCAAATGTCATACCAATGCTGGTTATCGTGTTTCACACTGAAGGCTTACTATTGTTGTTGTGACACTGTGAGCTTACCTGTATTCTTTCAAAAGCACATCAAAAATAAAGAATTACAAAAAAAAAAGAACATGACTATCTGAATATATCCTTTCCAAAAATCCCTGTCATATATTTCTTACCAAACACAAAAATCAAGATAACCCACCAGGTAAGCCAATTGTCTCGGGGATAGGTTCTATACTGTCCAACTTATCGGAATATATTGACATTTTATTACAGCCATCAGTAAAAGTAATGAAATCCTATCTAAAAGACTCCATGACTCTCTTACGTTTTTAAAATAATTGTATTTGGGATTCTGATTATATTTTAGTAACATGTGATGTACAATCATTATACACTATTATCCCTCACCAAAAAGGTTGTGAAGCAGTTTTTTCATTTTTAAAAGAAGCTAAATCTATCCCCGACAATCAAATCAATTTTGTTATACAAGGTATCAAGCTAATTTTAAACAACAATTCTTTTTGGTTTTTAGATTAATTTTACATTCAAAAACAAGGAAATACGATGGGGACCAGATTTGCCCCCACCCTATGCAAACCTCTTCATGGCACAATGGGAATCTACAGACATTTGGGGTGAACATACTTGGCGGGCAAATCTGGTATCATATTTTAGATACATAGATGACCTTTTTTTTGTCTGGAAAGGTACATTAAATTCCCTAATACAATTTTTAAGTCATCTTATTAACAACACATATGGCATAATCTTAACCTCAGAACAAAAATAGCATCAATTTTTTAGATTTTGAAATTTTTGTTAAAGAAGGCAACATCCACACAAAAACAAGGTTGCACCAACATGGTAATTGACCAAACCAGCTGCTATTTTAAACCCTGGTTGGATGGTGTCCCTAAAAGTCAATTCCTTCGCCTCCGAAGAAACTGTTCAGACACAAAGGATTTTATAGAACAGGCCCAATCACTTAAAGAAAAAATTACCAACAAACTAACCTCAATAAAACTTAAGAAACGGTCACCAAAAAAAGATTAAAAAAACCTTTTAGAATATAAATCAAAAAAGACGAAAGACTCTACTTTTATGCCTGTCATTTTTAATTTTAATTATAGAAGCACTACTATCAAAAAAATCATCAACAAGTACTGACATATTTTAAAGTGTGAAAAACAACAGATCACAGCATAAAGAGAAAAACTACCCATTTCACATCCCACATAACAAAAAAATCATATCCCATAAAAGATATTGTGAGCTGCAATACTAAAAATGTTATGTTTTTATTGGAATGTCCATGCGGCCTATGTGGGCATGACCTCACGATGTCTAAAAACAAGGCTAGCGGAACATTGCCAAAACATAACAAAAGGCTACCCAAACCATTCCGTGTCAAAACACTTTTTAATAAATGAAAAAAATCCGAAATGTTTAAAATGTATAGGGATACAAAGATGTAAACTCCCATGGAGAGGTGGAGATATTAAAAAGATTGTAGGCCAAAAAGAAATGTACTGGGTCTTTCTTTTAAAAACCCTTAACCCAGAAGGGTTAAACGTTGACTTAGACCGTTACAAATTTTTATACATTTTTACAATTTATTAAAAAATTTCTTCCTTATATATTCTTATTAGCTATCAAACAACAAACAAAAAAGTATTATTTAACTTCTTAAAAAATCAATTTTTTTATGTTACTGTATTCAATGCACCAATTAGCCTCTCTATATAGGTATATATAAGTATATCCAATATAAGCTGTCTTTTGGGCTTTTATGCATATTTATTAATTTATTTTATAGAACTTTATCCTTAAGCTATTAAGTTTATTCAACTAATTAGCCTTTCTCAAATATCAATTAATAGTGTGCTTAAAGCATTTTGTAAATATAATCATGTTAATTTATTTTCCTTTATCTAAAAGTTATATAATGTATATGCACCTTCCTTATTTATAACTACATTGCACTATTCATATGTATCTGGTTATCACATTCCCCTGTCTTCCCTTTCAGTCATATATGTTTGTTACATTTATTTGCATATTGTATAAACCTGTGCCCTTTCTGCCTTTCAAGGTAGTATCATCACTCTTCTAAGCAGAGTTTAATATTCTCAGGCATTACCCACGCCCACACAGCATCCCCCCTCCCTCCTTCACAGCATGATCAGCTGCATACACTTCCTAGCCGAAGGCATATAAACACGCCCACGGCCGCATACCACGCCCCCTCCACCTATCAATGCACACTCCCTCCCCGCTACTACAGTTCCCAATACCCCTAGCGGCACGTCACGTGATCAGCCCGATTCCCAATATGGATGCCGATCACGTGACCACCTTAAACATCATTTTTAATCTATTTATAACCCTAGTTTTTATCTCAAACTTTAGGGGAAGCTGCCCTGACTTCTGAGCTATACACTTGTATAATTATTTATGTATTTTGAAAATGCACTTCATTTTATGATGTCATTTGGGCGCCAAACCCTTTTACTGTTCAAAATCAGTCCCCCTATATAAACCCTACCCTACCAAGAATGTTTTTTGTCTCCACTTGAGAAAGCCATTATAGGTGAAACGCGTTTTACCTGTTTTTTATGCTTCCTGCTGAGTATTACTCCAAGACATCCTAGGTGGGGATTATACCACTTTCGCCCAAGTCATTGAGCAGTTCGTCTGCTCAATCATATGTGAGTACCCATTTTATTTTATATACTCCTTATATACTATTTTATACAGTTAGCACTATTAGTTGTCTCCTTTTTCTTTTATGATATATATATATCTACACAAGACTTACGGGCATTATACCACTGTACGCCATTCACACTAGAGCTGGTTCAAGCTCGACCGCACATGAGTAGGACTATATTAGTCTCTATTGTTGTTATACCATCTTTACTAGACGTACTGCCCTCATCTGTCTTTTTTCTCCACATACGGACAAAAAGACCAACACCCCTCTACGTATCCCATAAGCGGGGATTGTACAGCTGTACGCCATCCACACTAGAGCTAGTTTAGCTCAACTACACATGAGTAGGACTATCATAGAGTTCGTCTTCCTGCTATCCAACCTTTTTACTTGACGTATTTGCACTGTTATCCTTTTCTCTTTTCACATACGGATCCTGGAAAGCTGCCTCCATTTGATCCATACAGAGAATATCCCTCTTCATAGGCCATTGATACCCCATCAGGCTCCACTAAAGAGTTTGTTTTATATTACTTTGGACTTTGCTTTTCACTATTTTGGACTTTGTTCATATTAGCTGGACTACAGCCAGCTTTGGCGCAACCTTCATATGTCTTTTTTTGGGCGAGACTAGAAGACTTCGCAGAAGGCACCCACATTCTGGGGGGTGACTTTAACATCCCTCTGGATCCTACCCTGGACTCATCAACGGGTCAAAGCAGCATCCCTCAACTCAGCATTCACTCAATTTTGAGAGCACTGAGCGATACGGGCCTTGTAGACTGTTATAGAACCCTTACTCAGACTGCAAAGGACTACACAACCGCTACTCCCGTATTGACTACATCTTCATCAGGCAAATAGGCCTACTGCGGTTACTCTCAGACAAAATTAAACCAGCCACATGGTCAGATCACGGAGTGGTTAGCACTGAAATAGAATCCCTGCTCTTCCGGCCAGCCAGATGGACATGGAGACTCAATGAAGCATTGCTCCTGGACTCGGGAACAGATATTACTGGACCCACCACATTACTTCCAAGACAACGGAACATTAGACACATCCCCAATCTCGATATGGGAAGCACATAAGAGAGTGTTATTCGGGGTTCGATAATTCGAATCGCCTCCCAAAATAAAAAGGGAATGCAAAGAGAACTAACTGACCTCTACCAATGGATTACAGCTTTAGAAACACAACATAAAAGAACCCAGCTCATAGCGACATATGGGGAACTAATGCAAACCAGTAGACAGTTGAAGTATCTCTTAACATGACGCTCCCTATAACCATCTATGGGATTCTTTTACACTCACGCCAATAAAGGAGGATGATTCCTTGCTCGACTATTGAAAGGGAACACCCTCCGCGTACAGGTCCGCAAACTCCATCTCTCATCGGGCACCACATCTACGCACCCGACTGACATCGCTGAGGAGTTCAGGACATATTACAACACGCTCTACAATTTTAAAACACAAGAAGACCACAGAATAACAGACGCAGAAGACGTCCGGAAACAAGAATACTTGCAAAATGCGGACCTGAGGAGACTACAGATGGATACGACGACAGCATTGGAAGCACGATCACGGAGGAAGAACTCGCAGCATCGTTAAAATCAACGAAAACTAGAAAAGCACTGGGTCCAATGGATTTTCCACATAATACTATAAAAACTTTTCAACAACGCTGCTGCCATGGTTAACGAAAGCCGTTAACGCGATTGCAGATGGAGGGAATTTTAGAACGGAGTCGCTGGCAGCCAAAATCCGGTAAAGAACCGATGTGCTGTGGCAGTTACCGCCCGATTTCGCTATTCGCTATGTGGACACCGAGCTATTCACGAAGGTTTTAGCTACCAGACTCCAAACCCCATTGCCAGGCTTGATACATGCAGGATTTATACCGGGGCAAGAGGCACAAGATAGCACGCTAAATCTATTCGCAATACAAGAGATTGAGAAGACACCCACATATCCTTAGACGGGGATTGTTCCGTCCAGGCGTGTTAACAGCTGAGCTCTAAGTTAGCTCTGGGCCATGTGAGTGTGGATTACTTACCACTACTTATCCACCCGCTATACTCGACATACTACACCATTATTGTTTTATGTTTTATGCTTTCTTTGAGGTCAATTGGTTATCAACTTGTTCCTTGGTGGGGACCATACCACCTACGCCATTAAGACTAGAGCAAGTTCTGCTCTAGCAAATGTGAGTACGATATCTTATTATTTATTCACATATATTATCCATACGCACTGCACTATTTGGAGTTCTCTTATCTTTTCATATATCGCCCATCTGAGATTGTGAAGATACCTATATATCCTGAGACGGGGATTGTTCCGTCCAGGCGTATTAACAGCTGAGCTCTGAGTTAGCTCTGGGCCATGTGAGTGTGGATTATTTACCACTACTTATCCACCCACCATACTTGACATGCCACACCATTATTGTTTTATGTTTTCTTTGAGGTCAATTGTATAAGAAGACTATTTACTACTACCTTTGTGTACGTATATTTACTTATATTTTTTATATTGAGGGCGCGGTTTCCTTCCCTTTTTTCTTACATCTATTCGCAATACAACATTGAGCGAAGGAGTCGCGACAACGCCTCCTCCAGCTCTCTACCGACGCGAGAAGGAGTTTGACCATGTACAGTGGCCATACATAATCGCCACACTGAAGAACATGGGATTAGGACAGAGGTTCCTAACATGGATCCAAACCTTATACAGCAAACCCGGGCGGCGATCAGGGTCAATGGAGCACTCACCGCCGACTTTGAGATATCAAACAGCACACGACAGGGATGCCCCCTGTCCCCACTACTGTTCACCATGATTCTAGAACCCCTACTGCAGACGACCTGTCAGTGCCCTAGTATACAAGGCTTCTCCTGGCGAGGAGAGGTACACAAGGTTGCTGCTTACGCGGACGACCTCCTCTTCATTATCACCAGTCCTAGAACCACGTTACCATGCCTCCTGGTGGAGTTTGAAAAATTTGGATTGATTTCGGGCTTCAAACTCAACTTGTCCAAATGCGAGGTGTTGAACGCAACACTCCCAGATGAAGAATACAGAACATTAGAGTCACTGTTCCATTTAAGTGGTGCGGTAGCAAAATGAGGTTCCTCGGGATATGGATAACCCTAGACCCAGAGACCTCTACCACCATAACTACACCCCTTTATTGAAAACACTAACAGCAGACCTGAAAAAATAGACATACCCCCATATCTCCTGGCACGGACGCATAGCAGTCCTTAAAATGAATATACTCCCACAGCTCCTCTATCCTTTCAAGACAATCTCGATCGCCATACCTACTTCATTTTTCTTTACGTTAAAATTAGCAGTTTCACGATACGTGTGGCGAGGGGACGACCTAGACTTAGACATGAAACACTCTGCTTACCCAGATGCTACGGGGGCCTGGCCCTACCCGAATTTAAAAAATACCACCAAGCCACGGTCCTGCAACATATACTCGACTGGCATACGAACTCCAAGCAGAAACAATGGGTGTCTCTTAATGCAACCCTACAATCCACCGCAGAGGGGCGACACACAGGGACGGAAATAAGACCGGTATCGCAGACACTAATCAGCTGGAGACTTATAAGAAAACAAACACACATATCACCCACGCCTAGCCCCCTATTACCGATCACCTATAACCACAGCAAAGGGGTAGCTCCCCTCAAGGGAATGGCCATTCTCAGAAGGGCGGGGATACCTCCCCATACATACAACCCTCCGGAATGGGATGCTGAGATTCCTAGACTCACTGCTAGAAGGCAAGCCATGCACACCGCTGATGATACTCCGATACATGCAACTGAAACATTTTTATGATGCACTTCGCAACAAAGACTGCTTTTATCGAGACCTCATATGGTTCAAGGAATGCTGCACAAAGGCCACCACACTCGACAAAGCAATCTCCACACTCTACCAGTACCTTTTAACTGGACAACTAATAGAACACAACACATTTTGCAGACAATGGGAGACCCTCCTTGATAAATCACTCACACCTAAACAATGGGACAAAGCCCTACTCTGGCAACACAAGAGCACTATCAGCTCACAGTACCAGGATAAAAACTACAAGCTGATAGCGGGCTGGTACAGGACCCCGACCCTACTCCACAGGATATTCCCAGCAACACCGCCAACGTGTTGGAGATGCCTGGCTGAAAGGGGTACAATGATACACATCTTGTGGGAATGCAGCGCAATTACCCAATACTGGGAAATGATTAGACATAACATAAAGGAGATCCTAGGAGATCTGACCGAATAGACAGCCGAACTAGCCCTGCTACACATATTGCTAATTTCGATATCTCTATACAAAAGATCAATTTTGAGACATCTATTAAACGCAGCTAAAGCACTTATCCCAGCCTACTGGAAAAAGACAGAAGTCCCCCTGAGAGAGGAATGGATATGCAGAGTAGAGGAAATACAAGTCAGAAGCGATGCACGCGTCACTCCTGGGCAGAGCGAGCAGACACGCGGAGACTTGGCTACCGTGGTTCATGTTTGTAATAACTGTCTGTGTGTTTATTTAGTTGAATAAGTCTTTTATATATAGATATTTCTTCTTTGGGTCAAGCTCGCCACATTAATATAGGTCTATATTAATGAAAAGTACTAATACGCAATCCGACGTTCTTTATAAAAAATAAGTATTTATTCTACTTCAACAGCAAACAATAATATACTTAACAGATGGAATTTCTTAACGACGTTACGTTACAGAGAGTCGTTTTTGTATCAGTAACTCAGGACATCAGGGAGGAGAGCGTGGATGGCAGAGCGAAGATCCTTTGTCCTTGCCCTTTATAGCCAAAATTACGTCATAACGCTTAGTTTAGACTCTGGCCACATAAGGAAATTCCCCATATAAAGACCACCTCAAATCTTTTATACAGCAAATTCCAGAGACCTCATGGTACAGAATATGCAATATTCTACATTTCCCTCTGTTTATGGTTTATTTATAAACCATAACAAAATGTTATTTACCTGTCCATTCGTATCACATTTCATATCACAGTCATTGGGTATAAGAAGAGATGTGTTCATAGCTACCCAGTATTTGAGATTCCTTGAAAGTATTGTGTATTACCCTGTTTACAGTTTCCTTTAGTGTATTCTCCTTCTTTTCATTAGTGATCTTGCGAACACGAATTTTTCGGTTCGCGAACGGCTGACGGGAACTTCCGCAAACGTTCGCGAACCAGCGAACCGGGCGAACCGCCATTGACTTCAATGGGCAGGCGAATTTTAAAACCCACAGGGACTCTTTCTGGCCACAATAGTGATGGAAAAGTTGTTTCAAGGGGACTAACACCTGGACTGTGGCATGCCGGAGGGGGATCCATGGCAAAACTCCCATGGACAATTACACAGTTGATGCAGAGTCTGGTTTTAATCCATAAAGGGCAGACATCACCTAACATTCCTAAATCACAATGGATATGGATTGACACCTGACATATGACGGATTAACACCTGACATATGACATATTGCCACCTTGACATATGGATTGACACCTGTCCTCAGAGACCCTGATACACACTGACACAGAGCTGAATATGGAATATTCCCACTACATAGGGTCACTTGGCAGATACGGATTGACACCTATCCTAAGGATCTCTGATACACACTGACACAGAGCAGAATAGGGACTGTTCCCCCTATATAGGGTCACTTGGCAGATATGGATTGACACCTATTCTAAGGATCCCTGATACACACTGACACAGAGCAGAATAGGGACTGTTCCTCCTACATAGGGTCACTTGGCAGATATGGATTGACACCTATCCTAAGGATCCCTGATACACACTGACACAGAGCAGAATAGGGACTGTTCCCCCTATATAGGGTAACTTGGCAGATATGGATTGACACCTATTCTAAGGATCCCTGATACACACTGACACAGAGCAGAATAGGGACTGTTCCTCCTACATAGGGTCACTTGGCAGATATGGATTGACACCTATCCTAAGGATCCCTGATACACACTGACACAGAGCTGAATAGAGACCGTTCCCCCTACATAGGGTCACTTGCCAGATATGGATTGACACCTATCCTAAGGATCCCTGATACACACTGACACAGAGCAGAATAGGGACTGTTACTTCTACATAGGGTCACTTGGCAGATATGGATTGACACCTGTCCTCAGAGACCATGATACCAGTGGCGTACTAAGGGGGGGGCGGGGGGGGGGCGGTCCGCCCCGGGTGCCATCCAGTAGGGGAGTGCCACACTCTGTCCCTCCTGCTGGTCGTCCTCTCCCTCGCGGCTCCGGCGCTCAGTGAGTGAGTCAGAGCACAGGGAGGGGATTCCCAGCCTGTGTTCTGAGTCATCACTGAGCCCCAGGGATGCTGTTATGGAGTGTGCCAGCAGGGGGCGCAGAGCGTGCATTCTGCAAGATTTCTCCCCTGCGGCCACTCTGCCTGCACCTGCTGCACTGCCTGGGCTGGGATGGAGAGAGACAGCCCCTGAATCATGGTAAGACAATATTATTATTGTAAATTCACCCTCACCCCCTCCCTCTGTCACCCTGTCACCCCCCCTCACCCTGTCACCCCCTCAGTCACCCTGTCACTCCCCCTCAGTCACCCTGTCACCCCCCCTCAGTCACCCTGTCACCCCCCTCACCCTGTCACCCCCCTCACCCTGTCAACCCCCCCTCAGTCACCCTGTCACCCCCCCCTCAGTCACCCTGTCACCCCCCCCCTCAGTCACCCTGTCACCCCCCTCAGTCACCCTGTCACCCCCTCCCTCAGTCACCCTGTCACCCCCTCCCTCAGTCACCCTCTCACCCCCTCCCTCAGTCACCCTCTCACCCCCTCCCTCAGTCACCCTCTCACCCCCTCCCTCAGTCACCCTCTCACCCCCCCCTCAGTCACCCTGTCACCAATCACCCCCTCAGTCACCCTGTCACCCCCCCTCAGTCACCCTGTCACCCCCCTCAGTCACCCTGTCACCAGTCACCCTGTCAGCCCCCCTCAGTCACCCTGTCACCCCCCCTCAGTCACTCTGTCACCCTGTCACCCCCTCCCTCAGTCACCCTATCATCCCCCCTCAGCCACTCAGTCACCCCCTCAGTCACTCTGTCACCCGGTCACCAGTCACCCCCTCCCCAGTCACCCTGTCACCAGTCACCCCCTCCCTCAGTCACCCTGTCACCAGTCTCCCTGTCAGCCCCCCTCAGTCTCCCTGTCAGCCCCCCTCAGTCTCCCTGTCAGCCCCCCTCAGTCACCCTGTCAGCCCCCCTCAGTCACCCTGTCAGCCCCCCTCAGTCACCCTGTCACCCCCACCTCAGTCACTCTGTCACCAGTCACCCCCTCCGTCAGTCACCCTGTCATCCCCCCTCAGTCACTCTGTCACCCTGTCACCCCCTCCCTCAGTCACCCTGTCACCAGTCACCCCCTCCCTCAGTCACCCTGTCACCAGTCTCCCTGTCAGCCCCCCTCAGTCTCCCTGTCAGCCCCCCTCAGTCTCCCTGTCAGCCCCCCTCAGTCTCCCTGTCAGCCCCCCTCAGTCACCCTGTCAGCCCCCCTCAGTCACCCTGTCAGCCCCCCTCAGTCACCCTGTCACCCCCCCCTCAGTCACTCTGTCACCAGTCACCCCCTCCCTCAGTCACCCTCTCACCCCCCCCCCTCAGTCACCCTGCCAGCCCCCCTCAGTCACCCTGCCACCCCCCCTCAGTCACTCTGTCACCAGTCACCCCCTCCCTCAGTCCCCCTGTCATCCCCCCTCAGTCACTCTGTCACCCTGTCACCCCCTCCCTCAGTCACCCTGTCACCAGTCACCCCCTCCCTCAGTCACCCTGTCACCAGTCTCCCTGTCAGCCCCCCTCAGTCTCCCTGTCAGCCCCCCTCAGTCTCCCTGTCAGCCCCCCTCAGTCACCCTGTCAGCCCTCCCCTCAGTCACCCTGTCACCCCTCCCCTCAGTCACTCTGTCACCAGTCACCCCCTCCCTCAGTCACCCTCTCACACCCCCCCTCAGTCACCCTGTCACCAATCACCCCCTCAGTCACCCTGTCACCCCCCCTCAGTCACCCTGTCACCCCCCCTCAGTCACCCTGTCACCCCCCTCAGTCACCAGTCACCCTGTCACCCCTCCTCAGTCACCCTGTCAGCCCCCCTCAGTCACCCTGTCACCCCCCCTCAGTCACTCTGTCACCAGTCACCCCCTCCCTCAGTCACCCTGTCATCCCCCCTCAGTCACTCTGTCACCCTGTCACCAGTCACCCCCTCCCCAGTCACCCTGTCACCCCATCACTCTGTCACCAGTCACCCCCTCCCTCAGTCACCCTGTCACCCCCTCCCTCAGTCACCCTGTCACCCCCCCACTCAGTCACCCTGTCACCCCCCCACTCAGTCACCCTGTCACCCCCCCACTCAGTCACCCTGTCACCCCCCCTCAGTCACCCTGTCATCCCCCCATAGCCACTCGGTCACCCTGTCACCCCCCTCAGTCACTCTGTCACCAGTCACCCCCTCCCCAGTCACCCTGTCACCAGTCACCCCCTCCCTCAGTCACCCTGTCACCCCGTCACTCTGTCACCAGTCACCCCTCCTGTCACCAGTCACCCCCTTCCTCAGTCACTCTGTCACCAGTCACCCCCTCCCTCAGTCACCCTGTCACCCAGTCACCCCCTCACTCTGCCACCAGTCACCCCCTCCCTCAGTCGCCAGTCACCCACCTTCAGTCAATCTGTCCGTCACCCCCTCCCTCAGTCACCCTGTCACCCCCTCCCTCAGTCACCCTGTCACCCCCTCCCTCAGTCACCCTGTCACCCCCTCCCTCAGTCACTCTTTCACACCCTCTTTCAACACCCCTGCCCTCTCTGCCATATACACCACCGCCATATACACCCCTGCCTTGTCATAATATCCTCCCTGCTATAAACCCACTACCTGGTCATAATTCTCACCCTGTCACCCCCTCAGTCACCCTGTCACCCCCCTCAGTCACCCTGTCACCAGTCACCCCCTCCCCAGTCACCCTGTCACCAGTCACCCCCTCCCTCAGTCACCCCGTCACCCCGTCACTCTGTCACCCTCCCAGTCACCCCTCCTGTCACCAGTCACCCCCTCCCTCTGTCACTCTGTCACCCTGTCACCCCCTCCCTCAGTCACTCTGTCACCCTGTCACCCCCTCCCTCAGTCACCAGTCAACCCCTCCCTCAGTCACCAGTCAACCCCTCCCTCAGTCACCTGTCAACCCCTCCCTCAGTCACCCTGTCAACCCCTCCCTCAGTCACCCTGTCAACCCCTCCCTCAGTCACCCTGTCAACCCCTCCCTCAGTCACCCTGTCAACCACTCCCTCAGTCACCCTGTCAACCCCTCCCTCAGTCACCAGTCAACCCCTCCCTCAGTCACCCTGTCACCCCCTTCCTCAGTCACTCTGTCACCAGTCACCCCCTCCCTCAGTCACCCTGTCACCCAGTCACCCCCTCACTCTCCACCAGTCACCCCCTCCCTCAGTCACCAGTCACCCTGTCACCCCCTCCCTCAGTCACCCTGTCACCCCCTCCCTCAGTCACCCTGTCACCCCCTCCCTCAGTCACTCTGTCACCCCCTCCCTCAGTCACTCTGTCACCCCCTCCCTCAGTCACTCTGTCACACCCTCTTTCAACACCCCTGCCCTCTCTGCCATATACCCCACCGCCATATACACCCCTGCCTTGTCATAATATCCTCCCTGCTATAAACCCACTACCTGGTCATAATTCCCACCCTGGCATATACCCCTTTAACATGTCATATAATACCCACACTGCCATAATCCCCTCCCTGCTATATACCTCCACCGTATCAGAATACACACCCTGCCATACACCCTGGCCCTGCCTTGACATAATATCCTCTCTTCCATATAACACCCAATCCCATTGTTCCCACCCGTGACATAAAACACCATATACTCACCACCTCACCTGCAGTCACCTCCTTCAATCCACTGTGTGCAATGGCACACACTGACATAGTATCCACCACACTGTCCCACCCTGCCATATACCTTTCTCCTGATAGTAATACTCACCCACTTACATATACACCCACGTTGTCACATTCCCCCAGACAGATAGGACAGATATATACTGGAAGGAAGTGAGATTAAACATTTTTATGGACCATATAGGAGTTTGTGTACGCCCTGCAGTAAGCCGGCAGCCGGGGTATGACGTCATCCTGGCATCGGCATCACTACTGGTCGTGCAAGTGAGCTGTGAAGGAAGAGCACAGAGCCCAGCAGCAACCGCTTGTCACTCCCAGAGTAAGGTAGGGAGGTTGGTTGGACCTCTTAATAACTAAATGCGTTTGTATATCTGTGGTTGTGTATATGTTTAGTAGATAGCTCCCTAATTTGGTGTCCTTAAATAAGTCAATCCCACATAAGGATAACAAATAAGTGAGTTATCTACTAAACAACCTAAATATTAAAAATTAAGAAAAAGGCTTTTAAAATTTTTATCTTTTAGCTATTTAGTAGAGAATTCCCTAAATTGGTGCCCTTATGTGAGATTCCATATGTAAATATACCAAATTAGGGTGCTGTTTTGCAGATAGCTCCCTTATTTGGTGTCCTTAAATATGGCAATCCCACATCTCACCATCTTGCCAACACTACACACAAACACATCCCTGCATTCCAGTGCAAACACTACATACAAACACACCTCTGTATTAAAACATCACCATTATATATAACTGTGATGTAATTCCAGTAAAATACAAGTTTAGCAGGCTAAGATTGCCACAAGGCATATGTATGTATATGTGTTTGTAGTATCAGTTAGTTAATAACACGTAGCTAAGATACTGTCATCACTGTACTGACCAGGTGCAGGAATGTAAGAACTGGAATTACGCGTCCCTCTCCTTTGTATCAGATGAGCCACGTGGTTAGACCGGATGGATGAGTTTAGACTCTATTTATTAAATAGGTTAAGGGTATGTGTGGGTGTAGTTAATTGTGGGAGGAGCTACAGTGCTATATAAGGAATGTACTCTATGTATTCAGTACTCAGACTTTGCTGTATTTTGGTGACGCTAGTCCCTCTGAGTCCCGATCGGTGATCCAATAAAGAATCTCTTCCTTCCTGAAGAAACCTGTGTCCATCTCTCTGTGCTTGGCTTCCGTCAGTTTCTCCGGTATCATTTGGTGCATTGGCCGGGAAGCTCATCGTTCAACGGTAGCTGAGAGGCAGAGGCGTGAGACGGTCTATCTTTGCCCACGTTCTCTACGGCTGCACCCCTGAACTTCTGCGTGGACCTCCCTTCGTCTCGGCGCCACTGGTCTGTTGTCCAGGAGATCATCGGCCTCTACGTGAGAAGTGCTGGGGTGTCCCCGTCGATGAGTGTGAACTCAGGTTCAGGAACGAGGAGGTAAGATAACTGCTGTTTTAGACGGCAGGACCCGCTAGGGGTATACCGATTGTGCGGTAGGCCCAAAGGGGTTTTTGAATCTGTATCTGCCCCCTCTGTCGGAGGGAAGGAGCGAAGGCGCACCGCTCGATCGAACGCTCTTTAGTCAGACCGTTTGATTTGGTTAGTCAGGCGGGGTCCTGGTGTAAGATAGCCCTAGCCGGACACCGGTGTCTTGTCTAGACTAGCGTTCTAGGGTGTATATTACGTTCGCTAGGTCGGAGGGACCGGGAGACTAAGCGGCGCCTGTGTAAATTCGGTTCGCTAGTTCTCATCCTATCTGGGCTAAGTGGGAAGGCGTGTAAATTTGGAACCCACTAGACTTTTGATAGTGCGACTAAGAGGCGCCTGTGTAAATTCGGTTCTCTAGCTCGCTATATATGTGGTGATTGGGCAGTGTGGCTAACCAAAACGGGTGTATATAGTTTTAGGTAGTCCATTCAAGGTACTGGCCAATAGTTTAGTTGGGAATTGTAAATGTGTTAACGATTGTTTTAGTAAAGTGTATATCTTGTTAGATAGCGCGAGCTCAGCCGTCTAGCGAGAGTGTTAATAGTGTGTTGCTGTATTATAGTGCACGGTACCATAACCCTGTATATTTACTGACATTATATAATAAGTACTAATCATTGTCGTCCATTGCATGTTTAACACCATAACCACTAATAATTGTATTGTGACCTTAACTTGTGCTTTGACCTATGCTAACCGTACTGTAACCGCTATTTGTAAAAGACGATGTTACTGGGGTGTGTTATAGACGGGTAATTCGTATATAGAGAATTATAGCGTGGGTGACTGTGTAGTTACGCCAAAGGGCATAATATTGATTATATAGTGACTGGTGTAGCAGCTGTGTGTGTACGGGAATTCCCTGAGTGTTTATTGTTATTGTGTACGTTTCACTTGGTAACCGTACCACGTGGTGCTGTTGCCAGAGGAAACGGGTGTGACTGTTGAATAGTACGCGTGTATAGTATTCGTTGTCGACGACGTTCCATTGTTAAGTATGGGTGCGTCGCAGTCAACGATTCCGGATCCCTTAGGATGTATGGTTAAGAATTTTAAAAAGGGATTCAAAGTTTGTGATTTTGGGGTTAAGATGTCCCCTGTACGTTTGGTCACTTTGTGCACTAGGGAGTGGCCTACTTTGGTTGCGGCATGGCCGCCACGTGGCAGTTTGGATCCAACTCTGGTACAGCGCTTACACGTGGCTTTATCAGGTAGGCCTGAACTTTACGGCCAGTTTCCTTATATTGATTGTTGGAGACAGGCCGTAAATGACTCGCCAAAATGGCTCCGGACATGCCACGAGGAACAGTGTCGCCTCATGGTAGCTAGGACTTGTTCGTCCACTAGGGCTGGTGTTAGGCCCATTTTGGACACGCCCCCTGAGTCCGAGATCCCTTTGCCGCCCCCTTACTTTCCGTTAAGAAGAAGTGACGCAAACGCAGGAAGTCCTGCACCCCTCCCCTCATTACCCTCATCCACTTCCGCTTCCTCCTCCAGTACAGGATCCACCCCCCCTCGTACTAAATCTCCCCTTCCGGAACCAGAATCCACCCCCATTAGAAACGAATATCCTGATTTGGCGCCACTTCAGACTTCCGGTCAAGCTTCATCTAGCTCGGCTCGAAGTGTTTTATTTACGACCTTTTCCCAAAACCGACCTCCCACATCCCCATACCCTATCTCTCCCCGACCGGAACCCATGACTGACGCCTCTCTACGTAGCCCCATCCAAACCCGACAGTTGACTGGTGCCCAACAATTAAAGCACTATCAGATGCCTCTTCGTCTGAATCCCGGGTCAGCTTATATCGATGCCGCAGGTCAAATGGCACACGCTGACCCAGTCTTCGTATATGTCCCATTTACCACAACCGATCTTTTAAACTGCAAGACCCATAATTCCTCGTATACTGAGAAACCACAAGCTATGACTGATCTGTTCACCTCAATAGTACAGACGCATAATCCGACATGGGCTGATTGCCAGCAGTTACTAATGACTTTATTTAACAATGAGGAAAGGACAAGAATAAATCAAGCAGCCATTAAAGCATTAGAGGATAGAGCCCGTGCTTTGAACCAAGCCAATCCAGCAGCATGGGCCGCGACACACTATCCCAACACCGATCCCGATTGGAACGTAAATGGTGCTGATATGGTTCAACTCAGAGCCTATAGAGACGCTATAATTGCTGGCATGAAAGCCGGAGGAAAGAAAGCCATTAACATGTCGAAGACAGTTGAGGTGATCCAGAAAAGCGATGAAGCGCCCAGTGTCTTTTATGACCGATTATTGGAGGCATACCGCTTGTATACCCCCTTTAATCCGGAAGACGCAGACAATTCCCGAATGGTTAACTCCGCCTTTGTCAGCCAAGCATACGGAGATATTAAGCGCAAGCTACAAAAGTTAGAAGGGTTTGCAGGTATGTCCATCACCCAACTAATGGAGGTAGCAAATAAGGTCTATATGAACAGGGATACAGAAAGTAAGAAAGAGGAAGAGCGCAAGATGCGTAAAAAGGCTGATATGCTAGCGGTAGCGATCGCAGGCGTAGATAAACGGGGCCCAGATAGAGGCAATAATAGATGGAGTAGGGAGCCTTTGAGTAGGGATCAATGCGCGTATTGCAAGGAAGAAGGGCATTGGAGGAACGAATGTCCGCAAAGAGAGCAGTACGAGAGGGTCCTACCCAGGGCAGGCTACGGAAACTTTAGAGGCAGAGCGAGAGGTAGAGGAGGCCCCGGAGGGAGTAATGGTTATAGAGGGAGTAATGGGAACAGAGGAAGTGTTAGGGAAGACAGATATATTCCAGCAGCGCAAAGGTCCCGCGATAGAGAAGGTAGGGACTTCGTAGGATTGGCTGACACGGTCATGGAGGACTATTGATACCGACCGGGCTCCATCCCCCTTGGTCGAGCGGAGCCTATGGTCGATGTATCAATAGGGGGGAAAAGGAGTGCGTTCATGATCGACACTGGTGCTGAACATTCAGTGGTGACTAATCTAGTTGCTCCTCCATCTGGAAGGACTATTACTGTGATAGGAGCAACTGGAAGAAGTGCTGAAAGACCGGTTCTTAAAAGTCGACTCTGTACATTGGGAGGCCACGTAGTAAAACACCAATTCCTTTATATGCCTGAATGTCCAGTCCAATTGCTGGGACGTGATATGCTATCCAAATTACAAGCGCAGATTACGTTCCTACCAGATGGAACAACATCTTTAAAGTTTAATGGACCTTCAGGTATTATGACTTTATCCGTACCAAAGGAAGAAGAGTGGCGACTTTATACAGTGTTGACTAGCCAAAACCCTAGGAGTGATGAGACATTGTTTAACATACCAGGAGTTTGGGCAGAGAACAACCCACCAGGACTGGCCCGCAATATTCCACCAATAAAAATTGAACTGAAACATGGGGTTTATCCAGTGAGCCTAAGACAATATCACATTCCGCAGAAGGCTAAGAAGAACATCCAATCCTATCTGGATAAGTTCATACGGTATGGTATCCTAAAATTCTGTACTTCCCCCTGGAACACCCCATTGCTGCCTGTTCAAAAGCCCGGTACAGATGAGTATCGACCTGTACAGGACTTAAGAGCAGTCAATGATGCGGTTGTTAGCATACATCCAGTTGTACCCAATCCATATAACCTGCTTGCTTTAATTCCGGGCGGGGCTACTTACTTCACAGTCTTAGATCTCAAAGATGCCTTCTTTTGCCTCCGAATTGCCGCAGAAAGCCAATGTATTTTCGCTTTCCAATGGGAGAACGCTGTAACGGGCTCAAAACGCCAAATGACTTGGACAAGACTGCCCCAAGGGTTTAAAAATTCACCTACCCTATTTGGTTCAGCTCTAAGTCAAGATCTACTGGATTTCGAGTCTATCCCAGGAGAATGTGTATTGTTACAATATGTAGATGACTTGTTGATAGCAGCAGTTACAAAAGAAAAATGTCAGCAAGCAACGCACGATCTACTACACATTCTCTGGAAGGCAGGATACAAGGTGTCTAGAAAGAAGGCTCAGTTGTGTTTGCCAACTGTCAAGTATCTAGGATTCCATATCTCTGAAGGTCAAAGAATTATGGGGCCAGAGAGAAAAGAAGCTGTCTGCCAAATACCAATACCCAAGAATAGAAGACAAGTGCGAGAATTCTTGGGGGCAGCAGGCTTCTGTAGGATATGGATTCCCAGCTATGCGATACTAGCAAAACCTCTGTACGCAGCTATCAAAGGTACAGAGCACGACCCCTTCTTATGGACCCAAGAACAGCAAACGGCATTTGAAGATGTGAAGAAGGCTTTGATGAGTGCCCCAGCATTAGGTCTACCTGATCACACACGACCATTCTACAAAGAAGAATGGCTGTGGGAGTATTGACACAGTACTTGGGATCATGGCAAAGACCTGTTGCCTACATGTCTAAGCAACTGGATGCAGTGGCCAGCGGACTTCCACCTTGTCTAAGAGCCGTAGCTGCAGCCGCCCTGCTAGTAGCTGAAGCCGATAAACTCACTCTGGGTCAAGAACTTTATGTACGAGTCCCACATGCAGTACAGACGTTGTTGGATTACAAAGGAAATCATTGGTTTAGTAACAGCCGTATGACCAAGTATCAAGCAATGTTGTGTGAAAACCCAAGAGTGCATTTAGAGACTGTAAACACCTTAAATCCAGCTACCCTTTTGCCGCAACCTACTGAAAGTCAACATGATTGTTTGGAAGTAATGGATGAAGTATTTTCAAGTAGACCAGATCTTCGTGATTTTCCCATCCAGAACCCCGATGTTCAATATTACACCGACGGCAGTAGTTATGTGAAAGAAGGGATCCGCTATGCAGGATATGCAGTGACAACAATAGACAAGGTGATAGAAGCTCGGCCACTGGCAAAAGGAACATCAGCACAAAAGGCAGAATTAATAGCACTAACACGAGCGTTACAATTGGCTGAAGGTTTAAGAGTAAATATCTATACGGACTCTAAGTATGCGTTTTTAACCACTCATGCCCACGGAGCTTTGTATAAAGAAAGAGGACTACTGAATTCAGAGGGCAAAGAAATCAAGTACGCAGCTGAAATCCTACAACTATTGGAAGCAGTGTGGGAGCCGAAAGAAGTCGGTATTATTCATTGTCGAGCACATCTGAGAGGTGATGGTGATGTAACCAAGGGAAATCGGATGGCAGATAGTGCAGCTAAGCGTGCTGCTGAATCAGGAAGACAGGAGTATGTGGGGCATATAGCTGCTCTTATACCAACTCCACTGTCCCAATGGACTCCAGTTTATACAGCTCAAGAAGAGGAGTGGTTAAAGACTGAACCGGGAAAGTATCTGGAGAACAAGTGGTATCAGCTAGAAGATGGAAGAATAGTTATACCAGCATCGCTAGCGGTAGAAATTGTCCAAAATTATCACAACGGGACACATTCTGGGAGAGACAGTACTGAAGAATCTCTCAGGAAACATTTCTACATACCAAGATTGTCCAACTTGACTCAGGCCATTGTACGCAGATGTGTAACGTGTGCTAAGAATAATGCAAGACAAGGACCAGTAAAGCCACCAGGAGTCCAGTTTATGGGGGGACTCCCCATGTCCGATCTACAAATAGACTTTACAGTGATGCCTAAATCGGGTGGACATCGTTACCTGCTGGTAATTGTGTGCACCTATTCAGGCTGGGTAGAAGCATGTCCTACTCGTACAGAGAAAGCAGGAGAAGTTGTAAGATTCCTGCTACGAGAAATAATACCCCGATATGGACTACCCTGTTCTATAGGATCGGACAATGGTCCAGCTTTTGTTCATCAGTGCCTACAACAACTGACTCATATGCTTGGTATAAAGTGGAGGCTTCATACTGCATATAGACCCCAGAGTTCTGGTAAGGTAGAGAGAATGAATAGAACTATAAAGAACCAGTTGGCTAAAATGTGTCAGGAAACCCAACTTAAGTGGAACGTTCTCTTACCCATAGCTTTATTGCGAATCCGCAGTACCCCTACCAGAAGGATGGGCCTCTCTCCTTTTGAAATCATGTATGGGCGACCACCTCCCGTACTTGGTAACTTAAGGGGGGACTTGAGTCAGTTGGGAGAAGGAATTACCCGGCAGCAGGTTGTAGAGTTGGGTAAGACTATGGAGGAGGTACAGAAATGGGTACAAGATAGATTACCTGTGAATATTTATCCCCCTGTTCATAGTTATCATCCAGGAGATCAAGTGTGGATTAAAGAGTGGAATAATGTACCGTTAGGGCCCAAGTGGAGAGGTCCTTATGTTGTTCTTTTGTCTACCCCTACAGCAATAAAAGTAGCAGAAGTGACTCCGTGGATACATCACTCCAGGGTTAAACCAGCAGCAGTCGATTCTTGGCAAGTTACAGTAGATCCAGAGAATCCCTGCAAGATCCGGTTAAAACGCACTACTCAGTCGGAGTAACGAGGAATTATTGTGGATTACAAATTTTATTGTTACAGGTGTGAGTGAGAAGGCCATAATAAAGCCTGTCCGCTTACCAACACATAGTGTATAAGCCAGGAAAGTCTCGAAGGGACACCTGTGAAGACGAGCAGAACTCCATTCCCTGCAGCCCTCACATCCTGGAAGCTGAGGTTCCATCGCACGGACGAAGACTGAGGATGACGGCGAAAGATGTGCTTTTGATTGTGTTTATTTACATGTGTTTTTATATTCAGGAAGGTAGAGGTACCGACACTCCTAGCTGTGAGGTATGCATTAAGACTACGAGAACAGGTAACCATATTTCCCAAACCCTAATTTGGCATTCACAATACGAATGTAAAGGAGAGGTATCAAGATGTAGATACCTAAATATAGACTATAGTGTGTGCCATTTAGGAGTAGGAGAACCTAAGTGCTTCAGTCCAGAGTATCAACCTCGTACAATTTGGTTGACTCTCAGGAATGGAGATCCTCAGGGGACCCTAATTAATAAAACGGTGTTAGAATCCGTACATTCTTCGGGTGTTCTGCTATTTGATGCGTGTAAAGCGATATCGAGTATGTGAGTCCTAGATGCCCTAGATCCTAGATGCCCAAATAAAGACTATAACTTTTGTCCATATTGGTCTTGTGTGGGGTGGGCGACTTGGGGACAGACAGTAGATAAAGACATGATAGTGACTAAGTTGCCGACTAGCCCTTATTGTAAGTCTATGGAATGCAACCCAGTCCATATACTTATTAATAACCCCGACAAGTTCCTAGATAAGTATGGAAATTTATTTGGGTTTCAGATATACGGGACGGGTTTAGATCCTGGGACATTATTGTTTATAGGAATAGAGACTGATACGGTATCCTCCCAGACTCATCAAGTATACCATTCCTTTTATGAAGAGATGAGTATAGATAATAAGATCCCCCATAATGCTAAAAACCTGTTCATCGATTTAGCTGAAAGTATTGCCGGTAGTCTTAATGTTACCAACTGCTATGTGTGTGGAGGTACTAACATGGGAGACCAATGGCCTTGGGAAGCAAAGGAGGTAATGTCCGGTTCTGAGGCAGTTGACCAACTAATATCTACACAAGCCGATTATCATTTGAGTGTTAGAGGTAAATCTGAGTGGAGATTAAAGACCTCCATCATAGGTTATGTTTGCATAGCAAGGAAAGGAATGATGTATAATACTTCTGTAGGAGAATTAACTTGTCTAGGGCAAAAAGCTTATGATGATGATACAAAGAATACAACTTGGTGGTCGGCTTCAAATGTCTCAGAACCATCTAACCCGTTTGCTAGATATGCCAATTTAAAGGATGTGTGGTTTGATCTATCCATCACATCTACCTGGAGAGCCCCAGCAAATTTGTACTGGATCTGTGGTAAGAAAGCCTATTCGGAGTTGCCACAGGACTGGGAAGGGGCATGTGTGTTGGGTATGCTCAAACCATCCTTCTTCTTGTTACCGATTGAAACAGGTGAGACTTTAGGTGTTAAAGTGTATGATGTGAATCATAGGAAGAAAAGGGGACCCATAGAGATAGGCGCCTGGGAAGATAATGAATGGCCTCCCCAGCGTATCATAGATTATTATGGGCCAGCCACGTGGGCTGAGGATGGTACCTTTGGTTATAGAACCCCTATTTATATGCTCAACCGTATTATAAGATTACAGGCGGTGGTTGAGATTATTACTAATGAGACCTCACAAGCACTCAATCTTCTAGCGAAGCATAATACCAGGATGAGGACAGCAGTGTACCAAAATAGATTAGCCTTGGATTACCTTTTGGCAGTAGAGGGAGGTGTATGTGGGAAGTTTAACCTGAGCAATTGCTGTCTTCAAATAGATGACGAAGGGCAAGCAATAGCTGAGCTTACTAGCCATATGGTTAAACTAGTGCATGTGCCTACTCAGGTATGGAAAGGGTACAATCCAAGTAGTTGGTTTGGTAGCTGGTATGAGTGGTTTGGAGGGCTTAAGGCAGTGGTAGGTGGAGTCCTACTGATTTTACTGTTGTGTCTACTCCTACCGTGTCTTATACCCTTAGTAGTTAGGTCTGTGCAAAGCCTGATAGGAAGTATAGCAGAGAGGAAGGCTGCTGCACAGATAATGGCGATATATAAGTATAAGGCTCTAGATCAGGGAGAACCAATGCAAGAAGATGAATGTTGAAGATTCACATCATAAGATAAGTCTGGTCTGGTTCATGGTAACCTGAGGTATATGCAAACCAAGGTTAAGTGATGCCTCAAGTAATTGTGAAATATCAGAGGCATCAAAGGGGGGAATGTGATGTAATTCCAGTAAAATACAAGTTTAGCAGGCTAAGATTGCCACAAGGCATATGTATGTATATGTGTTTGTAGTATCAGTTAGTTAATAACACGTAGCTAAGATACTGTCATCACTGTACTGACCAGGTGCAGGAATGTAAGAACTGGAATTACGCGTCCCTCTCCTTTGTATCAGATGAGCCACGTGGTTAGACCGGATGGATGAGTTTAGACTCTATTTATTAAATAGGTTAAGGGTATGTGTGGGTGTAGTTAATTGTGGGAGGAGCTACAGTGCTATATAAGGAATGTACTCTATGTATTCAGTACTCAGACTTTGCTGTATTTTGGTGACGCTAGTCCCTCTGAGTCCCGATCGGTGATCCAATAAAGAATCTCTTCCTTCCTGAAGAAACCTGTGTCCATCTCTCTGTGCTTGGCTTCCGTCAGTTTCTCCGGTATCATAACCACACCACTGCATCTCGCCAACACTACACACAAAAGCATGCCTGCATTAAAATGCCAACACTACATACAAACACACCCATTCATTCACTCACACTTACTCCATACAAAAGCATGCTTACATTGAAACATGGAAGCACTGCTCAATGCTACATACATTAAAAAAAATTGTGGGTGTTTTGTACATTTTAAAGTGCGGGGGGGGGGGTGCCAAAACTAGGACTCGCCCCGGGTGCCATATGCTCTAGGTACGCCCCTGCATGATACACACTGACACAGAGCAGAAACGGGACTGTTCCCCCTACATAGGGTCACTTGGCAGATATGGATTGACACCTGTCCTCAAAGCCCCTGATACACACTGACACAGAGCAGAATAGATACTGTTCCCCCTACATAGGGTCACTTGGCAGGTATGGATTGACACCTGTCCTCAGCGACCATGATACACACCGACACAGAGCAGAATAGGGACTGTTACCCCTACATAGGGTCACTTGGCAGATATGGATTGACACCTGTCCTCAGAGACCATGATACACACTGCCACAGAGCAGAATAGAGACTGTTCCCCCTACATAGGGTCACTTGGCAGATATGGATTGACACCTGTCCTCAAAGCCCCTGATACACACTGACACAGAGCAGAATAGAGACTATTCCCCCTACATAGGGTCACTTGGCAGGTATGGATTGACACCTGTCCTCAGAGACCATGATACACACTGACACAGAGCAGAATAGAGACTGTTACCCCTACATAGGGTCACTTGGCAGATATGGATTGACACCTGTCCTCAGAGACCATGATACACACTGACACAGAGCAGAATAGAGACTGTTCCCCCTACATAGGGGAATATTTTTTTTTCTTTTTAAATGTCAAGCTTAAGCTATTGTGACACCAAATATGAGTGGTGGCACTGGGCAAGTGGGCACAGTATCAACTGTGAGCCTGACACAGAAGCTGGCAGACAACTAACTGCTATTCAATCTATTACAGTGAAAAAAAAAATTATTTTTAAATGTCTAGCTTAAGCTATTGTGACACCAGAGATGAGTGGTGGCACTGGGCAAGTGGGCACAGTATCCACTGTGAACCTGACACAGAAGCTGGCAGGCAGGCAACTGCAATTAGATTACACAGGGGGAAAAAAGCAGACTGATGTTCTAGCCCTAAAAAAGGCTTTTTGGGGTGCTGTTCTTACAGCAGAGATCAGATGTGTCCTTCAGGACTGTAGTGGACACTGAATACACTAACCTAGCTATCCATTTCCCTATCAAATCAGCAGCAGCTACACTTTCCCTCCTCTATCTAAGAATGCAGCTTCACAATGAATGTAAAATGGATGCTGTACAGGAGGTGGGAGGGTCTGGAAGGGAGGGTCTGCTGCTAATTTTCTGGAATGTGTCTGCTGACCGTGGGGCACAGGGTCAAAGTTTCCTCAATGATGACGAATAGGGGGCGGATCGAACCGCGCATGTGTTCGCCCGCCGTGGCGAACGCGAACACGCTATGTTCGCCGGGAACTATTCGCCGGCGAACAGTTCGGTACATCACTACTTTTCATTTACGAGTATATACAGTTTTCTAATTCTACATTGTATAATTACTTGTAAAACAATACATATTATAGATACACATATAACAATAATAAATGTATGAAATAAAATATTTACAATTGCTGATCCTACAGATGATTTAGCAAGTGTGTTTGTACTTTTAATTATGTCATTCCACCAAGAGGAACTAGAAACAATTGACCATTCATGTTCTATTACCTTTAATTTACCCTGTTCATGTTCAAATTTAATTTCTGTTTCTTTCAACTGTTTTTGTAACGAATATAATAATATCTTGTCTTTCCTAATCTCATCTGCCCACTTTCTCCATGGAAACTCATTTGTTTGTGAAACATTTCATTGAATAGGCATGATATCTATCTCTTGTATAGGACTCTTCGATATATTAACTTGAGTTCCTTGTACATGTATTATTAGTGGACCCCCGTTGATACAATATAAACCTTCAGTAATGTTTCTGAATGTGTACATTCTGAAAATGTAGCTCTTACTAACTCATTATTTGACATAACCTGTACACATACTTTATCTTTTTCTATGGGAGTTGCAATTTCATGAGACTGTTTTACTGTTTTAATTTTACCAGAACATGAACTTTGGTTATGAAAACATGAATGATAAATGGTTTCAACTTGGTTATTTAAACATATTATTTTGGATGCAAAATGTAGACAACTAGAAAGATCTACCTGCTCAAGTTCAGTAATGTTATTATAACATACAAAATCAGGATATTGTAATTTATAAAATAATAATTGTGTGTTATTAATAGGAATTCCTAATACCGACATTGAAAATAGTATTTTTTCAATACCAGAAATTGGTATTAAAGAGGAACTTATACATATATCATTGTTACATACCAACCATTTGTTAACCCATAAATCTGTATGATTTTTAGCGAACGCAAACTCCTCAGGTAAACTACGTTTGAGTTCTATAGGAGTAACACCACCTTGTAATGCTTGTGCCATCACCTTAACATCTGTATAATATTTAACCCCTTAAGGACACATGACGTGTGTGACATGTCATGATTCCCTTTTATTCCAGAAGTTTGGTCCTTAAGGGGTTAACTTGTGTCTCTAAACAAGATTTGGCTACCTGGGATGAATCTGCATTTCTCATTAATGCCAAAGTAGCTTCCTGTAAATGTTGAACAGAGGGTGCAATAACAGAGGCTGTGTTCATAACCATATTTTTCAATATTTGATTTAAACCTCTTTGAATATGCAATCCTTTTCCTCCTATTAACCCTACAGTTCCCAAATCATTCTTTAATGTTTGAATATCCATAGAATTAGTGATACTTCCTATAGTACCAAATCCAGCCATAATTCCTTCTACTATATCTCTTTTTTTGCTGTGTAATACTTTACTTCCTCCAAACCAATGTTCTAAGCCTCATTCCATATTTAATAAATGTTCCTTACATTGTGGAAATTTAGTTGAAATTTTCCACTGAGAAACATTAAAATGCCAAACTATTGTTGCTAATTCCCATCTAATAACAAAGGCTTTGATTGAAAATGATTCGGTTGAAAGGGACTTGACTTAAAAACCTTATTTTTGCATTCTACCATTCTGGGAGAGAATACATTTACCTTAACATTACCACATCTCTCGGGATGATTTCTTAACATTATACAACATTGATAGTTTCCACTATCACTGTAGGTAGGATTTTCTAAATAGAAAACAAACATTTCTTCCGACCAATCCACCTTTCCTAGTACACCTCTGTGAATAACCTTTGACGTTGTATGTAACATACTACCCAAAAACATTCCTTCCCTTTTCCATGTCATTACAGACTCGCATAACATAATCAGTTACCGGAAACAACATGTTAACATGTTAACTCTTACTTTCAACGATTCCCTAGATGCTCGTATTTCCCATATCCAAGGTATACCTGGAGTATTGTTTTTTAAGAGGAATTCTGGCTCTAAATGTATAAGCCAATATTGAATTGTATAAAGTACCTCACCACCTCGTCCTCGTGTTGTTACTGAAGTTTGTGCAACGTTCACATGCATGTCACCTGACCAATATACCATTTCCTCTCCATTAACTACAATCATGATATATGCATTTTGTAATATGTTAAGTTCCCATGATCCCATTTTTACATTGCCTTGTACAAATGAACCTTTGGTCAAACTAAATAAATCATTAGGACCTATTGTAATGTTTAAATTAATAACACTATCTCCAGTGGTGTATCCTGGTTTTGTGCTGCCCTAGGCAGGACAAAACTCAGACACCCCCCCCCCCCCCGCCACCCCACCCCCCTCCCCGCCATTCCACCCCCTCCCCGGTTCCAAATACACACATTCACTGACAGACACGCATACACTAGCTAACAGACACACACTCACTCACTAACAGACACACACTAACAGTGTGTGTGTCTGTTAGTGTGTCTGTGAGTGAGTGTGTGTGTCTGTTAGTGTGTGTGTGTGAGTGTGTGTCTGTGTGTATGTTAGTGTGAGTGTGTGTCTGTTAGTGTGTGTGTGTCTGTTCGTGTGTCTGTGTGTGTGTCTGTGAGTGAGTGTGTGTGTCTAACAGACACACACTCACACTAACATACACACACAGACACACACTCAAACACACTAACAGACACACTAAACAACACACTAACAGACACAGACACACAGACACTAACATACACTCACACTAACAGACAAACCACTAACATACACACACACTCACACTAACAGACACACACACACACACACACACACTAACAGACACACACACTCACTAACACACACTAACATACACACACTATTTCTTTTAAAAATTCAACCCCCCCAGCCTCCTTACCTTTGGGAATGCTGGGGGGGGGGGGTCTCCTTTTCCCTGAGGGCTGCTGGTCAGTCGGGCGGCGCTGGCGAGGGAGCACTTCCTCTGAGCTCTCTGCTCAGCTCCCTCGCGCAGCGCCTGCAGAGTGATACTGGGAGCCGGAAGATGACATCATCTTCCGGCTCCCGGTATCACTCTGCAGGCGGCGCGCGAGGGAGCTGAGCAGAGAGCTCAGGGGAAGTGCTCCCTCGCCAGCGCCGCCCGATCAGCAGCCCGCCCGGATTGTCAGTTAGCCCCAAGGCTAACAAGGTATTTGCCTGGGCATTTGGGGGCGGCGTTTTTTGCCGCCCCCTGGAAAATGCCGCCCAAGGCAAATGCCTTGTTTGCCTCGCGGCTAATACGTCCGTGACTATCTCCTGTGAAATTAATTCTCACATTGCATACTTGTAGATAGCCATTTTTTGTCCCGAAACAAACATGGCCTTTCAATACTTGTTTCATTGTCTCTCTTTTTAATAATATTTCCCAATAAGTAATTCTTTAACTGCTGATTGAAAGTCGTTTTGTTCATCTTAGAAATAACTATTACAAGAACTGTAGTCATCAATGTTAGCAGGATGCTGACGAACAACTTCTTTCTGCTACACGGTTGTCTTTGCAAACACATCTTCTGTCACCAGCCAACTTTCGTCTGTAGGTCTGCTTACAAATTATCTAAAATAAACTAAGAAAAACATAGCAGTATCAATATATTATCAAATTATGATGTAGGTTTATACAATTTGCACTGATCTGCATGAACCCAAAAACAATTTTGCCTCTGTTTATTCCGTGAACCATCAAGAGGTCTTTGCACTTGTACCATTGTTTGTCCCAATGTATCTGTTATGTTATAAGGACCTTCCCAGTTTGCCTCCCAAGATCCAGTTTTCCTAAAAGTTTTTATCATGACCATACCCCCCTTTAAAAACTTCAGGAGGTGCCATTTTGCACATACGAGTAGCAGCATGTGGAAGAATTTGCTCAAAATTTTCCTGCAGCATTTGCAACCATTTATTTTTAGCAATTGCATCTTTCTGTGGGGTAGACAAATATGGTTCATTAGGAAAATTCAACTGCATATTCCTACCTGTCATCAATTCAAATGGAGTGTATTGTGTAGCTGAAGACATAGTGCCTCTAATACCCATAATTACAGCAGGAAGGGCCTGTACCCATGTGTTGCCTTTCTCACGTAACATTTGTGAAAGTCTAGAGTTCAATGTTCGATTCATACGTTCCACAATCCCAGCAGATTTTGGATGATATGGAACATGGAATCTTTGCTCTATGCCAAGAATAGCACACAGTGCTTGCATGATTTTCCCTGTGAAATGGGTACCTCTGTCTGACTCTAGAAGTCTAGGGAACCCCCATCTTGAGAAAATATGTGTCCATAATGCTTCAGCCGTTTTTTGTGAATCATCTTTAGTCAGTGGAATTACTTCTAACCATTTAGAGAATACATCCACAACTACTAACGCATATTTTAATCCATTCTTACCTGTTGGTAATGGCCCAATGAAATCAATTTGTAAAGTAGACCAAGGACCATTTGCAGGTGCTTTACGTAGTATAGGCGTTTTTTGTCCTTTAGGTCTGGGATTTATTTGTGCACATATCAAACATGATTGTCCTACCTGTTGTGCAGTTTTTCCATGTTATCCCAATAAAACGTATCTCTAAATACCTCTAACAGTTTCTGCTGTCCAATATGACCTAAACTTTAATGATTATATTGTGTAAATAACACTTTTAGATGTTCTGGCATGACCAGACAAAGTTCTCCGTTTTGGTCATGACACAAAACCCCGTTCTCATGAACAAATGGAGGTTTTGGGTCAACCCGAGAAGCCGCAAGGGCTTGCCTGTTCTTCTGCAAAAGATGGAGGCTGTGTGTTAGTCTTTCTAGCCACTGCTACTGACATAGGCTCTGTCTGCAATGCATTTTCACCAGTTAAAACTGCTATTTTTGCAAATTTATCAGCTATTTCATTTTTTTCACTAAATAAATCTTAACTGAGCACCTGTATCAACGAGAAATTCTGTGTCATAACCTTTTAAAGAACATTTAATGTATGGTCTACCACATCCATCTAAATTTAATGGAGCCAAAAATTCAAGTGGACGTGGCCTGATTCCTTTAGATTGTCATTGTGAATTTAAAATTTGGTCAGCCTGATTAGACATGTTAGAAATCACACCCTGTCTGTCTCCTGTGTTTGAGGAAGCTACAATTTATCTCACTTGCCTTATCAGAGGAGTATATTGCAAATCTCTGGTGTTTTCTATATTAGGATTATTTTGAATAAATCCATTTGATTTGCCATGATCCCTTGATTGTAAATCATAAAAATAATTCCTGCAGTTTCTCTTTATATGACCTGGCTTGTTACAATAGAAACAGACCAGACTATGTGTCGAGTTTTTTTCATAGTGTGAGTGGGGCATATTAAAACTTGGAGAGTCTCTTCTCTTTGTCTGTGTTCTAACAGCTGCAGGACTCTAGGAAGAAGGGGGCTTCCTGAGCTGGGTTTCTCCTTTCCCCTTTCTCTCCTTACTGCACAGACAGATTTTTTTAACCATTTGTTGTCTGGATTCTCTTCTAACCCTATCTAGAAATGATGCGGCTTCTTCAAAATTTTTACACTGGAGAGCGCATGCAATTGATATTGGATCAAGATATTCAATTTTTTTTACAAATGCATTAACCATAGATTTTGGTGTCTGATCATCAGGAATACTCATTACCAATCTGGATGCACGCTCAAATTGTAAAAGGAAACTGAAGACATCTTCATTTATATTTGGTTTTAATTTTTCTAAACACTCAATATCCACATGCTCATTTCCTGTTGTTAATCTTATTAATTGTGTCAATCTATCTCGCTCATTCCCATGGACTATTTCACCATCTTCGTCATTAGGGGTACTTATGGGTGGGGTCAGTCTACGTGCAATGTATGTTGGCAGCCATATTTTAAACAATCTGTTCCTTTGTTCGTCATTCAAATTATGTTTAAAAAAAAATAGACTCAAATACATCTGCATTACAAAAGGCATCCATTGATGGATTATATGGGGGAATATCTTTGGTAACTTTCATCAACTGCTCTTGAATTTTTAATTTAAGTTTTGCAGCCTTATCTAACAATTTTCTACGTTGTAAATCAGACTGGGATGATATTTCTGTGACATCAACTGGCTCTGTATAGCATCTATTAAACACAAAATCAAGTTTACTTTTCTCTGCAATATCAGTAACAAAATCCATTATTACTCACCAGACAAGTTGATCTTTAATGCACGACACCGTCTGCTTTTAGTCTGCTTTTTACTCGTACAGCTGCGCAGTTCTGGGCTTGATTCTGGACGCTTGTCAATCTCTGCCACGTGCTTGCTTCTAGAATACACGTTGCATCTTGTGCTGCTTTCTTTATAACACGTGCTTTTGTCTGTTGTAGAATATAATCTTGGAACAGTCTTTGTGATTTGTCTTTGACAAAATCTTTGTCTTCTGATAAACACACACGGACGTATTAGCCGCGAGGCAAACAAGGCATTTGCCTTGGGCGGCATTTTCCAGGGTGCGGCAAAAAAAGCCGCCCCCAAATGCCCAGGGCAAATGTCCTGTTAGCCTTGCGCTAACTGCCAATCCGGGTGGGCTGCTGGTCGGGCGGACGGGCGGGCAGCGCTGGCGAGGGAGCACTTCCTCTGAGCTGTCTGCTCAGCTCACTCGCGCGCCACAGAGTGAGGCTGGGAGCCGGAAATATGATGTCATATTCCGGCTCCGCCTCCCAGCCTCACTCTGCAGGCGGCACGTGAGGGAGCTGAGCAGACAGCTCAGAGGAAGTGCTCCCTCGCCAGCGCTGCCCGCCCGCCTGACCAGCAGCCACTGGACCCCAGGGAAAAGGAGAACCCCCTTCCCTCCCCCCAGCATTTCCAAAGGTAAGGAGGCTGGGGGGGTTGAATTTTTTAAAAGAAAAAGTGTGTGTGTGTGTATATTAGTGTGTGTCTGTTAGCGTGTTTGTCAGTGCAGTGTGTGTCTGTTAGTGTGAGTGTGTGTCTGTTATTGTATGTGTGTGTATGTTAGTGTGTCTGTTAGTGAGTGTGTGACAGTGAGTGAGTGTGTGTCTGTTAGTGAGTGTGTGTCTGTTAGTGAGTGTGTGTCTGTTAGTGAGTGTGTGTGTGTCTGTTAGCTAGTGTATGTGTATCTGTCAGTGAATGTGTGTGTGTGTATATTTAGAAGGCGGGGCTGTGGGGAAGGGTGGGGTAGGGTGTCGCTGAGGGAGTAGGGTGGCGGGAGGGGGGTGCCGCCTGTGTTTTGTCCTGCCTAGGGCAGCACAAAACCAGGATACACTACTGTAAACACACACACAGCTCTTAAACAGCTTTTTTTCTGTTTCTGGCTGCACACACTTCTATTCAACACAAAGAGTAATTTGATATCCGTCCTCTCTCTGCTCAACTCCCCCCTGAATAGAAGTTTGTAACACCAGAAAACAGTCTGGCTGGCTCGTCAATGTAATAACTGTCTGTGTGTTTATTTAGTTGAATAAGTCTTCTATATATTGATATTTCTTCTTTGGCTTCAGCTAATTTAACAGATGCTACTTTGAAAGTCCATAGCTGATACATTGAAGATGAGCTGATAGCTCTACAGTTCTCATGAGGATAGAAGCGTTCCTTGCTTAAATGTATGTATGTCAGTAATAACCACACAAACTGTAACCAAGAATGTTCCTACAACACTCACAATGGGACCTACGTGTCCACAAAGTTGATTTACCTTTGCATGTCTGGTTTATGTTTTTTGTGCTAGTAACCTCATTTTGGTGATTTAAGCAAGGGTTTGCAAATGTGATTTGCACATGGTATCTTGGAATAAGTCCTCTTATGGACTGAAACATCCATATGTCTGCACATGTTTTAAGACTCGTGAGTGATATACATACAAAGAGGAGCTAGAAAGGATGTGATAGCAGCAATAGATCCAGTTGTGGTCGGAGCACTCTGGATTGTAGCCACCGAGGTGGGAGATTGGTTTCAACAGATTCCAGATGGGACAGATTTCTGTTCAGAATAGTGAAGTGTCAGGAGCAACTAAGATACTGTACAGAACCCTCAGAATCCCTGGCCTCAGTTACACATGCACTTTGGAGTAACTTGGTTCACATGTCACAAACCGTATGCATTAGTAAATATCAGTGAAAATTATATATATTATTTTATTTATTTTTCACAATTTGTGTATTTTGAACAAAATATTACATTGATGACCATAAATAGCTGTATCTCAAGAAAATTACTATATCTCAAAACAAATTACCTAAATGTTTTCTGAATAAAAGTTTTCCTCCTGATGTTATGTTTGACTACTCGTAGCTGAGCTGGAGTGGGAGGGCGAGCCAGTCTTAAGTATCGAGCTCTTCTCCTAGATGCCAGAATCTGCTAAAATAAGTTTGTAAAACCATATTTAGTATACGTAAACATGTATTTTAGTATGTATCAATATGCATTTAAATGGCAGTTCCACTGTAAATAAGAGACATACATACATATTTTCATAAAGAAAATTGAAAACTCCATGTAAAATAACCACAAGAGCTCTGTTTAGTGGTTAATGTTTTCAAAACACAATTCAATATGTTTCAAACTTTTCCAAACACAACTCTCCATATTTTTTTTAACCCCTTAAGGACACATGACGGAAATATTCCGTCATGATTTCCTTTTATTCCAGAAGTTGTGTCCTTAAACGGTTAAATTCTTTATTTAAATTTGTAGACAAGTACAAGATGCCTATTATACCACAGCAGCATAGACAAGCGCAAACATTACAAACATAATGTAACATAGGCATTGCATTTGAGAAATAAGCACAGTTTTAAGAATTAATAATAATCAAGAAAACAAAAAGTAATATCTGTAGCTGGAACATTTGAAGAAAAGTAGCATAAACCAGAAAGACATGAGACACATATGAGAACCACTGGGTCACGACTAGCTGTATAGATACAGTACAGTGTTGAAAAAGGACTATAGCTTATCGAAAAGAATGAACATGTGCATGAGAAGTCCAGCAAATTCGTACAAGAAATAAGTGTGGCATTTGCAGAATACGGGGGAGTATGAGTTACAGGAGTGCTGCCTGTGCATATATGCATATGCCTAGCCTATGCCCAAGTCCGGAAAACACCTGGAGTAGTTGTTGAGGGTATGGCAAGTGACGTTAGACTGGCCACGATGTAGGGCATCCCTCCAGCCCTATGAGCCACCAAAACCTGGTGGCTCATAGAGTCCAAGTCCTTCCCAATAAGGGAGAAACAGTAGGCCTCAGTGATATAATACCGCAGGTGGGCTAGGGACAGAAGAAATGTGTGCTTGAGAATGGTTAATGCCAAAGGTAAGCCCACTCACCACCAGCCCATCACACCTCCAATCTCCCTCACAAGGCTGAGGCAAAGTGGCTGCTTGGCATGCCTCCAAGGTGACCCAGAAATGGATGAATAAATCATCCAGTCACTTAAGAAATAGCACAACATAGTTAGGGCAATTCTTCTCATGCTGTGCAGGCTGTTTACTACGAGGGATGAGTGCAGTCGCCATCTTGAGTAAGCAGTGTTCAGAGCTGGAGCAGGCACAGTATCCAAAAGTCATGGTAGTGCATGTGGCAGTCAGTGGGGAATGGAATAACCCCCGCCTGTCCGGAGGGGGGGGGGGACAGGGCTGCTAGATACTCTTGCGCGAGGACAGCGTCACACTGAGCTGGAGAGTGACCATCTCACGCACCTGGCGATGCCACCAGGCCCCGCCAGAAACAAACAGCAGGCTGCAGTAAGCCTCAGGCTCTGGTAAGTGCTCGATAAAGCTGAGAAGGTCAGTCCAAAGTGGCGCTCGGACTCTCTCCGCACCACCTGAAGCTTTTGCAGTGTTGTTTAGTGCAGGAGTTCATTAATTATAAGCTAAATTCACAGAACAGATGGAGGAGCTCCCCCAGTCTGTGTCCTGCTTGCTCAGCAGTTAGGCCCTGCCCCCAAATCTCCATATTGGCCATGGGGCCAAGCTGCCAAGGGAGATCCCAAGCATTTGTGTACAGAGATCCTATTTAATCTTCTTCACTGACCAGTCTGCCCTGATACTTCTACTGTATCAGAGCATTGCACCAGCACACCACATCAATGCTCCGACACATTCTCCCTGGCACTGGCCCCCCACTGCATTTTCTATACCCCACTGCTCCTATCCCCTCCACACCCCTTATCTCCACATATGTGCATGGGGGAAAAATCGGGACCATTTTTTTTTTTTTTTCATTTTGACAATTCTGAAATTTGGAAACATCCAAATGTCAGTTGTTTGTTCTTACCTTTATGCCTGTAGATAGCAGTCGAATTTGGTACCCTTATATGGGATTTCCTATTTAAGGATACCAAATTAGGGTATCACACCACATCAAGGTTTATTCAAAATTGTTTGATTCGAAAGCTGATACTGTACCTGTTAATTCACAGATTAAAAAGGTTGTATTATGTCTTCAGTAAATTACAGATACTATATACATTTTGTTGTGGTGGTTACATGTTCTAGTGAAAGAATGGACATGGTTTTATTGATTGGAATGTTGAGACTTTTGTTCCATGTGACTATACAGATGGTTGTTGAATATTACTCAACCCCCCCCCCCCCACTACACACACACTTTGCATTCTTGATTTACTCACCATATGGGCTACTTCTTCCACTAACCCTGGTTACATACCTTGTACCCCATACCAGGCAACTCTGAAACCAGATTTATCTTCCATCTACATTAAACAATACCTTCTTTCACAAGACAAGGAGGCAGGCATAGCACCAGTCATACTAGTCGACATAAGAGCTACTGCAGAAGGGTTTCACAGAGTTAACACACTCTCCATACAACAGACCTTTCAACTCTGTCCTAAAGCCACACAGGGCAGAGTATAGGCAAAACAAATAAATTTCAACACTTGGATTCAGTTCAGATTGATAGCTCAACAACCTGTCAGGATCGGGACAGGGATCCAACACGCACAGTACAAACAGTAGCCAGATACGTATACCGGACCTTAGAATGGCCGGACTAACGTAAGTAGTACAGTATAGAATGGTCAAAGACAAGCCGAGGTCGAGGGTAACAGAAGACAGGTAAGCGAGAGACAAGCCGAATCAAGGGTAACAGAGATAAGAAGAGTAAGGTAAACAAGCCGGGTCAAAACCAAAAGGGATAATAGAATACACAAGCACTGAGTGACTAGAACAAGCTAGAACCACGACAGGGCAATGAGCTAATGAAAGAAGCTCTGTTAAATACCCTGTTCAGAGCAGTAACCACGCCTCCAAGGCGTCCTGATTGGTCCTGCAGCCATTGACTGACAGGTTGTTCCGGGGGAGTGTCCTGATGACTACTTCCTGCCTAGATGCTGTAAAAGGCAGTCACTCCCTCGCGGCCGGCCTAGCATGACTGGATAGACCGCGGGGAAGGGAGCCATCAGACCGTCTGGATGGAGGAACAGCTAAGTCTCTACCTCTTTCGGAGGTAGAGACCACAGGTACCCTGACAGTACCCCCCCTCTCAGATACGCCCACCGGGCGGAATGAACCGGGACGAGATGGGAAGCGAGAGTGATACGCCCTGCGGAGACGGGGAGCATGAACATCCTCCTGAGGTACCCAACTCCTCTCCTCAGGACCATATCCCTTCCAATCAACCAGATATTGTACTCTCCCCCGGGAGATTCGAGAATCAATAATAGAGTTAACCTCATACTCCTCCTGACCCTCCACCTGAACGGGGCGAGGAGGGGCTATTGTGGAGGAAAATCTGTTACATATGAGTGGTTTCAGCAATGAAACGTGAAACGAGTTCGGGATGCGTAAGGTATTAGGAAGAGCTAAACGATACGCAACTGGATTGATACGGGTCAGCACCCTGTAGGGTCCAATATAACGAGGAGCGAACTTCATGGAGGGCACTTTTAAACGGATGTTCCTCGTGCTCAGCCATACCCTATCACCTGGAACAAAGACCGGAGCCGCCCTTCTACGTTTATCAGCGTGTTTCTTGACCAACATAGAGTTGTGCACAAGGATTTGTCGAGTTTGATCCCACAACTTCCTCAAATTGGCAACATGAACATCAACCGACGGCACCCCCTGGGAAGGGGAATCCGAAGGAAGAATAGACGGATGAAAACCATAATTCATGAAGAAGGGGCTTGAATGAGTAGAATCGCAAACGAGATTGTTGTGTGCAAACTCCGCCCAAGGAATCAAACCGACGCAATCATCCTGGTGTTCAGAAACAAAGCATCGTAAATATTGTTCAATTTTCTGGTTGGTACGTTCAGCAGCTCCGTTAGACTGAGGATGATAGGCAGAAGAAAAGTTTAATTTAATACCAAGTTGAGAGCAGAAGGACCTCCAAAAGCGGGAAACAAATTGGGAGCCTCTGTCCGATACAATTTGAGAGGGTATCCCATGTAGGCGAAAAATCTCCTTAGCGAATATCTCTGCCAATTCGGGAGAAGACGGGAGTTTAGGCAGGGGAATGAAGTGTGCCATCTTAGTAAACCTGTCAACCACGGTGAGGATAACAGTCTGTCTTTTAGAGATAGGTAGATCGACAATAAAGTCCATGGCCAAACAGGACCATGGTTTTTCTGGAACCTCCAAGGGTTGCAGGAATCCACATGGAAGCGTATGGGGTTGTTTGGTTTTAGTACAAACTTCACATGCAGCGATGAACTCCTCAATATCCCTCCGTAAAGCAGGCCACCAGAAGTCCTTAGAGATCAACGCGTAAGTTTTGCGAATACCAGGATGTCCCGCCATCTTGCTATTATGTAAACACTGTAAAAGTTCCAGTTGAAGAGCAGGAGGAACGAAATGACGGCCCGCAGGAGTCTGTTTAGGTGCTAGATGTTGCAACTTAATGATCTCGGCCAGTAATGGAGAATGAATCCTGAGATTCGTATTAGCAATGATATTGCATTTCGGAACTATAGAAGAAAGAACTGGTTCAGGTACAGTAGAAGGTTCATATTGGCGAGATAATGCATCGGCTTTAGAGTTTTTAGAACCAGGTCTGTAAGTCAGTACATAATTGAAGTGAGTCAGGAATAAGGACCAACGAGCTTGTCTAGAGGATAAGCGCTTAGCCTCCCCAATATAGGACAAGTTTTTGTGGTCCGTCAAAATCGTAATAGGGTGTAGGGTCCCCTCCAACAAATGTCTCCACTCCTTTAAGGCTTAAATGACTGCTAACAGTTCCCTTTCCCCGATGTCAGATCTGCTCTCAGGCCCAGAAAATTTCTTAGAGAAGAAACCACAAGGGTGTAACGGTTTATCAACCCCTAACCTTTGAGACAGAACAGCCCCAACTGCTGTCTCAGAGGCATCGACCTCGAGCAAGAAAGGCAGAGTCGTATCAGGATGGACTAGAATGGGAGCCGAGGCAAAAAGTTCCTTGAGAGTCTTGAAAGCACCCAGAGCTTCCTTAGACCAGAACTTAGTATCAGCCCCTTGTTTGGTCATATTGGTAATAGGCGCAATGATAGAGGAGTATCCTTTAATGAAGCGCCTATAGTAGTTGGAAAAACCAATAAACCTTTGGATAGCCTTGAGTCCTTTGGGCAAGGGCCAGTCTAAAATAGATTGAAGTTTTACAGGATCCATTTTAAAACCCTCCCCAGAAATCACGTATCCAAGAAAGTCTACCTGAGACTGATCAAAACTGCACTTCTCCAATTTGCAATATAGACCATGTTGCAGCAGCTTGTGTAATACCTTTCTGACCTGTCTATGGTGAGTCTCAATCTCCTTAGAGTGTATTAGTATGTCGTCCAGGTAAACAATAACACAATCATGCTGAAACTCCCTAAGTACCTCATTAATCAAATCTTGAAATACTGCAGGAGCATTGCATAGTCCAAATGGCATAACAGTGTATTCGTAATGGCCATACCGGGTATTGAATGCCGTCATCCACTCGTGACCTTGCTGGATTCTCACCAAATTGTAAGCCCCTCTGAGATCTAACTTGGTGAAGATTTTGGAGCCCTTAAGACGATCAAATAACTCGGTAATCAGTGGGATAGGATAGGCATTTCTGACAGTTATTTTATTCAAGCCTCGGTAATCGATACAAGGTCTCAGCGTGCCATCCTTCTTCTTAATGAAAAAGAACCCAGCCCCGGCCGGAGAAGAAGACCTCCTGATGAATCCCTTTTGTAAATTCTCCCGAATATACTCCTCTAGAACCGAGTTTTCCTGAACAGACAAAGGATATACATGGCCCCTCGGAGGCATAGTGCCGGGTAGAAGCTTAATCTTACAGTCAAATGACCTGTGTGGAGGCAAAGAATCGGCATTCTTCTTGTCAAACACTGCCCTTAAGTCTAGGTAAAGGTCTGGTATTTGTCTTTCTGTGGACTGAGTAGGATTCTCCGGTATGTTAATATTAGCTAATGGAGAAACCTTGCACAAACACCGATCCTGGCAGCCCTGGCCCCACGAGAGTATCTCTCCTAACTCCCAATCGATAATAGGGTTATGTTTTTTCAACCATGGGTACCCCAGAACTATGGGAACGGAAGGAGACGAAATGAGCAGAAGAGATAAATTCTCCACGTGTAGGATACCCACATTTAAATTAATGGGTATGGTCTCACGAAAGATAACAGGGTCTAGTAGTGGTCTACCATCTATGGCCTCAACGGCCAAAGGTGTCTCCCTTAGCTGGGATGGGAAATTGTTCTTACTAGCAAAGGCTTGGTCGATAAAATTCTCAGCAGCACCGGAATCTATCAATGCCATAGCCCTTACTACTTCCTTCCCCCAAGTTAAGGAAACTGGTAGCAGAAGCCTGTGATCTTTATAATCAGGAGTAGAGGACAAAATAGAAACACCCAAGGCCTGTCCTCTAGAGAGACTTAGGTGCGAGCGTTTCCCGGGCGGTTAGAACAGTTCGAGAGTAAATGACCCTTGGCTCCACAATACATACACAAACCCTCTCTTCTCCTATGCTGTCTTTCCTCCTCAGAGAGGTGGGTATACCCTATCTGCATAGGTTCAGTAAGCAAAGATATCGTGGAGTCAGGACTTGGAACAGCGGGAGCTAACCTAAAAGAAGGTCTCTGGTTCCTCTCTCGAGTGTTCTGTCTCTCTCTTAGACGTTCATCTATACGAGAGATGAACGAAATTAAATCCTCTAAATTTTCAGGGAGTTCTCTGGTAGCAACCTCATCAAGGATTACATCAGATAGGCCATTCAAAAATACATCCATATATGCCTGCTCATTCCACTTGATTTCTGCCGCCAGAGACCTGAACTCTAGTGCATAATCCACCAGTGTTTGGTTCTCCTGTCTCAGGCGCAACAGTAATCTGGCTGCATTAACCTTTCTACCTGGAGGGTCAAATGTTCTTCTAAAAGCAGCTACAAATGCGTTATAGTTATAAACTAATGGATTATCGTTCTCCCATAGTGGGTTGGCCCATCTCAGAGCTTTCTCAATGAGTAGGGTGATAATAAATCCTACTTTTGCCCTATCTGTAGGATAAGAGCGAGGTTGCAATTCAAAGTGGATACTAATTTGGTTTAAAAAACCACGACACTTCTCAGGAGCCCCACCATAGCGTACTGGGGGGGTAATGTGAGAAGAAGCACCCACTGTGGCTACCTCTAGACCTGAACCGACAGGAGAAACAGGGGTATTACGTATCTCCTCTGGTGGGTTATTGGCACAAGCTAATAGAGCCTGTAGCGCAAGCGCCATCTGATCCATTCTGTGATCCATGGCTTCAAACCTAGGATCAGGAGCAGCCAGCTGACTGTTTGTACTTGCAGGATCCATTGGCCCTGTCGTAATGTCAGGATCGGGACAGGGATCCAACACGCAGAGTACAAACAGTAGCCAGATACGTATACCGGACCTTAGAATGGCCGGACTAACGTAAGTAGTACAGTATAGAATGGTCAAAGACAAGCCGAGGTCGAGGGTAACAGAAGACAGGTAAGCGAGAGACAAGCCGAATCAAGGGTAACAGAGATAAGCAGAGTAAGGTAAACAAGCCGGGTCAAAACCAAAAGGGATAATAGAATACACAAGCACTGAGTGACTAGAACAAGCTAGAACCACGACAGGGCAATGAGCTAATGAAAGAAGCTCTGTTAAATACCCTGTTCAGAGCAGTAACCACGCCTCCAAGGCGTCCTGATTGGTCCTGCAGCCATTGACTGACAGGTTGTTCCGGGGGAGTGTCCTGATGACTACTTCCTGCCTAGATGCTGTAAAAGGCAGTCACTCCCTCGCGGCCGGCCTAGCATGACCGGATAGACCGCGGGGAAGGGAGCCATCAGACCGTCTGGATGGAGGAACAGCTAAGTCTCTACCTCTTTCGGAGGTAGAGACCACAGGTACCCTGACACAACCATGTTCAGTGTCTCTCTTCTCCGAAGATAAAAATAAAGTAGAACAGGGGGGTGGATGTAGCACCTTAAGTGCCCTTAGTGGCATGTCTTTAGTATGTGTAAGGAAAAAATAAAGAACTGCACTTACTCTTTATTAGAGCTATGATATAGCTCCAACGTAAGCACCTTAGTGGTATGATCCCCACTTGTCGGTATACTGCAGATTTGCAGGTGGTTAATCTTTGTAGGTTTCATGTGTATAGGAGAAAAACTGAAATAATATATATAGTGCAGTATGCCAGGAATGGGATACTTTTTAAGTATATATGTTGATATACACTGACTTTTTTTTTTAGAGTCCTATAATGGCTCCTAGGGAACTCTAGAATTGGTGCAGGTCCTCTGCATAAATATGAAACAAGAAGAAGAGACTGTATAGTGCACACTGTGTGAGAATATAAAAATACATAAAAATCTACTTTCCAATATGGTTTGCTTAATCCTAAACTATAGGCATAGGTAGTATCTATCCACACCAAGGATATAGTTTTCAGGAGACAAGTAGCAGCATAGGAAGGAACACATTAAAAAAAAAAAAAAAAAAAAAAAGACTTATTTGTAAAAAAAAAAAAAAAAACAAACAACAATAAAGGTAACAATAAGAAAATAGATTTAAAAAGTAGAGTGAAACCAAAAGATAAGCTCCTCTATGTAGCTCTACATATGTGGATGGTCTTCTGCTGTGCAGTCCAGACAAAGACAGTTGCCATACGGACTCCGTTCACCTACTATGTCACCTGGCCAATTGTGGTCACAAGGTTTTTCTCAATAGCCTGCAATTTTGTCTTCATGCAGTAAAATATTTAGCATTTATCCTGCTTGGAGGTCAAATAACTCTGTTAAATTATATGATTGCTGCCCCAGGACAAAGAAAGCCATGATGTCCTTTCTCTGCATGGTCACTTACTGAAGACAATGCACACCTGACTGTTTTTGACATTTTGACTACATACTTAGCCAATCTCATTACAGTTGTAGTAAAGGTGGTGACACAGTGGCAGAGGTCCTGGCTCCAGAATACGCCAATGGCTTTAGACCTGTGACTTTTTATTCGACATAGAAACATAGAATGTGACGGCAGATAAGAACCATTCAGCCCATCTAGTCTGCCCAATATTCTAAATACTTCCATTGGTCACTGGCCTTATCTTATAGCCTTATGCCTATCCCACACATGTTTAAACCCCTTCACTGTGTTAACCTCTATCACTTCAGCTGGACCCAAAATGCAAAACCCAAAATGCAGAGTGAAAACCCACCAGTAGAAACAGAGACAGAAAGAAAGTCCCTAAGACGGTTCTTAGAGTGGCCGAGCAAAAGAGAAAACTACAAGAAACGTCAAAAACAAGCCAAGATCAAGGGGAGCCAGAAATACACAATAACGAGGAACGAATCAGAGTCAGGGAAACCAGTCAAGATAGTCAAGAGCAAGCCAGGTCAAAACCAAAGAACTATCACAAAGGATACAGGAACGTACTAAAGGTAAACTAATGACACAAGGCACACTAGGAAAAACAAAAGAGCACTGTGTTTAGGACAGACTGGGCTTTTATATGATTGGGGCGTGGTAGCATAGCCACGCTCCCAAAAGGTATGTGTGCACTGAGCTCTGCTGTATTGAGCTCTCCTGACTTCATGACCCTGGCACGCATGCACCACATCATCAAAAGGGACAGGTGCATAGCAGCAGGCGTCCCTCAGGCTGAGTGGACCCTCTCTCGGCGTGGGAGCCGCGGTCCGCCTAATCCTGGCTTCGGCAGATCGGCAGACCGACAAGGTAAGTGAGAGAAGACTGACACTGGAAGCCATGCATCCACTACCCCCTCAGTAGAGTAATACTTTCTGATATTATTTTTAAACCTTTGCCCCTCTAGTTTAAGACAATGTCCTCTTGTTGTGGTAGTTTTTCTTCTTTTAAATATGGTCTCCTCCTACTGTGTTAATTCCCTTTATGTATTTAAATGTTTCTATCATATCGCCCCTTTCTCGTCTTTCCTCCAAGCTATACATGTTAGGATCCTTTAACCTTTCCTTATAAGTTTTATCCTGTAATGCATGAACCAGCTTAGCAGCCCTTCATTAAACTCTCTCCAAAGTATCAATATCCTTATAATAATAGTACTGCGTACAATAATCCAAGTGAGGTCTCACCATTGTTCTGTACAATGGCATGAGCACTGCACTCTTTCTACTGCTAACACCTCTCCCTATACAACCAAGCATTCTTCTAGCATTTCCTGCTGCTCTATTACATTGTATCTACTATATATACTGTACCTTTAAGTCATTTGAAATAATTACCTCTAAATCCCTTTCCTCAGATGTTGAGGTTAGGACTCTGTCAATATTCTATACTCTGCCCTTCAGTTTTTACATCCAAGATGCATTATCCTGCAGTTATCCACATTAAATGCCAGCTGCCACAGCTCTGACCATTTTTCTAGTTTACCTAAATTATTTGTCACTTGGCTTATCCCTCCTGGAACATCAACCCTGTTACATATCTTAGAAACATCAGCAAAAGGAACCTTACCATCAAGACCTTCTGCAATATCACTAAATAAAATAAAAAATAATGGGTCCAAGTACAGATCCCGGAGGTACTCCACTGGTAACAAGACCATGCTTTAAATATACTCAATTGACTACAACCCTCTGTTGCCTGTCACTCAGCCACTGCCTTACCCATTCAACAATATTGAAATCCAAACGTAAAGATTGCAGTTTATTGATAAGCCTTCTATGTGCAACAGTGTCAAAAGCCTTACTGAAACCTTGGTAAGCAATGTCTACTGCACCACTCTGATCTATTCTTTTAGTTACCCAATAAAAAAAAAATAAAAAAAATAAGATTAGTTTGGCATGATCTCCCTGAGGTAACCCATATTGTCTCTTGAAATCCATGTGATTTTAAATGTTTAACAAGCCTATCCTTTAACATGGTTCCATTACTTTCCCCACTACTGATGTAAGGCTTACTGGCCTATAGTTGCTCGACTCCTCCCTACTTTCTTATGAATGGGTACAACATTCGCTAATTTCCAATCTTCTGGGACTACTCCCGTTAACAATGACTGAGGTCCCTTTCCTTCTTTTTCATCTATAAATGCTAAACAGCTTTATTCATTGAGGCAATCAGCTAGAACTTTATCCTTGTCTACATACCTTCCTTATTTTGTTTTAAATCTAACTAATCCTTGTTTTACATTCCTTTTCTCATTTATGTATCTAAAAAAAATGTTTTATCCCCCCCTTTTTTACTGACTGTGCTATTTTCTCTTCTGTGTGTGCTTTTGAGGGTCTTATAACTTGCTTAGCATCCTTCTGCCTAATCTTATAGATCTGTCTATCTTCCTCACTCTGTTTCTTTTTATAATTACTAAATGCTAATTTTTTTGTGTTCTACTATTTTGGCAACTTCTACGGAGTGCCACAGTGGGTTCTTTTGCTGATACTGACAAACCTAATACAATTTTCTGTTGCCTTCAGTAGTTCCATGTTTAAATAATCCCATTTCTCTTGGACTCCATTTAAACTGCCCCAGTCTGACAATGACTCCTTTACACATATTCTAATTTTAGAAAAGTCTGTTTTTCTAAAGTCTAGACCTTTTGGTTTTGTGTGGTGTGACTCAGTCACTGTTCTTATATTAAACCACACTGACTGGTGATCACTGGATCCTAAAAACTCTTACCTACAGTAATATCTGATACCAAATCTCCATTTGTTAACACTAAATCTAGTATGACCTCCTTATGAGTTGGCTTCTCAACGACTTGTTTTAAAGACAATCCCTGTAGAGAGGTTAGAATACGTGTGCTCCAGGCACAAGCAGCTATTTCGGTTTTTCAGTTAACATCAGGAAGATTAAAGTCACCCATGATAGTAACTTCCCCTTCATTGTCATATTAGCTATTTCCTCAACTATTAGATTATCTAAATAAAGTTAAAATTGTTAAACAAAAAAGCGCAAATAATACTAAGAATAATGGTAAAACTGTAATAAAAGTTAAACTTGTTAAACAAAAAAGCGCAAATAATACTAAGAATAATGGTAAAACTGTAATAAATTATTAGCTGCTAAACACATAAAAGATTACTCCTAAAATCTTAAAACAAATAGTGCATTGAAAGTGTAAGCGCTTAGTAGATTGATCCCATAGTAGATTCTAATGGGTTCTAATACAGATATATATACAGATATATTAGCAATATATATATTAGATAGGAATATAACTGTAACGGACCGTTTCAGCAGACAAGGGGTTAAAATTGTTTAGGCGATAATCCCCTTTTCAAAGACAGGCACAGGCTGTAGAATCACCAAAACTCACGAATTGGATATAAGTGAATGCACCAAACTCCCGAACTGCATACAAGGGAATAAGGTAGCACTCCAAACTCCCGAACCGGAACCTCACGAATAGCTGCTAGCATACGAACAGGAAAAGCTCCCAAGTGTCTTACAAAAAATTGATTATGTTTAAAACGCAAGTATTCCTACCTATTGCTATAAATAGCTACTAACACAGTAAAAATAAGTTATGATGGGTTCAATAATCACTAAATGATGCAACAGAGTCAGTGATATAATAAAAAGTAAAGTGTTCCTGTGGAATAACTGCTGGATGATATCCTTATGGAGGCTGATAATTTAAAAGCTTGTTCGTGTGTCCAGATAGATACTTTTGTAGCAGATGGATCCGTTAAATGCCAGAATCACAGCCGCAGTGAAAGTTTCTAAGAGCAAGCAATAGGCTTTAGTAAGCACTGTAGGTAAAACACTGTAGATAAATCTCTGGAACTCGGTTGCAATTAGCCTTATCTCCACTTCAACATGTTTCACTCGATTATTTTATACAATTTCTGTTTATTGTTATTGTGACAAGACCAATCTCGCCACATTGCATTGGAGGAGCCTGGTTGCCCGCCAGCTGCCTTTGGATTATGGACCGGCAGATAAAGGGTTAATTTTGCTGTGCAGAAGGATTTATTTCTCCCTTTCTGCACAGCCGTTCAGTGGATTCTATCTACCGAACAAAAAGCCTTCTATCAGCCTCCCCAGAGCCGTGGGAAGCCGGCCGGCGCTGTTAATGGGCCACCCAGAAGCTGGCGTGTGCCTCCTATCAATCTCCCTGAAGCCGCAGTTAACCGCGGCTTAACAAGCGTGTGGCGGCAATTGACCACCCAGTAGCTGCGGTTAACCGCAGCTTAATTGATTGTTACTTGGTGGTCACGGTTACACCTAGCCGCCACACAATGGTGGTGTTCTGGAGCTCCCCGGGCAGCCAGCGCTTTTCTGCCTGGCTTTCCTGCACTAAAAGCGGACACTTTTTCGTGCAGACACCGCTGAGCCTCCAGCCCCCTGGTTCCTATTCGGGACTTTGAATTTATATCCCAATCTATGTGGAAGTACCCAGATAGCCTGCCATGGAGCCTGTTCGTGGAATTAAAGACTTTGGCTCCATGGCAATTAAACTGTATTCGTGTAGTCTGAGTGTCATTCACCTAATAATGTGCACTCAGACCTGAGCTATCTGGGGATATGTTAAATGCCTGTGTGTTATATGTAAAATGTAACTTTATGTATTTTATGGTGTTTCACTGTCTTTGTGTCCCCGCGTGCATAATGGAGATTTGCCTTTGTCCTGGGAGATAATTGAATTACTTCTCAATTATCTCCAGGGCAGAAGGGAGGAAGCCAGGATGCATTGTGAGGATGTTTTACTTCTGTATGTCCTGAAATGCAACATGTCTGTCTTTTGTTACAGTCTTCCATCTGGTCCCCTAGGGGAGTGTCCACCAGGTGGGAGACCTGCATAAATACAGGGGCAGGTAGCCCTGAATAAACAGACCACTGCTTGACCCTCCAAATGGAGCCTTGTCTCGTCTTTGGGGGGATTCACTATATGCTGATAGAGACTGATTGCCAGGAGTGTAAGCCGCTTGGGAGCTTTTCCTGTTCGTCTGCTAGCAGCTATTCGTGAGGTTCCGGTTCGGGAGTTTGGAGTGCTACCTTATTCCCTTGTATGCAGTTCGGGAGTTTGGTGCATTCACTTATATCCAATTCGTGAGTTTTGGTGATTCTACAGCCTCTGCCTGTCTTTGAAAAGGGGATTATCGCCTAAACAATTTTAACCCCTTGTCTGCTGAAACGGTCCGTTACAGTTATATTCCTATCTAATACTCTCTCTCTCTCTCTCTCTCTCTATATATATATATATATATATATATATATATATATATATATATATAAAGATCAAAGGTAGGAAAAGCACTCCAAGGACTTCTTTCAATGTAGAAAATAAGTAAATTTTATTCGGCAACTGCCATAAAAACTTCAACGTTTCAGTCCTGTGTCAGGACTTTCGTCAGGATAACAGTGCATTGTAATAGTGACAGAATATATAGCAAAGTTAAACGGTTCTAATCCAATGAAAATCAAAATACAGTACATACGATACAGCTGAGACTTACCCCTCACCCTGTGTAACGAACTGCCTGGGCGCCAGAAAATCGCGGGCAAAATTGATTCCGTTTCAAGTATTCTGCAGCTGTACGAATTGCTGCTGTGCTGACCACGCGTCGGCCGTTGCCATGGTTACCGGCTAGGCCGCGAGTCAGCGTGCGTTTGCATATTGTCATGGCAACCAGCCGATCGTGGAATGATCGGTTTACAGGACAGTTCTGTACACAGGAGGCAGGGGTTAGGACATGTGTGTTTTTTGTGTTGAGGACCTAAAGTCACTAGCCTGTAACATAACATAATAAAGTATAAGTGGCATGCAACAACATTTGCATAACAATGAGGTAATGAGCCGAGCCCGGTCTGTCAATACACCACCTCTAAGCTTGTATACAAAATCGCCTATCAACATGACATCAATGCAAGCAACATGACATCATCCAAAAGCGATGTCTAAAGGCATTATGACCTAGTGAATTAGTCATGGTGATGTAATGGGAGGGGTCTAGCAATATGGAGATACGGCCATGCAGGTCAATACAAGTTTGGTATCCTTATTATCCACAATGTACTACTTTGTGGTATGGGTAAAGAAATGCTAGGGTTATTAGGTTAAGTACTAGTGAATGAAGCAAATTAAATCCTAGTGGGTGAGAAAAAAATTTTTTGTAACCACACGGATATTTACACGACTATACACACAAGTATTTACACAACTATATACATAAAGTCTATCGCAGACCAAAATTGCCATAATGTCCAGTCAAAGGAAAATACCCAGAGTGTACTTCTCATTGAGGCCTTTGGGTTGGACTGTGTCCAGCGTCCGAATCCAATGAAGTTCTCTTTGTGACAAAAGTTTTTTTCGGTCGCCGCCCCTAAGTGGCTGTGGGATATGGTCTATCGCTGTAAACTTCATAGAGGGCAGGGGATGGCTTTTTTCCCAAAAATGCTTGGCCACTGGAAGCTCAGAGCCCTTGTCCCTGTACGCTATGCGGATACTTGAACGATGATTGCGCATCCTCTCCCTGAGTGGAAGGTCCGTTTTGCCCACATAGGCCAGTCCACACGGGCAGACTAATTTGTATACTACATGATCGCTGGTACAGGTCAGTCTGTGTCTGATAGTGTATTTTCTGCCCGTATGTGGGTGGGCGAAGGTCTTGCACGGAATCATGTGGCTACAGGTAACGCATCCTAGGCATCTGTAACATCCCAGGTTCGAGTGGGTAGTTGGTTGGTCATAGCAATGTGTGGGTCCGTCTTGACCAGTAAATCCCTTAGGTTCTTACCCCTGCGGTAGCACATCATTGGTGGCTGTCGAAATTGGCTTGGTAAGCTGGTGTCATTTGACATCATGCGCCAGTTTCGGTTAGTAGACTCCCTGATGCGGTCAGAGATTGTTGTGTATGTGATGGGAAATGTTAGTCTTCCCACCTTGGAGTTCTGTGTTGGAACCACTTCCAGGCTTTTCTCCAGGGCTTGCTGCAGTATGATGGGGCTATACCCTCGAGCCAAGAACTTGTTCCACATTTCGTTTAGTTGATGTTGTCTGTTGATTTCATTCGAGTTATTCCTGATTACCCTCAGAAACTGGGACTGTGGAAGGGAATTCTTTAGGTGCCTTGGATGGTAGCTGTCAGCGTGCAAAATGGTGTTTCTGTCGGTTGGCTTACTGTACAATGTGTATGCTATTTTCTTGCGTTCTATGTACAATCGTATATCAAGGAAGTCGATCGTTTGTTCATTCGTCGTCATGGTGATGCGGACCGGTGTGTCGGTACTGTTGATATATTCCAGCAGTTGCTCAGGTGTAGGTCCTCCTTTTTTCCAAATCATTATGATGTCATCTATAAAACGTTTATAGAACAATATGTTCTCTTGGAATGGGGTAATTATATATTCCTGCTCGAAGATGTACATAAAACCGTTAGCGTACATAGGCGCCATGGCCGCTCCCATTGACGTTCCAGCTATTTGTTGATACCACGTTTGTTCAAACCTGAAGTAATTCTGGTTTAATACCAGGTGTAGTAGCTCCAAGGTGTACTCTATTGGAGGTCCAACGTACAAAGATGATGCTGTTAGTATTTGTCTCATTGCGTCTATGCCCTTGTCGTGTGGGATGACAGTGTATAGACTCCTGACATCGCAGGTAATGAACGTTGTCCCTTCTTCTAAATTATCCAGTAGTCGCAACTCTGTTAATAGGCTTGGTGTATCCTTGATACAAGTTTTCAATTCCTCAACCGGTTTCTTGAATAGAAAGTCAAGCCACTTGGCTATGGGCTCTAAGACCCCCCTGATTGCTGAGACTATGGGTCTGCCTGGAGGTAGAGTTGGATGTTTATGTATTTTGGGCAACGTGTACATTACCGGTGTCCTGGGTTTCGTTTGTAGTAGGTATTTATACAAATCCTCCGAGATGTAGGTCGCATCTAGTCCTCGCTGTAGGGTCTGTTGGACCTTGTGCATGATTGCCTGTGTGGGGTCAGCCTTGAGTTTAGAGTAGGTACTGGTGTCTTGTAGCTGATTCAGAATTTCTTGTCTGTAATCGCTGTAGTTCAACAAGACAATCCCTCCTCCTTTATCTGCTGGGCGAATTACTAGATTGGGATCCCTGGCCAGTGAGGTAATGATATGGCGTTCCTCCTTGGTGATATTTGATCTTGGTTTCTTGGGCTTAGTAAGATGGTCCTGTGTCTCCTGGTTTAGTGACCTCAAGAATGTTTTTATGGTCGGTTGGTTAGGCAGTGGGTCCCACACACTTTTAGGCTTAAATGGGTTTGTCTGTGTATGCTCAGCGCCACTTGTTTTGAAGAAGTCCTTCAATCTTAATGTCCTCCCAAATTTATAATTCTCGATTTCTTGGGTTAGTGGAATTGGGTAGTTTGTGGGTACGAATGAGAGCCCCTTCATTAATAGAGGGTTCTCTGTGTGACTCAATTTTCGTGTTGATAGATTAAAGATCGGGATCACCTCCGTCTCGGTGGTTTGCCTCTCAGACCGGTAAACGCCACCCTTCTGTCCTCTTCTTGTGATATAGCGTCTGGCTCTAGATCTTGTCTGGAGCGTTGTCGTGTTGTGGTTCCTATCGTTGTCGTACCTCTCTCTAAAAAAAGGGTTGTATTTTGAGTCGATTCAGGTCTTTGTTGAGTGTCAGAATCGGAGGTAGATTCGCCCGACGTTTTGTCTATCGTGAATTGTCGTGGTCTTCTTATTGGTCGTCTGTATCTATTAAAGCGAGGGGCTTCATTCTGGCCACTTAGCCACCGATATACCCTATGTTCAGTATAGTCATTTTTCACCTTCTCTTGCTTCTCTCGTTTGAATCTGATTAAATCCGTCTTATACTCTTTGACATTCTGTTCCAGTCTGAGGAGGGTCGGAGCCGCTTGTATACAAGCTTAGAGGTGGTGTATTGACAGACCGGGCTCGGCTCATTACCTCATTGTTATGCAAATGTTGTTGCATGCCACTTATACTTTATTATGTTATGTTACAGGCTAGTGACTTTAGGTCCTCAACACAAAAAACACACATGTCCTAACCCCTGCCTCCTGTGTACAGAACTGTCCTGTAAACCGATCATTCCACGATCGGCTGGTTGCCATGACAATATGCAAACGCACGCTGACTCGCGGCCTAGCTGGTAACCATGGCAACGGCCGACGCGTGGTCAGCACAGCAGCAATTCGTACAGCTGCAGAATACTTGAAACTGAATCAATTTTGCCCGCGATTTTCTGGCGCCCAGGCAGTTCGTTACACAGGGTGAGGGGTAAGTCTCAGCTGTATCGTATGTACTGTATTTTGATTTTAATTGGATTAGAACCGTTTAACTTTGCTATATATTCTGTCACTATTACAATGCACTGTTATCCTGACGAAAGTCCTGACACAGGACTGAAACGTTGAAGGTTTTATGGCAGTTGCCGAATAAAATTTACTTATTTTCTACATTGAAAGAAGTCCTTGGAGTGCTTTTCCTACCTTTGATCTTTATAAAATTTGCTGACAAGCACCGGGCTATACCTACATCTTTACAGGAGTGCAAGCATTGGACAATATTATATATATATATATATATATATATATAAAAATATCTTGCACACCACTGGGGAAGTGTGCATAGACATATCGGCTCTGCACAATATTACTAATATATCTGTATTAGAACCCATTAGAATCTACTGGTTATTGGGGGGCTAGATTTTATGCTATCCTTCACAAAACAGGGCCACCCTCCCACGTTCTTGCCTTACCTGTCTTTTCTATATAAAAAGTACCCTGGTATTGCTATTATTATTATTATTGCCATTTATATAGCGCCAACAGATTCCATAGCGCTTTACAATATTATGAGAGGGGATTTAACTATAAATAGGACAAATACAATATAAACTTAAGGGAACAATAGGTTGAAGAGGACCCTGCTCAATCAAGCTTACATTCTATAGGAGGTGGGGTGTAAAAAATATTGCTATGTCTCAGTCTTTTTTCTCATAATACCATGTCTAGGTAACAGCAACTAAATCTACGTTATCAGTTGCCATTATTGCCAAAAGTTCATGGATCTTATTCCCTAAACTGCGAGCATTTTCACACTGTAGCGGACCCGGGTAACCCGACCGGTTACATCCGCTAATACCAGCCGCTCAGGAACCACTTTTAGTAATGTAACGAAACCCATTGTACACAAAGTTCTGGATGTACAACACACTTTTATTGCGCCACACTCGGCTTTTATGCATGTCCCCGTGCAAGGGGTTTTCATCTCAAACCAACAGGGGTCATATCAGGAGCCTCTGTACATGTGAGCCAAAGAGCAGGAAAGGAGTAGTTGTCCCTTTGTCTCCCAGATACAGAAAGCCTGCAACACAAACAAGAGGTCTCCCACCCCAATGAACAGGGTCCTCGGTGTCTGGAAGCCAAGGCATTGGAAAATAAACTGTTCCATTGTCTCCCAGGTACAGAAAAGCCTGCCATAGTAGCCAGTGCCCCAAAAGTGTCCCCACCAACCTCAGGCGTTTCCGCACTGGCACATTCCCCTACAACTCTCCATTCACGAGGTTGTGGTGCTAAAATCTGCAACAGAAGCAGGTTAGGGCTTTCTCAAATGAATAAAAACGTTTTTATTCACTTGAGAAAGCCCTAAGGGGAAAAGCTAACTATTTTAATAAATGTATTTTGGTCACTTTCTTTGTTGTGAGTTAGCCATTTTATCTTTTTTTTTTTTTACCATTTTTATTATTTTACTACTTGGCATCTGAGTTTTACTTGTTCCAGAGAGATACTACTCCAAAGCATCCCTGGTGGGGATTATACTACTTACGGCCTATCATTCAGCAGTGCGTTTGCCCAATTAAATGTGAGTAACCATTTGGTATTTGTATACACTCTCCTGGTTTTATCACAGTGAGCACTATTGTTTTTTTTATAATGCATGAGGTAACAAAACAGCTTACGTAAGCACATTAATATCACAAAAGTTCACAGATATGGCATTGAACTAGTGCAGAAGGGAAGGGGAGGAATGGAGGGGGGTACCTGTCTCCAAATGGTCAGAGAGCATCAGGCAAGCTCTGGGGGCCTACCGATCAGTGGTTGGTCACGTGCAAGAGCACATAGGGTGAGGCATTAACTTTTTCAGGCAGCAAATACAATAATAATAGTGAAAATAAAAATAAAAATAAAAATAAAAACAAAAGCAAAAACAAAGATAATAGTATTGGGGCACAGTCCCAGTAGGTTGTACTTCAGTCCTAATTTATATTCTGGTAATGGCTGCAGCGTTGGTTAGCCCGGCTGATCGTCAGGGGATGGATTCCGGTGCGCTGGCAGTGTCTCAATTCGGTGGGTTCGTGGGCCTCCCTGGAGGTATAGACGAGTCAAGCAAGTCTGGGGAGAGATCCAACTGTCTCAGGATCTTCGTTGCCTCTTGCATGGGGTGTAAGGTGTGCAAGGTGTCGCCTTTGGTGACCTGTAGGGTATGGGCTGGGCCCCAGTACCTTATGTGGTGTGCTCGTAGCAGAGAGGTAAATTGGTGCAAGGTTCTCCTCCACGCAATTGTAGCCCCAGAGAGATCCGAACAGAACGTGAGGGTTATCTCATCAAAAAGGTAAGTTGGGAGTTCTCTGGCGGCCGCCAGTACAGTGGATCTATCCTTCTGGGTCTGGAACTGCAGGATTATGTCCCTTGTAGCCATGGATGGGGCCTTAGTAGGCTTTGGTATGCGGAATATGCGATCTATTACAACCGCTTTTGCTGGCTTCGGGGTCAGTAGTGCTGCGAGGAGCCGTCGAGCAAAGTGGGGAAATTCTGCGTCCGGTATGGTGTCAGTAACACCCCTGATCTTCAGGTGTTTTAGGCGGCATTTGTCTTCCAGTGTGGCAAATCGCAGCTCGTTAAGCTGAGACTGCTGTCCGAGTTCCTGAACCGCTTGTTGCAGCGCCGTTATTTGTCAATCGTGGTTGTGCCCCTAGTCTTCCAGTTAAGCCCTGTAGGGCTTCCCATATCGAGGCCACGTCGGCCGAGATTTTTGTGGTGGTCCTCCACCAGTTCTCTTATGGCCTCCATGCAGTGTGAAGGTTGCAGCGGGTGGTTGTGGCTGCATCCTAGCCGGTGGCGGCTGTGAATGGGCTGTGACTGCTTCATCTGAGGTCTCATTATAAAAATCTGAGCATCCACCGTGGAGGGATGACATCTTACATCCAGAAACATCTTGGGCTTGCCGCCAGAGCTCGCAAATATGCATGCCCATCCTGGATTTTTCGGGCTTGAGCTTTTTGGTCTCCTCAGGGTGGGTTTGGCCCGTATCTGGGGGTTTAAAGCGAGTATTTTCAGTTGTAGTGGCCTGGAGCTCAGCAGCCATGCGACCATCCGCTTCAGCAGGTAAGCTCCGCCCCCCATTGTTGTTTTTTTATGTTACATATGGTCCCCATCTGACAAGATATCTACTTACAACACTCCCTCATGTATCCCATAAGTGGGGTTATACCACTGTACGCTGTTTATACTAGAGCTAGATTTTAGCTCTCAAAAACATGAGTAGGACCTTTTTATTGGCTGCTACCTATTTGGGTTTTATTGCACTATTAGATTTTCTTTTCTCTTTCATACTGTTCTAATTAATTGGTGGGAACATACTAATGGGGCCCTTACTAATTGTTTCCCTTGCGGTTACACACAGATGATCAAGGTGAGAACGTTCTATGTGTACGTTCTGACTTGCGTTCTAAATGGGATATTGGGGTGGTCCCCATTCAGGAGACGGATGAGTTCCTTTCGTGGGAGCTCTCCTGAACAGGGAGTGGGCCACAGTATACGAAAATTACAGGGGAACACACACAATATACAAGAAACTCCACAAATAGTCAGTGGTTCTGCCACACAGCTCCCCCTTAACCACAAACCGGCATACACAGTTTGATCCCAATGGATCGGCTCCCAATCCTTGCAAATTTCTGCAAAGATACAGGCCATTAGTCTGTGGGCTGTATGTGGAGCTTAAGATCGGTTTAATGCCACATAACTTCCACAGTTGGTGAGTCATCTCGGCACTAAAGTGGGTGCCCTGATCTGAGATGATTTCCCAGGGAAAAACTATCCCGGAGAACACTCACATCAAGGCTTCGGCTACAGTCTCTGCCTGAATATTGCCGAGACGACTGCCTCAGGGTACTGAGTCACGTAATCCACGATGGTCAGAATATATTTCTTCACAGAGAGACTAAGCACACTGGCACATTCCCTGACCACTCTTCATTCACAAGGTGTTGAAACCTGCAAAGGAAGCGTCTCCTTTCGGGGTACAAATGCTCCCCCTGGTTGGCATTTGGCTATATAAAATGGCGGCCACCCAGGGGAGCACTCATTAATTACTTCCCTTGCGGTTTCCCACTTATGTTGCCAGTGCAAGCGTTGCGGTTTCACACGTGTGTTGCAAGTGCAAACATTCTGATTAATTGGTGGGAACATTCTAATGGGGCACCGAGGAGGTCATCGATCGGTAGAAGAACGAGTCGGGAAACAATTTCCGAACGCTCCCCCAGGCAGGTGTTTGTCTTTGTGAAATAGCAGCCACCCAAAGGAAGCCCTCACTAATTGCTTCCCTTGCGGTTTTGCACCGATGATCGAGGGGAGAACATTCTATGTGTACCTTCTGACTTGCTTTCTAAATGGGATAATGGGGTGGTCCCCTTTTGGGAGATGAATGAGTTCCTTTCATAGGAGCTCTCCCGAATGGGGAGTGGGCCCCAGTATATGAAAATTACAGGGGAACACACACGATATACAAGGAACTCCATGAATAGGCGGTGGTTCTGCCACATACAAATGATTCTAAGCTTATCATTATTTAACACACTTTCTACAGGCACTTTCTGTCCTTGTTTTGGGGGGACAATTGGATTTATGTTTTATCACCCTTTTGCCCCCCCCCCCCAGCTCCCTAGTTTAAATGCATCATAGTAAAACCTCTAAGCTACTCACTGAGAACAGTTGTTCCCTTTTGAGAAAGATGCAAACCATCTTTTTTGTACAGTTTATTTCCATTCCAAACAGAGCTACCATGAGAAATAATGCCAAATCCTTGCTCCTGACACCATTCACCAAGCCACAAGTTAAAGTCCCTAATATGTATCCGCCTGTCATTCTGAGTGTTATGCACAGGCAGAACTTCAGAGAATGACAGTGTGGAAGCAACCTGCCATATATCATTGGCAAAAACACAAAACACTTCCTTTACCTCTGAAACCTCATTGCAAGCCAAGCAATTTGTCCCTAAATGGACAAGTACATCCAATTCCCCTTCCTGCTTTGCTAGCTTAACAATATTACAAATACGTCTCCTGTCTCTGTGAGCAGTAGCTCTAGAAAGACATCACACAAGGCCACTATTGCCCAGTTCCACACCTCTTATGTTAGTATCCCCCAACAACAACTGTTTTATATTAGGCCTCACCTTATTCTTTTTGTCATTGGCTGCAGTCTTGCACAAATTTGACATAGAGGATGGTGGTTTCACAAACTCAAGGCCCATGCCTGTGCACATTGCCACTCCTATCCGGTGTCTCTATAGCGTGCTTTTACAAAGAAAAAAAGGTTTCCAGTGTAAGCTAATAGCAGCCAGTCAGTGTCCTTCAAGCGGCTGTGTCAGGCCTTCCTTCAGCGTGTTCCCTGCACAACCCTGCTAGCGTACTTTGACAGTTGCGACTCATATCTGGTGTCTCTGTAGCGTGCTTTTACAAAGAAAAAAAGGTTTCCAGTGTAAGCTAATAGCAGCCAGTCAGTGTCCTTCAAGCGGCTGTGTCAGGCCTTCCTTCAGCGTGTTCCCTGCAGAACCCTGCCAGCGTACTTTGACAGTTGCCACTCATATCTGGTGTCTCTGTAGCGTGCTTTTACAAAGAAAAAAGGTTTCCAGTGTAAGCTAATAGCAGCCAGTCAGTGTCCTTCAAGCCCAGTTGCCCAGTTCCACACCTCTTATGTTAGTATCCCCCAACAACAACTGTTTTATATTAGGCCTCACCTTATTCTTTTTGTCATTGGCTGCAGTCTTGCACAAATTTGACATAGAGGATGGTGGTTTCACAAACTCAAGGCCCATGCCTGTGCACATTGCCACTCCTATCCGGTGTCTCTATAGCGTGCTTTTACAAAGAAAAAAAGGTTTCCAGTGTAAGCTAATAGCAGCCAGTCAGTGTCCTTCAAGCGGCTGTGTCAGGCCTTCCTTCAGCGTGTTCCCTGCACAACCCTGCTAGCGTACTTTGACAGTTGCGACTCATATCTGGTGTCTCTGTAGCGTGCTTTTACAAAGAAAAAAAGGTTTCCAGTGTAAGCTAATAGCAGCCAGTCAGTGTCCTTCAAGCGGCTGTGTCAGGCCTTCCTTCAGCGTGTTCCCTGCAGAACCCTGCCAGCGTACTTTGACAGTTGCCACTCATATCTGGTGTCTCTGTAGCGTGCTTTTACAAAGAAAAAAGGTTTCCAGTGTAAGCTAATAGCAGCCAGTCAGTGTCCTTCAAGCGGCTGTGTCAGGCCTACAGCCTGTGCTCTGCAGACCTGTGCCAGTGCACATTGCCACTCATATCTGGTGTCTCTGTAGCGTGCTTTTACAAAGAAAAAAGGTTTCCAGTGTAAGCTAATAGCAGCCAGTCAGTGTCCTTCAAGCGGCTGTGTCAGGCCTTCCATCAACGTGTGCCCTGCAGAACCCTGCCAGCGTACTTTGACAGTTGCCACTCATATCTGGTGTCTCTGTAGCGTGCTTTTACAAAGAAAAAAGGTTTCCAGTGTAAGCTAATAGCAGCCAGTCATTGTCCTTCAAGCGGCTGTGTCAGGCCTACAGCCTGTGCTCTGCAGACCTGTGCAAGTGCACATTGCCACTCATATCTGGTGTCTCTATAGCGTGCTTTTACAAAGAAAAAAAGGTTTCCAGTGTAAGCTAATAGCACTAATAGCAGTCAGTGTCCTTAAAACGGGTGTCAGGCCTTCAGCGTGTGCTATGCCAACCTCAGCAAGTGTACTTTGCCACTCATATCTGGTGTCTCTATAGCGTGCTTTTACAAAGAAAAAACGTTTTCCAGTGTAAGCTAATAGCAGTCAGTGTCCTTAAAGCGGGTGTGTCAGGCCTTCCTTTAGCGCGTGCCCTGCAGACCCCTGCCAGTGTATTTTGACAGTTGCCACTCATATCTGGTGTCTCTATAGCGTGCTTTTACAAAGAAAAAAAGTTTTTCAGTGTAAGCTAATAGCAGTCAGTGTCCTTAAAACGGGTGTCAGGCCTTCAGCGTGTGCTATGCCAACCTCAGCAAGTGTACTTTGCCACTCATATCTGGTGTCTCTATAGCGTGCTTTTACAAAGAAAAAAAGTTTTCCAGTGTAAGCTAATAGCAGTCAGTGTCCTTAAAGCGGGTGTGTCAGGCCTTCCTTTAGCGCGTGCCCTGCAGACCCCTGCCAGTGTATTTTGACAGTTGCCACTCATATCTGGTGTCTCTATAGCGTGCTTTTACAAAGAAAAAAAGTTTTTCAGTGTAAGCTAATAGCAGTCAGTGTCCTTAAAACGGGTGTCAGGCCTTCAGCGTGTGCTATGCCAACCTCAGCAAGTGTACTTTGCCACTCATATCTGGTGTCTCTATAGCGTGCTTTTACAAAGAAAAAAAGTTTTCCAGTGTAAGCTAATAGCAGTCAGTGTCCTTAAAGCGGGTGTGTCAGGCCTTCCTTTAGCGCGTGCCCTGCAGACCCCTGCCAGTGTATTTTGACAGTTGCCACTCATATCTGGTGTCTCTATAGCGTGCTTTTACAAAGAAAAAAAGTTTTTCAGTGTAAGCTAATAGCAGTCAGTGTCCTTAAAACGGGTGTCAGGCCTTCAGCGTGTGCTATGCCAACCTCAGCAAGTGTACTTTGCCACTCATATCTGGTGTCTCTATAGCGTGCTTTTACAAAGAAAAAAAGTTTTCCAGTGTAAGCTAATAGCAGTCAGTGTCCTTAAAGCGGGTGTGTCAGGCCTTCCTTTAGCGCGTGCCCTGCAGACCCCTGCCAGTGTATTTTGACAGTTGCCACTCATATCTGGTGTCTCTATAGCGTGCTTTTACAAAGAAAAAAAGTTTTTCAGTGTAAGCTAATAGCAGTCAGTGTCCTTAAAGCTGGTGTGTCAGGCCTTCAGCGTGTGCTCTGCAGACCACTGCCAGTGCACATAGCCACTCATATCTGGTGTCACAATAGCGTGCATTTAAAAACAAAAAACTTTCTTCACTGTTATAGATTGAATAGCAGTTAGTTGTCTTCAAGCGGGTGTGTCAGGCCTACAGCGTGTACTCTGCAGACCTCTGCCATTGCACATTGCCACTCATATCTGGTCTCACAGTAGCTTGCACGCATAGTACCACTAATCCCCCAAAAAATGACAGTCAGAGGCAGGCCACCCCGCAGGGGCCATCGTGGTCGTGGTGCTGTGATTCCTTTTGGCCCTAGAATAATGCCCAGTTTTCAGAGGCCACGTACCCTGAACTTGAAAAGTTCTGAGGACATAATTGACTGGCTAACACAGGACACCCAATCTTCTACAGCTTCCGCTCGGAACCTTGACGCACCATCCTCCTCCAGCTTAGCTTCAGGCACCTCTCAAGATACCACTCACCCGCCTGCCACCACCACCAAAAGTAGCACCACAGCCGCTTTACTTGGTATGTCAGAGGAGTTATTCACACATCCGTTTGAAGAAATGAGTGATGCGCAACCATTTTTGCCAGAGGATGTAGATAACAGGAATATGTCTCAGGCAGGCAGCATTACACACATGGACGTATGGTGTGATGATGATGATGATGATGATGATGATGTTGTACCCGCTGCTGCTTCCTTTGCTGAGTTGTCAGATACAAGTGAAGCGGTTGATGATGACGATGCGTCCATGGATGTCACGTGGGTGCCCGCTCAGCAAGAAGAAGAACAGGGTGAAAGTTCAGATGGGGAGACAGAGAGGAGGAGGAGGAGACGAGTTGGAAGCAGGGGGAGGTCGTCGCAAGGAGCTAGTGGCACAGTCAGACAGCATGCATCGGCACCCGGGGTCAGCCCGACAGCATGCCAATCAACGCATGCTGTGTCCACCACCAGAATGCCGTCATTGCAGAGCTCAGCAGTGTGGAATTTTTTTGGTGTGTCTGTCTCTGACAACAGCGATGCCATTTGCAACCTGTGCCAAAAGAAACTGAATTGTGGGAAGTCCAACACCCACCTAGGTACAACTGCTTTGCGTAGCCACATGATCTCACATCACAAACGCCTATGGGATCAACACATGAGTACAATCAGCACGCAAACTCTAAGCCGCCATCCTCCTCCTGGTCCAGCATCTTCAGCCACATCAACCACTGCTGTCCTCCTTGCCCCCTCTCAACCATCCGCCACTCCGTCTCCCGCCTTGAGCAGTTCCCGCTCATCTGCCCACAGTCATGTGTCTGTCAAGGACATGTTTGAGCGTAAGAAGCCAATGTCAGAAAGTCACCTCCTTGCCCAGCATCTGACAGCTGGCTTGTCCGAACTATTAGCCCGCCAGCTTTTACCATACAAGCTGGTGGAGTCTGAGGCGTTCAAAAAATTTGTAGCTATTGGGACACTGCAGTGGAAGGTACTCGGTCAAAATTTCTTTTCACAAAAGGCAATCCCCAACCTGTACTCGATTGTGCAAAAGGAAGTAATGGCATGTCTGGCACACAGTGTTGGGGCAAGGGTCCATCTGACCACTGATACCTGGTCTGCAAAGCATGGTCAGGGCAGGTATATCAACTACACTGCGCATTGGGTAAACCTGCTGACTGCTGCCAAGTATGGAATGCATGGCTCTGCAGAGGAGTTGGTGACACCGCCACGACTTGCAGGCAGGCCTGCTGCCACCTCCTCTACTCCTCCTACTCCATCCTCTTCCATAACCTCCTCGGCTGAGTCCTCTTCTGCTACTGCGTCTTGCTCCACATCAACGGCACCCCCCCAGCTCCCCAGGTACTATTCCACATCCCGGATACGGTAGTGCCACGCTGTCTTGTGTTTGACTTGCTTGAAAGCAGAGAGTCACACCGGAGAAGCACTCCTGTCCGCCCTGAACGCACAGGTGGAAAAGTGGCTGACTCCGCAGCAACTGGATATTGGCAAAGTGGTTTGTGACAATGGAAAACATTTGTTAGCGGCATTGAAGTTGGGCAAGTTGACACATGTGCCGTGCATGGCACATGTGTGTAATCTGATCGTACAGCGCTTTGTGCATAAGTACACAGGCTTACAGGACGCCCTGAAGCAGGCCAGGAAGGTGTGTGGCCATTTCAGGCGTTCCTACACGGCCATGGCTCACTTTGCCGATATCCAGGAGCGAAACAACATGCCAGTGAGGCGCTTGATTAGCGACAGCCCGACACGTTGGAATTCAACACTCCTAATGTTCGACCGCCTGCTCCAACAAGAAAAAGCTGTTAATGAATATTTGTATGACCGGGGTGCTAGGACAGCCTCTGGGGAGCTGGGAATTTTTTTGCCACGTTACTGGACGCTCATGCACAATGCCTGTAGGCTCACGCGTCCTTTTGAGGAGGTGACAAACCTAGTCAGTCGCACCGAAGGCACCATCAGCGACATCATACCATTTGTTTTCTTCCTGGAGCAGGCCCTGCGAAGAGTGCTGGATCAGGCCGTAGATGAGCGTGAAGAGGAAGAGGAAGAGTTGTGGTCACCATCACCACCAGAAACAGCTTGATCAGCATCGCTTGCTGGACCTGCGGCAACACTGGAAGCGGATTGTGAGGAAGAGGAGTCAGAGGAGGAATGTGGCTTTGAGGAGGAGGAGGAAGACCAACCACAACAGGCATCCCAGGGTGCTCGTTGTCACCTATCTCGTACCCGTGGTGTTGTACGTGGCTGGGGGGAAGAACATACCTTCATTGACATCAGTGAGGAGGAGGAACGGGAAATGAGTAGCTCGGCATCCAACCTTGTGCAAATGGGGTCTTTCATGCTGTTGTGCCTGTTGAGGGACCCTCGTATAAAAAGGCTGAAGGAGAACGACCTGTACTGGGTGTCCACGCTACTAGACCCCCGGTATAAGCAGAAAGTGGCGGAAATGTTACCGAATTACAACAAGTCGGAAAGGATGCAGCCTTTGCAAAATAAATTAAAAAGTATGCTTTACACAGAGTATAAGGGTGATGTCACAGCACAACGGGAATCTAACAGGGATAGAGGTGGAAGTCATCCTCCTCCTCCCACGACCATGCCGGCAAGGACAGGACGCTTTAAAGACGTGTTGTTGATGGAGGACATGCAGACCTTTTTAAGTCCTACGCATCGCCACAGCCCTTCAGGATCCACCCTCAGAGAATGACTCGACCGACAGGTAGCAGATTACCTCGGCTTAACTGCAGATATCGACACTCTGAGGAGCGATGAACCCCTTGACTACTGGGTGTGCAGGCTTGACCTGAGCTATCCCAATTTGTGATAGAACTTCTGGCCTGCCCCGCTTCAAGTGTCCTGTCAGAAAGGACGCTGCTGTATTTTAGCTCTGAATTCCGGTTGACCTGCGTGACTTATCCGACACCAACTAGGGTTCAAGCCGCCATGTTTTAGGGCACTTTCTGCCTGTGAAACAAACATCAATTTTTCTGGCCGCTGCTATAGCAGCGGCTGCAACAATACCTAATTTTTCAGGCATGTGTACATGCCTAATTTTTAGGCCCTCTGGTGCTGCACTGTGGCTTCAAAAACCAAACCAAAAAAAAAGGCACATAGTGACCCTATGTAGGGGGAACAGTCCCTATTCTCTTCTGTGTCAGTGTGTATCAGGGATTTGACTATCTTTATTCAGATTCAAAAATTACAATTCCAGGAAAAATGTAACAAACATTTACAAGAACATGTTATGCACATCATAGAAACAACGTGAACCTCTTTAAAGCCACAAACTTAAGACAAAAAATACGTACACACAATGTGTAAGGGTTTGAAAGAAAATTCTGAATCCTTACATGTTTACTTTATCGTTTGTTTGATTTTTGTGAACCATATATAAACTACAAGCAGCGTGAAAACTATAAAAACTCAAATGGCCATGCTGATCAAATTAAATAGTATGCTTTACACAGCGTATAAAGGTGATGTCACAGCACAACAGGATTCTAACAGGGGAAGAGGTGAAAGTCATCCTCCTCCTCCCACGACCACGCCATATCTGCCAAGTGACCCTATGTAGGGGTAAAAGTCTCTATTCTGCTCTGTGTCAGTGTGTATCATGGTCTCTGAGGACGGGGAACAGTCTCTATTCTGCTCTGTGTCAGTGTGTATCAGGGGCTTTGAGGACAGGTGTCAATCCATATCAACCAAGTGACCCTATGTAGGGGGAACAGTCTCTATTCTGCTCTTTGTCAGTGTGTATCATGGTCTCTGAGGACAGGAACAGTCTCTATTCTGCTCTTTGTCAGTGTGTATCAGGGGCTTTGAGGACAGGTGTCAATCCATATCTGCCAAGTGACCCTATGTAGGGGGAAAAGTCCCTATTCTGCTCTGTGTGAGGAGGAGGAACAACGGGAAATGAGTAGCTCGGCATCCAACCTTGTGCAAATGGGGTCTTTCATGCTGTTGTGCCTGTTGAGGGACCCTCGTATAAAAAGGCTGAAGGAGAACGACCTGTGCTGGGTGTCCACGCTACTAGACCCCCGGTATAAGCAGAAAGTGGCGGAAATGTTACCGAATTACAAGTCGGAAAGGATGCAGCATTTGAAAAATAAATTAAAAAGTATGCTTTACACAGCGTATAAGAGTGATGTCACAGCACAATGGGAATCTAACAGGGGAAGAGGTGAAAGTCATCCTCCTCCTCCCACGACCACGCCATATCTGCCAAGTGACCCTATGTAGGGGTAACAGTCTCTATTCTGCTCTGTGTCAGTGTGTATCATGGTCTCTGAGGACGGGGAACAGTCTCTATTCTGCTCTGTGTCAGTGTGTATCAGGGCAGGGCTTTGAGGACAGGTGTCAATGTTAGGTGATTTCTGCCCTTTATGGATTAAAAGCAGACTCTGCATCAACTGTGTAATTTTCCATGGGAGTTTTGCCATGGATCCCCCTCCGGCATGCCACAGTCAAGGTGTTAGTCCCCTTCAAACAACTTTTCCATCACGTTTGTGGCCAGAAACAGTCCCTGTGGGTTTTAAAAATTCGCCTGCCCATTGAAGTCAATGGCGGTTCGCCCGGTTCGCGAACGTTTGCGGAAGTTCCCGTTCGCGAACCGAAAATGTCGTGTTCGCGACATCACTAGTCACAGGCAATAGACAAAGACAAAATTCCTTTCCCTTCTCTTAATGCGTTTAACTACTGCTTCAGTTACAAAGTTACATAGTTACATAGTTACATAGCTGGAAAAAAAACTTGCATCCATCAAGTTCCGCCTTCCTCACATATGTTTTTGCTGTTGATCTAAAAAAAGGCAAAACACCCAGTCTGAAGCACTCCCAATTTTGCAACAAACTAGGAACAAATTCCTTCTTGACCCCATAATGGCAGTCAGATATCTCCTTGGATCAAGCAGCTATTACCCCGCTAAGTAGAAATTATATCCCTGCATGTTATGTTTTTGCAAGTATTTATCCAATTTCTGTTTAAATATCTGTATGGACTCTAATAAAACCACCTCTTCAGGCAGAGAAGTCCACATCCTTATAGTTCTAACTGTAAAAAAAAAAACTTTTCTCTGCCTTAGACTAAATCTCCTTTCTTCCAGCCTAAATGCTTGACCATGTGTCCTTTGTTTTTTTTCTTTCTCTCCGTAACCCTTGAGATATGAGGGTGTTCCCTTGTATCCTGTCTTTACACTTGTACTGTCTCAGTTTGTATGGATATAGTTCCTGTCTAACACAGACATGTGTTCTGATGGAGAGTTGGGGATCCCTAGGGCTCATCCTACTTTGGATAGTCTTTGGGCTATTGCTCGGGGTACAGAACCTGTCTAGTAGTAAATGTGGAGAGGCGGTTGGCCTAGAATTCCGGAGATGGATAATCTATAGAACCGATATATATTTTGAGCTCTGGAAGAGGTTATCTTACATTGTATACTACTGCACACGATTTATTATGAAGCTCTTCCTTGATATGCCTCTCCTATTTCACGATAAGGAACTTAATTGCTGTTACCTAAAAAACAAACAAACAAAAAAAAACCCTCGATGGGGGGCAAGTGATACAGAATGCATAAAGTGAATTGTTATATGTGCTAAAGAAGTTATATTTGTATTTAAATGTATGTTCCTGTATATTTTGGCTTCTGCGCAAGCCCATAAGTTGTGTTAACTCTTGCCTTCCCTATCGTGTGCAAAAATAAAGAATTAAAAAAAAAATATATATATATTTATTTTTGTTTTTTTTTGTTAAAATTTTAATATAATCACATGACATTTTATGTGGATTTTTTTTTACTTGTTATTGGCATTTCTTAAACATTATATAATTCAGCCATGGTTCTTCCCTACTTGACGAGGGCCAAGGCAAACATCATTGGTATATGTATATGTTTAATTAACCAAAATATACAATTCGTTTTAATTATTGACAAATAGTAAGTTCGATTTAAACAAGGAAACCTTTTAAAAAACACACACAAAAACCTCCCAAAGCATTTTAAGGTTCTTCTAGCCATGAAGTAAATGGGGGAAGATTTATCAAAGTGTAAAGTGGGAGGAGTTACCAATGGTATCCATGGTGATTGATTTTGGGCAGTCATGCATGGTGTTACATTCATCGTGATGTATCTGATTTGTGAACATAGATGAATGTGTCATGTAATGTAGAGTTTTGAGATATGCAATCTGCTTTGATAAAGTAATGTCACTATTTATGAAGCAGGTGATAAAAAAAAATTGCAATAGCATTACTAGCAAAGGTGAAGCTTATATACATTATTTGGATTTATTGCATAATTGGCAAAGAGATATTTCAAAGAAGCAAACATTATAAGTGCCTAATCGCTAACTTCAACATTTTGAGATGGATGAGTAAATTAGACTATTGGGTGAGTTCATCGCTGATAGCTCAACCCGTGCTTAACATGGCTCCTCTATGTTTATTCGGGTTCTGCTAATATTTGGGTGACATTGTAATTTTTTTTTTTCCAATTGACAATTTTTATTTTCATTAAGTAAATGGGATACAGAAAGAAAGAGAGGTAGGGGGATCACAATTCGTATAACAAGCGGTTCCATTACAATGTACAATGCAGTTTGTCTTTTGTGGTCGTATCTTGGTATCTGAACAGCAGGAAGCAAGAGGGTGACGGTGCTGAAGACCCTCTAGGTTGCGTCGTATGTAAGCGCCCATAGTTATGTCAAATAATACAGTAGAGTTACATTTATCACATTAAAGTTTTCTGTCTACTGTCTTCATTCAGTTGACCAGTAACCAGTTGTACCTAAATGGGTTGTGTTGCATGGTCAGACCTTTGGGATTCCCCAACTGGGAAGAAACAATGGGGGGGGGGGGGTGGGAGGGGTGGCGGGGGGAGGTGTGTAGCGCAGCAGAGTATGGTACATAGTAGCGCGTAACCATGGCGTATGGAGACCATAGCGTATAGGCCATAAGACCCTCTGGAGTGTGCGACTTGGCTGTGCTTATATCTATAGAGGGGTCAATTTGGTTCTTTAGGAGTTGGTACGGGTGACGAGAATTCAAGAGTCCATCATGTGTGGAGGGAAGGGTTGGCTAGCGATGGGGGTACCATCAGCCTCGCTCCTGGTTAGTGCCGTGTTGGCTTAGGGTGTTGTTATCGTAGCCATATTGTCCCTTAAGTCTACCCATGGTGCCCAATCTTTTTGAAAAAAAATTTGTTGAGCGGCTGTCTTGTTTGACATGCTCTCATATGTATAGTACTAGTGAATTTTATCTAGTAGTTGGGTTCGGGAGGGACAATGGGGTTGTTTCCACTGAATTGTGATTAGATTTCTTACTGCAAGAATAACAATGGCCATTAAGCTTCTCACATATATAGGAGTCGAGCGTGGGTATGAGAGGAACAAGCCTGTGTGTATATCTATGGGCGGCGATGAGATACCCAGGGACTGCAATACAGTCTGTGCTTCTACCCACAGGGATCGTATTCGTTGGCATGCCCACCAGATGTGGAGCATTGTGCCTCGTTCAGTCCCACACCTCCAGCAATGGGGTGGTACCCTGTTGTACATCGCATGGAGTCTATGGGGTGTTAAGTACCACCTATATACCAACTTCTTGTGAGCCTCTACATGGGAGTAGCACTGTGTAAGGCCCGTGAGGGCCCGTGGGGATGCCAGCACTTCAGTTTCGGTTAGCAAACCAGCACCCTCTTTGAGCCATTGGGTCACAAATTTTGGGGTGTCTATGGTTGTGGTCCCTAGGGTCAACTGGTAGCAGAGAGATAGGGATTTGGGTTTGGTTGGAGCTTGCCAGCATCTGTCATACAGTGTGGCCATGGTTTTTGAGCCTGGGTCAGAGGGCGCATGGTCTTGCGTTACATGTAGTGGAATTACACTCGGAAGTAGTAGGTAGGTCAACACTGATGAATTAGTGAGTTTGAATTCCTTCTGTAGGTCTGGGAAGGGTTTAATGAGGGTACCCTGCATAACCTGGTCTATGTGGTTAATTCACAATTTGGCCCATAAGCATAGCGAGAGCCAGGGTGAGATTGCCTTTAGTGCAGTCAATGGTATGCAAGGATGAAATTCATGGATAACATTGTATTTGTGACGTAATTTATCCCAGTGGCGTAGAGTTAGTAGAGTGGTTGGTAACAGGGATTTGTCTTTGGGCCGATAGGTTGCGGGGGTTCACAGGAGATCAACCAGAGACGTCGTACTGAAGTGTGAGGCTTCCATGTCTACCCATTGGTATATTCCCTTGTGGGTGTGCAATTTTACTGCTGCCTCTAAAATAGCTGCCTTGTAGTAGGCGTGTATGTCCAGTAGACCGACTCCGCCTTTTGCTGTGGCTTGTTGTAGAGTACGGTGTGATAGTCTGGGTTTTCGGGAGTCCCATATATATTGGGATATTATCTGTTGGAGTGTTTTAAAGAAGGAACACGGGACTTGTATGTGTAGTAGGCGGAATACGTACAGTAGTTTTGGGATTAGGACCATTTTGACGGTGTTGATCCTGTCTAACCAAGACAATTTCACCGGCTTCCATTTGTTAAATTCCGCTTTGCACAGTTGGATTAGTGGTTTATAGTTATAGTGAAATATTTGGTCCTCTGTGGGCGCTATCTTTACCCCCAAGTATGTGACGTGGTCTTTTCTCCAGTCGAACCTGTATTCCCCAACCAGCCCTGCAGTCATGGCTCGTTGTAGGCCCACAAGTAGAGCCTGGGTTTTGGCTTGGTTTAATTTATAGTACGATAGTGCACCGTACTCACTTAAGAGTTTCAGTAGGGTTGGCAGGGATGTTTCTACGTCGCTCAATGTCAAGAGAATGTCGTCAGCGAACATAGATAATTTGTACTCGCGTTTGCCTATCGACATGCCTTTAATGTTAGGGTGATGTCTGATAAGCCAGTTGTTCCAGGCAGAGGACAAATAACAGTGGTGAGAGGGGGCAGCCTTGCCTAGTACCATTGGTGATATTAAAGGGGGTAGACAGGAAACCCACATTTCCCACGTGTGCCGAGTGTCTGTTGTACAGGGCCATAATTCCAGAAATTAGTGATGGGGTAAAGCCAAATGCCTGGAGGACCATTCTCATATAGTCCCAATTAAATCTGTCGAAGGCCTTCTCCGCGTCTAGCGCTAGGAGAAGGCCTTCTCCGTGATTGGTATGTGTGTATGCTAGGATATTCAGGATTTTCCTGGTATTGTCTGAGCCCTGTCTTGTTTTCACAAAGCCTGATTGGTCATTATGCGTAAGCTTTGGGAGTATGTTGGATAGGCGGTTGGCTAGGAGCTTAGCATATAATTTGACGTCCCCGTTGAGCAAGGAGATAGGCCTGAAGTTGGGGCATTGTGTTGGAGATTTCCCTGGTTTCGGGAGTGTGGAAATGTGGGCTTTTAGCATCTCAGGGGGCAGTGAGCCCTTTTCAAAACAGTGGTTAAATAACATGAGCAGGTGTGGTGATAGGGTGGATACAAACGTTTGATAGTAAAAATTGGTCTAGCCGTCAGGGCCGGGTGATTTGTGTTTAGGTAGGTGCTTAATTGTTTTTTCTATTTCCCTTATAGTAAATTGTGCAGATAGGGAGGTGATATCGTCCGGTGTCAGTTTAGGGAGGTTCGCCTTAGCTAGGAAATCCTCTATGGCAGATTTAGGGGGTGTTGCGGTTTAAGGGTTATCTTTGAGGTTATATAGCATGCCATAGTAGGATGCAAATGCCTCCACTATGTCTTGAGGGTTCGTACGTTTCCGTTTCGAGTCATCGGTTATATATGCTATTTTTGAGTTGGCGGTGCTCGCTTTGAGCAGCGTTGCCAGCAGCGCTCCCGCTCTGTTACCTTGTGTAAAAAAGTTATATTTAAAGCACTTAAGCATATGAGTCGTTTTCCTTAATTATATGTCTCAGAGTTTGGATTGTAATGTTAATAGTGATCTCTGAGATTAGTGCAGTGTATTCTTTAAGTCTCTGTTTTTTGGCATAGCTACCTGCTCTGATTAGGATTCCGCGTACGACTGCTTTGTGTGCTTGCCAGATGGTAGTTACGTCTATGTCGGGGGTCTAATTTGTGTGGAAATAGGAGGTGATGTCTGCTCTTAGTTGTTCCGTGAGTGCTGGGTCTGTTAACTTTGCCCGTTGCGGGAAACTGTTCCGTCATGGTTAGTGTTATAGGGGCATGGTCCGACCAGGTTATCAAACCTATGTGGGTCTGTGCTACTCTATGTATTGTCGTAGAAGGTATGAGGAACCTGTCTATCCTCGTATAAGTGTTGTGCACTGAAGAGTGGAACGTGTTGTCTCCAGTGGTGTATCCTGGTTTTGTGCTGCCCTAGGCAGGACAAAACTCAGGCGCCCCCCCTCCCCCCGCGCCACCCCTCCCCCCGCGCCACCCCCACCCAACCTTTCCCCCCGCCCCGCATTCTAAATACACACACACACACACACTCGCTAACAGAAACACTCACTCACTAGCAGACACAAACTAACATACACACACACTCACAGGCAAACACACACTAACATACACACACACTCACAGGCAAACACACACTAACAGACACACACACACTAACAGACACAGACACACACTAACAGACACACACACACACACACACTAACAGACACAAACACTAACAGACACACACACTGACACACACACACTAACAGACACACACACACACACACACTAACAGACACAAACACTGACACACACACACACACACACTAACAGACACACACACTAACAGACACAGACACACACTCACCCACCCACATTAACCCTTTTTTAAAATTTATTTTTAACACATTAACACATTTTTTTTTATTTTTTTTTAACAAATTGTTTTTTTAATTTTTTTTTAACACGTTTTTTTTATTTTATTTTTAGCACTTTTTTTTTTAAATTAATTTTTAACACATTTTTTTTTTTAATTTAACACCCCCCTCCTTACCTTTGGGAATGCTGGGGAGGGGGGTGTCTCTTCCTCCCTGGTGGTCCAGTGGCTGCTGGGTGATCGGGCGGCACTGCCTGGCTGGCGGGCGGGCGGCCGGCTGGCCGGCGAGGGAGCACTTCCCCTGAGCTGTCTGCTCAGCTCCCTCGCCAGCCGCAGAGTGAGGCTGGGAGGCGGAGCCGGAATATGACGTCATATTCCGGCTCCCAGCCTCACTCTGCGGCTGGCGAGGGAGTTGAGCAGACAGCTCAGGGGAAGTGCTCCCTCGCCGGCCAGCCGGCCGCCCGCCCGCCAGGCAGGCAGTGCCGCCCGATCACCCAGCAGCCCGCCGGCATGTCTGTTAGCCGCAAGGCTAACAAGACATTTGCCTTGGGCATTTGGGGGCGGCTTTTTTTGCCGCCCCCTGGAAAATGCCGCCCAAGGCAAATGCCTTGTTTGCCTCGCGGCTAATACGCCCCTGGTTGTCTCGTTCCAAGGGATGGAGAATCCTCCACGGGTCTAGGAAATGTTTGTTTAGATTTTGGTGACAATGTGAGGAGGTAGTGCTGTTGAGTTTGCATGCAGATGTTGTGGTGATTTTATGCGCTGAGGTTATGTCTAGAGAGCAGTCTAGGAGGAAATTGGTATCACCCCCTATTATGAGTTCCCCGAATTTGTGTAGGTTGGCCAGGGCGAACACTGAATCCAGAAATTCCATCTGGTTCGTGTGTGGGCCGTATATATTGAAAAACGTATAAGGCTCATTGTTAATGAGGCACTGGAGTAGGAGATATCAACTCTGCCTGTCGCTTATCTTTTTGATTAAGGAAAATGCTACAGAATTTCCTATCAGGATGGATACCCCTCTCTTTTTTTCTTGAAGCAGGAGTGATAGTCGTGGGGGAATAATTTGGAACCGAATTTGGGGCGGTGTCCCCATTTGAAGTGTGTCTCCTGGAAGAACGCTATGTGGGCCTTATGTTTTTTCGCTTCTTCCAGTGCTAGTTGTCGATTGTGAGGTGAATTTAGGCCTTTAACATTTAAGGACAGTACGTTGAGTGTCATTTGTGCGTACGGAAGTGGGCGGCTGTGTTGAGCTCGCTGTGGGGCGAGTGTCCATCAACATTTGGGGGGATAGAGGTGTTACAGTGGGTGTGTCATTGAATTTTTCGCGAGGGTATCATTGGTGGTGTGCTACGTGGGTTGTAGGGATGATGTGGTGAGAGCTTGAATTCCTTTTCCATCTGGGAAGTGGCAGATAGCAGGTTTGTATGACTTGACCCCATCAGAGTTGTAGTGTGGTCAAACTCTTTGTTGGTGTTTAATTGTTGTTCGTTGGGTGTCATGCACCATATTTGATACCATAGTGGGGTAGGGGATTTGAGGGGTTGGGGTAGGTACGTATAATAAACACAGGTTACTGGCTATGGGGGATAATATATAATAAACACAGGTTACTGGCTATGGAGGATAATGTATAATAAACACAAACAAAAAAATATATAATACAAAAAAAATGTATGCAGCTTCAGAATTAATCTAAATGGTATGCTGTCTAGGAGGTGGGAGGGTCTGGGAGGGAGGGTCTGCTGCTGATTGGCTGGAATGTGTCTGCTGACTGTGAGGTACAGGATCAAAGTTTACTCAATGATGACGAATAGGGGGCGGACCGAACATCGCATATGTTCGCCATCCGTGGTGAACGTGAACACCCTATGTTCGCCAGCGAACCGTTCGGGACATCACTAGTCCTTATCTGTTGTGGGTAGTCCAATATTATTTTTAAATCAACCAAGAAGTTTTAACTGTGGACACTACCATTTTCAATAAAAGATAAAGCAAATAAAAGAGCAGGGGTGTAAAATATTACACAGAGAGATTTTATGCAAAATTTTTATTTCTATAGACCATAATTTGTATATATTTTGCTTACCTCTTCAACGTTTGTTAGTGTTTCATTAGCATTCTGGCTACAATAAATAGCACAGCTATCAGAAAGACTTGGCTCACTTAGAAAAGGCCTCACAGCTTCACACATGGTTTGTGCAAAAAAATCAGTTTTCTGTTTACCTTTCCAAGCCACAAATAATGCTATTAGAAATATCTGCAAAAATATAAAAAAGAAATACATATTTTGTGTAAAATTAACTTTACTCACTAAAGGGTTTGTGCTGAGTAAGTGTCAAATGGTCAATAAGCCTGATTATAATACAAGATCATTTTGCATTGAAAGAGTTAAACTTGCATTTTGTTAAACATATGATATGTTGTTTTCGTAGTTGGAGACTTTTGATACTCAGTTTGAACTATGCCTCATGCCACTTCCTTGCAATTGCAGTTTGTATTCCGCTTTTTACTTTTGTAATGTCTAAGGGTTTTCAACACAGTTACTATTTGTGCTGATAATTGAAAAGTACCTAATCGCATGTCTGCGCTACGCCCACGACCCAGACTGTAAGTATTGCAAACTCTATATGGAGATGGTGCTTTCACTTTGGATGTTAACAGACCCCCATGATTGGTTGATATTGCCGATGATATATACACTCCTAGACAAACTGTGTTTTATATATATATATATGATGTACTACATTAAAACCTTTGAATGCTTATTGATACAACATCTGTGTGGTGTGATTCTTTGAGCATTCCCAGCGGCTGGAGAGTTAATAGAAAGCAGAAATATCTTCTTTGTTATTGCGTAAATGTACCTTTATTGCGTAAAGGTACATGCTACTATGGTACATGCTGCCACGCTGCATGCTACTACGGTACATACTACTGTGTTGCAATACTACTATGTTCACAAGCAACATGATCAATAGGCAGATATGACATTCAGATTCATGGTATTTGACAGACTACTGTTATCTCCCCCTTTTCTTTCTGAATTCAAGTATATACATATGTATGGTCCATCTGCATTAGATGTGAATCAAGCTTCAAGGTGAAAGGTTGTGTGTTTACTAAATCTCTTATTGGCTACAATTACTCTGGTCAGTTTATATGGCGCTATTCACCACAGTACTGTATTAAAGCTAGTATGTAAGAGTTTACCTTACTTATTTCTCTATGCTTGCTTTTCAGGTTCAAGTTGACTTATATCAACTGCATTATTTGTTCTATCAATTCTTTATTTAGCACTTTCCAGTAAGTAAGTAAGTGCTGAGAACCACTGGGTCACGACTAGCTGTATACTCCTCTTTACGATTATTAGGTTTAAACCTCTCTTCCACTATAATAGTGGTGGAAGTCTCAGGTTCTGTGTTGGGTTGTGACCAATTTTCTGACCTAACCAACACGCAAGTGGGTCTCAGGTACGTTTTGCCTAAACCCCCTTCCCCCTCCCAACTACCCTTCCCACCTTTTTAAAGGTAAACATTTAGTGTTACTGGCTTCTCTAGGATAGGTGGCCACAAGGTTAATATTCTGGCTTCTTTGCCTTAATCTCGTGGTCCCGCGAGGCCAACCCATTTCCTCCACGCTAGAGGATATTCGCCCCTCGGGCCAAATCATAGCTAGCCACCTCGCACGGTTGCATAGAGAGGGCCTCATTTGTCACTCCCTTTCTATCTTATGCTTTTAGTTGTCATCAAGAGGCCAACACCTCGCCACATTTCGGTGGCAGCTATTCCCTTGTGCCAATCGATAGATAGAGCCTCTCAAGCCACTCGGCATCTAGTAGGGCCTCACCTGTCACCACACTTAGGAATTGTTTCGCCATCTGGCATTAGTTAGCCAACCAGTAACCAAAATTTGCTACAGTGGCTGATTATGTCTTGACTATTTTCTTTTAGCATGTCCCATCTACCTGAAGACACAGACAATTTGTCTCTCCCCAGTTCTCCGGTCAGATCCTTGTCACCTTAACGAAAAAGCGACATCGGCAGTCCAACTTCTATTAGGTCATGGACCATCCCTCGCATTACTGCAGAACTTCGCAGATGCAGTATTCCTTTTCCTGCCACGGCCAGGAAAGCAGAGCTATTCAAACTTATGCTGACTAATACCGATAACTCAGGGGTGGGAGAGGGAACTAGTGGTCCAGGCAACTCAGACCTTCATGCCATGGTTGCTTCACTAGTAGTATCTATGGGCAATGTCAACAATAGACTGGATAGGATCAAGGCTCGGAGCCCTCCTCTTATGTCTGCTATGCCCTCGGCTACTGTACTTCCCAATGCTCCACTGTTGCAAACGGGTAATTACGTACCTTCTGGTTCTGAAACCCACATTATCAATTCAGTGCATATGGTTCCAGCAAATATTAAGAAAGACATCTAGGAGGGGAAAGATGTTAATCTTGCTGCATTACTTATTGCCTCGCACAATGTTATAGAGAATCGCACTTATGCTTATGGTGATATTTTGGTGGTGTTAAAGGCCAGGGATCCTAGACTTAATAAGAAACTGTCTATACCTGATTGTTACAAAGACCCATCGTATTGTTATATTTCACCACTTCTCATGTAAAGCCTATTTTTCTGACATCCAGTTCATACGAACAGATTATACGAACTGCTATAAAACCTCGTTCGTCGGTACGAACGATAGACCACCCGGCATTTGGCGTGTGCCACCACTTAACCTCGTCACCCCTCGAAGTACCAAATGGCCGACCACCCGGCAAGTGGAGTGTGCCGCTCATTAACCGCACAAGGTGTTACTGTCTGCGGTTTACCACAAGCTAATCGACGGTCCCAGGGGACCCCCCATTCGGGCCCAATTCCCTGAAGGGAAACTACCGAAAGACTCACGATACGTTCTGGCGCGAGGCATCGATTAGAACGTTCATGTTGCGGTTAACCGGGCGGTCTCTGTTCGTGTCTCGATCGTCAGGGTCAACCAGACTGGTAGCGGGGATTCGTATGACTATCTACCCAACCTACGCTACATAAGTACAGAGTCGAGGACCCGCTGTCCATTGACGGACCTAAAAACATGGCCGCCATCGCGCTCTTACCATCAAACTACCGAACAGGACTTTATATAGCAGAAATCTCCTGTTCTGTTCGTACCATTGATGCATCCAGATCTGAGCTACCAAACAATTTGTGGAATGGACTATATGTTGTTAATAATGCCTAAGTTATAAATTTTTATGTTGTTTGCTGGAATAAAATAAAGCATGGTCTTTTGGGAGCTTGGAGATAATTAGATTGTATAACCGTTGGCCTCATTATCTCCAAGCTGGGTGGGTACTAATTTGAAAGATACAATGTCTTGTGATTGGTTGACTCGTTGCATTGTACCTGTATCCCACCAGGTCCACAGGGGGCTGTCCTTGGACCTGGGGACTTGCATAAATTGCCATGCTTGTGTGCCAGTAAAGTCAGTTCATTTTACTCTCAACTCGTGTTGTAGGGATCCGGGAATCCTAGCTTTACTATAGCTAGTGGGAGATTCTACATTTGCAGGATTCTACCGACTGGAGCATTGTTCGACTCTCTGACTTCGGGAACCAGGACATCCAAGCGATCCAACCTCCTGCTAGACCAGAGGCAATCGTAACAATTTGTGGCAGCGGCGGGATCATCCTGGAATCCCTAAGAGAGGTACGGAACGGATGGAGAGCAATTACGATAAGTTGAAACACACCACATTGAAAGATTTACTTGAGAGCCGAGGTGGAAACGCGAGCAATCGTCCAAGGAGTTAATCGCAGACCTAACCGAGATGGACTAGATTTTCACCATGGCAGAACCCACGGTACTACCCAACGATGAAAACACAAGAATTGTCAGAGAAAGGCTCCCCCTATACGAACCGAATCCTTCCGTGGAACTAGTGAGACAGTTGATGGCGGAGGCAGAGGCGGATATCAAAAGAGCTCGAGACCATGAGCTCAGCATGAGAACCGCACAACCTGGGAACACCGACAACGCGAACAGCAACCCCACGGAAGGGACGGGGCAACCGAAGATCCCGTTCGCGGCATTTAAACCCTTCGTGGAGAACGAGATGGGGATCGACAAGTTTTTAACCGACTTTGAGCGGCAATGTGCCTTGCATCAAATCCCCACCACAGCTTGGCCGCGGATACTGGCAGGGAAATTAGCCGATCGAGCAATGGAGGCTTTTAGGACTCTTAGCACCGAGGAAGTAGCCCAATACCCGCTTGTCAAAGACACGTTACTGAAACGGTACGCGGTAACCCCTGACACGTACCGCCGGCAATTCCGCGACACAAAAAAGAAGACGAATGATACCCATGCCGAATGGGCACACCGAATGCGGAGAGCAGCTACCCATTGGATGAATGGGTGTCGAGCAGTCACAGCGGCTGAAGTTTTGGAATTATTTTTATTCGAACATTTTTATGAGGGACTTGAGCAAAAAGACCGAGAGTGGTTAAAAGACCGACGACCGGGTGATCTCAACGAGGCAGTGAAACTGGCTGATAAACACTGGGACGCTCGGGGACATGAATTTAACAACTCCCGAACAGCAACCCGCACCGAAACCAGGGACACGTACCGACCAAACCCACGAACGGAGATCCGTACACCCGTACCGGTGGGACCTACCTGATACGCCGGACCACCCAGCTCCTACACCCCAGAGCGCTTCCACCCTACATGCTACAAGTGCAAGCAGCCAGGGCATCTCATTGCTAACTGCCCCCTCCACAACAATTACCCCTTGAGGAATTCAATACGGCTCCCCCGGGGAATAACCGCCCAGCACGCGCTTTTTGTGTTGAACAAGAAAGCCCCTTGGAAGAACAACTGGGACCCTTGCACGAAGCTAACCCCATATATGCCGCGAACGACAACCGGCATCACCACAGACTGGAGGGAGGCCCCACACAAGTTCAAGGTCGACTGGTCCCAGCACATAAGCGCTCCACAGACACTGTTGCTGTCAGAGTGGCCGGAGGGGATATTTACAAACTACCCACGGCTCAGGTACATTTGGATTGGGGTGCGGGGAAAGGAATTGTGAGGGTGGGAATCATGGATAATTTGCCAGCTGAGGTTTTACTGGGCAACGATCTGGGACCCATGACTTCTGCTTATGCTCCTTCCTACAACTCGGAGGCGCATCCTGTCACTACCCGGTCGCAAGCAGGAAGGACTCGAGACCCTTCACCAGTGCGGGAGACTCAGGTAAGACCAAACCCGACTGTGACGAATAACCTGTCCCCATTACCCTTGGATACCCCTGCAGCCTGTGAGGCTGAAACTAAAACCGACCTGACCCTTCAGAAATATAGGGAGAGAGCCGATACAGGGACTGGGGGATCAGACCAAGAGACGTTCGCATGGGAGCAGGGTCGACAGTACAGACATACCGAAAAGAAAGGGAACTATAGGAGACAGCTAGTCATTCCCCACAAGTATAGATGTGATATACTCAGAGTGGGTCATGATATCCCTTTATCCGGACATTTAGCCGTAACCCGTACCCTCAAACGTATTACCCATACTCCCTTTTGGCCAGGAGTACATGCAGATGTACGCACATACTGCAACACCTGTGAGGTCTGCTAGCGGGTAGGCAAAAGAGGAGACCACCCTCAAACACATCTCCTGAACATGCCAATTATAGAGGAACCTTTTAGCCGGGTAGCCATCGACCTCGTAGGGCCCCTTGCCACCCCTAGTCCAATCCGAAAGAGATAAATTCTTACCCTGGTGGACTACACTACCCGCTATCCAGTGCCTGTGGCTTTATCTAATATCCAGGCAGACACCGTAGCCAATGCCTTAGTACAGGTCTTCTCTCGGGTAGGATTTCTGCGGGAGATCCTATCCGACAGACGCACCCAGTTCACGGCGAAACTAACGCAAAAACTATGGCATGTGTGCAAAATAAAATCCCTACTCAGCTCCCCGTATCATCCTCAGACCAATGGGCTATGTGAGAGGTTCAACAGAACCCTCAAACAGATGTTAAAATCCTTTACCCAGGAAAATAGAGACTGGGAATGTTTCCTGCCGCATCTCCTGTTCGCTTACTGGGAGGTGCCCCAGGAAACAACCGGATTCTCTCCATTCGAACTGCTGTACGGACGTAAGGTACGGGGTCCCATAAACCTGATCCGTGAGCACTGGGAAGGAGAGACGGAGAACGCTGGAGTCCCCATCGTACCTTATGTACTGGAGCTTATGGACCGCATGGAGCAACTAGCCAGGTCTGTCCAGGCTAACCTCCAGGCGGTTTAGAAGCAACAGAAAGTCTGGTATGACAGGGGAGCAAGACAAAGGAGTTTTTGTATAGGACAGAAAGTGATGGTACTCAAGCCGGTTAAAGCAGACAAGTTGCAGGCAGCCTGGCAGGGACCTTACCAGATAGTGGAGAAAAGAGGGGACACTACCTATGTGATTGCCAGCTGTCACGATGAGAACCTAAGAAAGATATTCCATGTGAATATGTTAAAAGAATATCTTCAATGACCAGAAGATGCAGGTGTGTAACAACCAATGTCGGGATCAAAATATGGCCTAACAGATACTGTCGCTACTGTCCTTGCTATATACTTACCCTCAGGTCCTAATCTGGATTAAACATTTACATTTATATCTATTTTTTATTTTATTTTTTATCTCTACTTTATGTATGTATTATATTTTCATTTGTTTCAATGCTTGATAAGACACTCTATAGTGTTGGTATTATTAGAGCGCTATATCTAAATTGTGGCTCTTCAAGAAAAAAGAAATATACATTAGTTGCCATTATATAGAAAAATGTACTAAGATGTTGTTACATTGGGAATATGGCACACAGAAGTCATATGTGTATTTTTTCCAAATTTTGTTATGATACACTTCAGATTTCATGGGTTTAGATGCACATGCATTCCCATTTCAGCGATTTGTATAATTCAAGTTACAGCCTTTAATGAATATGAAATGCTTTTGTTGGTTGATAAAGTTTTTATTTGCTTGTAGCTACACCTTTAAAGTTTTAAATGAAATTTTGCCCGGCAAAGGTATATAACTGCCAAGCTAGGCATGAGACACCTATCTTGAAAAAGCCCCCGTAGTAGGGGCGAAACGCGTTGATCAGGTGTCTATTGAGACTTCATCTGCAGCATTCTCTGTTCCACCGGCTTCCAACTTGAGCCGCATTTGCCGCAAGTCCGCTGTTTCCCCGACCAACATCAAAGACATTTTTTTCCCGAGTGCACCGGGCAGTTCCTGTCTTCTTGGAGGAATCACAGCTTCATTCGAACTAACTACTGGGCAGGGAAGCAGTCTGCTACATGATGAGTATCTCTTTTTCTCGTGTAAGAGTATTTATGTAAGGGGGAGATTTTATACTTGAATAAATTGTGTTACGGTTTTACACTATATACCGTTTCTGTTTCCCTTTTATCTAAGGTATTTCCGTATATCTGGACCCCTACTTTCCATTACACATTAGGATTTTGGTGCAGGACTTACATCTCCCTTTTTTACCGTACTTTGGATTTTTGCAGTGGTATCTTTCCACTTTCGATTCTGGATTTTTATCTGTTGGATTTTTTCCACTTTAGTTCATATTTTATTTATTTATTTTTTCAGTTTATTTGTTATTTTATTCCATATTTATTCTCAGTTTTATATGGTTTACAGTGTTACACATATTTTTCTTTCACTGTTTCTTATTTTAAGACCCTCTTTATTAATAGGGGGATTATTTACTAAGCGCTGAAATTTCAAATATGCATGGTTAAATAAATCTGTTAATGGTTTTGCTAGTACACCACTAAGCTCTTTTAATAGCTTTGGGTGTATTCCATCAGGTCCCATTGACTTATTTGTCTTTACTTTTGACAGTTGAAATAGAACCTCTTCCTCTGTAAACTCACATGTAATAAATGACTCATTTATCCTTTTTCTTAACTGAGGTCCCTTTCCTTCATTTTCATCTGTAAATACCGAACAAAAATATTCATTGAGGCAGTCAGCTAGACCTTTATCCTCATCTACATACCTTCCTTCTTTTGTTTTTAATCTAACTAATCCTTGTTTTACTTTTCTTTTCTCATTTATGTATCTAAAAAAGGTTTTGTGCCCCTTTTTTACTGACTGTGCTATTTTCTCTTCTGTGTGTGATTTGGAAGCTCTTATAACTTGCTAAGCCTCTTTCTGCCTAATCTTATAGGTCATTCTGTCTTCCTCACTCTGGGTTTTTTTATAATTACTAAATGCTAACTTTTAGTTTTTTACTATTTTGGCTACATCTGTGGAGTACCACAGTGGTTTCTTGAATTTTTTGCTTTTACTGACAAGCCTAATGCAATTTTCTGTTGCCTTCAGTAGTGCAACTTTTAAATAATCCCATTTCTTTTGGACTCCATTTAAATTGCTCCAGTCTGATAATGACTCCTTTACACATATTCTAATTTTAGAAAAGTCTGGTTTTCTAAAGTCTAAAACTTTTGTTTTTGTGTGGTGTGACTCAGTCACTGTTCTTATATTAAACCACACTGACTGATGATCACTGGATCCTAAACTTTCACCTACAGTAATATCTGATACCAAATCTCCATTTGTTAACACTAAATCTAGTATGGCCTCTTTACGAGTTGGCTCCTCAACGACTTGTTTTAGAGACAATCCCAGTAGGGAGTTTAGAATATGTGTGCTCCTGGCACAAGTAGCTATTTTTGTTTTCCAATTTACATCAGGAAGATTAAAGTCACCCATGATGATAACTTCCCCCTTCATTGTCATTTTAGCTATTTCTTCAACTAGTAGATTATCTAACTCTTCTATTTGTCCTGGGGGCCTATAAATCACACCTACACGAGTTACTGTGTGATTACCAAATTCTAACGTAACACAAACTGACTCTATGTTCGCCTCACTAACCTTTATTAGGCTAGATTTTATGCTATTCTTTACATACAGGGCCACCCCTCCCCCTTTCTTGCCTTCCCTGTCTTTTCTATATAAAGAGTACCCTGGTATTGCTATGTCCCAGTCATTTTTCTCATTATACCATGTCTCAGTAACAGCGACTAAATCTACACTATCAGTTGCCATTATTGCCACAAGTTCATGGATCTTATTCCCTAAACTGCGAGCATTTGTAGACATGACTCTAAGCTTATCATTTTTTAACACACTTGCTACAGGCACCTTCTGTCCTTGTTTTGGGGGACAATTGGATTGATGTTTTATCACCCTTTTGCCCCCCCCTCCTAGTTTAAATACATCCTAGCAAAACCTCTGAACTGCTCACTGAGAACATTTGTTCCCTTTTGAGAAAGATGCAAACCATCTTTTTTGTACAGTTTATTTCCATTCCAAACAGAGCTACCATGAGCAATAAAGCCAAATCCTTGCTCCCGACACCATTCACCAAGCCACAAGTTAAAGTCCCTAATACGCATCCGCCTGTCATTCTGAGTGTTATGCACAGGCAGAACTTCAGAGAATGACAATGTGGAAGCAACCTGCTGTATATCATTGGCAAAAACACTAAAAACTTCCTTAACCTCTGAAACCTCATTGGAAGCCAAGTCATTTGTCCCTAAATGGACAAGTACATCCAATTCCCCTTCCTGCTTTGCTTGCTTAACAATATTACAGATACGTCTCCTGTCTCTGTGAGCAGTAGCTCCGGGAAGACACCTCACAAGACCACCATTGTCCATCTCCACACCTCTTATGATGGAATCCCCCACCAACAACTGCTTTCTATTAGGCCTCACCATAGTCTTCAAGCCTCTCTGCACAACACCACTAGCATCAGTGCCTCTCTGCACAACACCACTAGCCTCAGTGCCTCTCTTCACAACACCACTAGCCTCAGTGCCTCTCTGCACAACACCACTAGCCTCAGTGCCTCTCTGCACAACACCACTAGCCTCAGTGCCTCTCTGCACAACACCACTAGCCTCAGTGCCTCTCTGCACAACACCACTAGCCTCAGTGCCTCTCTGCACAACACCACTAGCCTCAGTGCCTCTCTGCACAACACCACTAGCCTCAGTGCCTCTCTGCACAACACAAATATATATATATATATATATATATATATATATATATATATATATATATATATATATATATAAATATATATATCTCAAAATACACTAGAATGAAATTATATATATAATCTGTATATATAAATAAAAATGATACTATATATATATATATATATTCATATAATTACATAAATAATTTAATAAATAATGTCATAAATATACACGTAGACTTCAAATATATAAATATGTATATATATTTACATTCTACATGCATATTTATGTAATATTTATACATAATTAATGTTATTGATTACAATTTGAGGGACCTGTCTGACAACCCAGGCCGAAAGTCCAGGGAATTTAATCTAGCACTGTATTTAACCTTGTAACTTTCCATGACACCCTAAAACTTGTACATGGGGGGTAATGTTTTACTATTTAGACTTCACTGAACACAAATATTAGTGTTTCAAAACAGTAAAACATATCACAGTGACGTTTTCTGCATTTTTTACACACAAACGGCACTTTCACTGATGATGTCATTGTTGTGATACGTTTTACTGTTTTGAAACACTAATATTTTGTGTACTGGTACTGGTTTTATAGTGTTTTTGAAAGTTACATTGTCAAATATAAGGCTTGATTTTCAATTTTTTCACATTGAAATTTGCCAGATTGATTATGTTGACTTTGAGAGTGTATTGTCGCCCAGGAATGAGAATTACCCCCATGATGACATACCATTTGCAAGAGAAGACAACCTAAATTGTTGCAAATGAGGTATGTTCAGTCTTTTTTAGTAGCCACTTAGTCACAAACACTGACAAAAGTTAGCATTCATAATTGTTTTTTGCATTTTTAACACACAAACAAATATAAATGCTAACTTTGGCCAGTGTTTGTGACTAAGTGACTACTAAAAAAGACTGGACATACCCCATATTGAATACCCCATATTGAAAAATGTACATGTGAGGTGTGATTCAGAGATTTATGACAGATAACAGTGTTACAATGTCACTATTGATAATATATATATATACATATATATATATATATATTGAAACAGCAATGTCCTACTTGTACTTATAGCCCTATAACTTGCACACAAAAATGGTAAGAACATGGACAAACTCCGGACAAAATTTAGAAACTATTTAGCATGGTTGTTTTTTGGCCGTTGTAGATGATTAACAGATTTTGGGTTTCAAAGTACAAAAACTTGAAATTAAACTTGAATTAAAATGAAATTAAACTTGAATTAAAATGAATTCAGCATATTTTATATTTTGTTTTATAGTAAATTATATGATATGATGCAAATAATTGTATCTTTAGAAAAACCATTTAATGGCGAGAAAAAGTGTATATAATATGTGTGGATACAGTAAATGTGTAAGAGGAAAATTTCAGCTAAACACAAACACCACAGAAATATAAAAACAGCCCTGGGCCTAAATGGTAAGAAAATTGAAAAACAGTCTGGTGACTAAGAGGTTAAAGGGGGCACACTCCATTTGGTCCTTAAAGTGGTATTACTTTCTAAAATCTCTTAAAGTGACAAGAACTCTGAAACATTTTTCTGTTTCCTGCTTCTAAAATGTTGTTTCTTATGGTACGTACTGCTCGTTCCTTTTCCTGAATGAATTAAGGTATTCTCACCAAAATTTGTGATCTTCTTTTGTACCTTTTATTGATGTTTCCTTATCAAAAATTATTCTGCTTTGTCACTTTCTATTCTCCTTGCTTAGATGACTTCTCACTCTGCCTCTCACCGCTGGTTTTCAAAGAAAAACAGGTGAGCAAATGCAAATGTATATCTTGGGGGGGGGGGGGAAGAATGCCAAATGGCCCGCCATTTTATGTATGTATGGCCTTGTTTTGATGCCCTAGGAAAGATCACCAATGAAGTTTAAGTACATGTATGTACGTAGCGGGGAATGTGGTGCGACTAAGAGTAAGGAGACTACCCCAATTCTCCCCCCAATAATGACAAACAACGAATATTGGATGAAACAGGCCACAGCATTTATTAAACTTACAACTGTAGGACTCATCCGAACTTTATTCTTTTTCTTTAATTCAAATATAAATAAACATATAAATATATACATATACATACCATAATTAACATATAAATTACACTTATTGCCCTACAGCCTCCAACTTAAATAACCGTCCTTGCCAACGAACTTAACCAGGTGCCTATGCACCAAACTTTACCCACTGGTGTCTCGCCTCCCCCCTCGTCCAAACCAAAAATTCCCATCATCTTAAATGCTCTACCACCAGCCGGCTTTTTGCTCGGTGGGCACGTCACCGCCACAAACCCCGCTGTTTTAAACCTAAAATCAGCGGGGAGCCCCACCAAAACCAACCAGGCCTGTTCCACCACTTCCTGCATGGCATGACGAAAAAAGGTCTAGCCCGACCTTCTTCAACCAGAAACACAGTAGCTGCCACATCCTGTAGCTGAAAACACCCTGTGGCAAACCAAAATCCCCTTACCTTCAAACACCTCGAAAGGCCCTCCAATTTTGCTTCATACGGCAGCGTACCATGCACTGATTATGGGCCCGCATAACCCAAAAGAGGGCCCGTGCATACTGGGCGCAGCTCACAGTTCTCTACAAAGGAACAGTGCAACAGCCGAACCGCCATACCCTTTTTGAAAAACATCCAACTTGGATTGTCAAATACCTATAGTGATACGACCCGCAGGGCGCCGAATGGTGGCAAAACAATACCCCACCACAGCATGGCCTACTAGGAATCACCAATACCCCAACATGCACGGCCCCCAGGAGCATAACGCCCAGGTGGCCGTGGAAACTGATCCACGGACCCATTCCGTCACTCTGACAGACTGAGCGACCATGAGTCCGCCGGCAAGGCGTCCCCTCCAGATCCGCCTGTGAGGCGATTGCCCCTTAAGCAAGTGAGCCATTGGAGGGAAGGAGGCTGTGAGCTGAGTAATGGCTTGAACAACCCCTAAATTGTCACATTGAAACACTACCCCTAGATCCTTAAAATGTGACCGCCAGGATGGGGGCGTGGCCTAACTCCGCATGGAAGCAGACGCATAATCCGTGTGCTCCGCCATTCCGTGGACTAATACAGCGTGTAACACAGCATTACACCACCAGAACCACGACTGAAACGCTGAGGAGAGCTCAGGGGAAGTCATGGCAACTAAATCGGCGAAAAAAATGAAGCAGAAAACCCTTCACTCGCACCTCACGACGGGTCACAATGACAGCCAAGATGGCGCCGAAGACCACAGCCCCACAGCTGCAGACTGCGAACTGGGTGAGAGTCAAGTATCCACAGACCCCCCCTGTACCCAACCGGCCACGGATGCCTCCGTGAGCTACATGCTGCAGTCACTGCAGTCTAATCTCCGCTCCGATTTCTCTAAGATGGCGGCGGACATCAGGGCGGACATCCAGGCCCTAGGGGACAGGACAGCGCATTTAGAGGAGGCGACAGAAGGGCTAAGGGAAGCCCACAACGACTTAGCAGAAGCACACACTGCACTGCAGCAAAAGGTACAATACCTGGAAGGGAAAATAGCAGACAACGAGGATAGAGACAGAAGAAACAACATAAGACTGAGGGGGGTGCCTGAAGAGGTAGGCCCACATGACCTGACTAAATTTGTACAGGATATGTTTAAGGCACTCATCCCAGAGTTAGAGGCCTCAGACCTCCGGCTAGACCGCACGCACAGACTGCCTAAGCCTAAACACCTGCCTTCCTCCACACCAAGGGATGTAATCACTAGAGTCCACTACTTTACAGTGAAAGACCAGCTTATGCAAGCCTCCAGAAAGCATCCACCCCTGCCTAAACCGTTTACAGACATCAAGTTGTTCATTGATCTATCAGCAGCGACTATGTTCAAGAGAAGAGCATTTGCACCAATAACCCTTGCTTTACGATCGGCTAATATCCCATACAAATGGGGATTCCCTACGAAATTATTACTTAAAAGGAATGGAGTCGGCTAGAGCTCAAGCGCAGCGGTCGCATGTTGATGTAGCTCCGTGCTACCAAGGCCTAAATCTAGCGGAACGAGCACCTAAACGGCGGAAAATACTGCACCCACGACGATGTCACAGACCAAGGGTCGCAGACAAACTGAAAGGAGCGAGAAAAGTGATTTCTTTGCCGCTCGGAATGCCCAAGGGAAATTGCAGGCTAGACCGGAGGAGTCCCAAGATGGCGCACAAGATGAAACCTCTGCACTGCAGGGACAATCAAAAGAGGACGGGCCCGCTACTCAGAGTATGATCCAAAAAATGCTGGACGATATGCACCAAAAGATACAACTTACCCTCCACACCTCACTTAATGAAATCAAGTCTGAAATCCATGATCTGGGCACACGCACATCGTCATTGGAAGACAAGATGGCGGACCACGCCGAAGCCTATAATGCCATGCAGGCCGAATTGAACGAAATGCAAGACACAATGGAGGCCTATGAGAACAAGCTGGCAGACATGGAAGATAGATCCAGACGAAACAACCTGCGCCTGAGAGGGATTGCAGAAACGGTCAGCACAGCGGATCTGCACGCATACTTACAAGGGCTGTTTAAACTCCTTATCCCGGACATGCACCAAGACATGCTCCTCCTGGACAGGTACCACAGAGTTCCTAAACCGAGATTTCTTACATCTGACGAGCCCAGAGACACCCTAGTGAGACTCCATTACTTCCATGTAAAGGAAGATATCATGAGGGCAAACAGACAACGCCCGAACTTACCATCACCTTACCAAGGGATTACAATCTATGCTGACATATCGGCAGTGACGCTGAAAAAAAGGAAAGCTTTTGCAAGCATCACAGAGAGCTTGAGGCAACACAAGAAGCCATACAGATGGGGATTTCCAGTTAAACTACTGGTTCTGCACGAAGGCAAGATGACAGCCATCACGTCTCCTGAAGCGGGGATTCAAGCATTGAAAGATTGGGGCCTACCACCGCCGAAGACACCACCCCAAGCCGCAGGACGAACCACGCTACCTCCCACGTGGAAGAAAATCACCAGAAACAGATAGGGCCGTAGCCCGCAACCAAAGACTGTGGCAGGTGCCTCATAGAGACATTGAGACTGGGACTTTATAAGGGAATCATGCCCGCCAAGGGGTCCAAGGTCGGTAGTATCACCATGTTCTTGCGGTTACACTCCTAACCAACAAGGTAAAACCGGGGACCTGGGGGCGACACAATTGATCTCCTCAACCATGAGATTCCTAATGGGAAGGTTAATGCTAAGGTTAAGGGTAATTTTAATGTCTGAAAACAACTGGTGCGAACACCAACGATCCACCCAACACAGGCCGTAAGACCGTTGTGGAAAGGCATGGAAGTTAGTTACTTCCTACCCCACAGTGCCAGAGTTAGGCACCAAGCCATTACCATGGCAGTATGTTTAGTTTTATTAGTTTTGTTTGTTTATGTTCATCTGTTAGACCACCATGTTTTTCTATGTACACATTCATTGCAGGTACCACCTCACACCTCAACAACCCCTATAGCTCCACCTCCAGATGGGAATAACCCCAAATATTGTAAAAGTCACAGGGAGCGGACACCATGTTCGATAAAGCTGGGAACGGTGTCCTTCCCCAAAACAGATAGCACTAACACGCCACAAATCGTAATCCGTCTGTACAACCCCCCATGAAAATATACTCTCATAATACTAAAGGGCTTAACCATCCAGCGAAGCGTGGGCTGCTTCGGAAAGACTTGCAGAAACTAAAACCCGACATAGTGTGCCTACAAGAAACCCATTTCAAAGCCAATGCACACTCACCTCTATTCCGACAAGATTACCCCCACCAATTTCATGCCACGTACTCAAACAAATCGAAAGGGGCATCAATACTTATTAGTAAAGATGTGGCGTTCACACCAATATGTTCAGAGGTAGACAAAGAGGGCAGATATGCTATGGTAGTGGGGACGTTTAATGGGGTCGTATATTCCATTGCAAGTGTTTATGCCCCGAACCAGGAACAAAGAAACTTCCTCCACAAGGTATTCAAAAAAATTGTTGTCCATAAGCCAAGGCATAGGGGTAGTTTGTGGCGATTTTAACCATGTACTAGACCCTTCAATAGACACCACTGGACCGCATACACCAGCCAGACTGAAACCGCTTAAGAGACAAGGCAGGGCAATACAAAAACTGCTCCAGGACAACCACTACTACGACGTGTGGCGAGCTTTACATGTGGGAGAAAGGGGGTACACATTTTTGTCCACTGTACACAATACCTACTCACGCATAGATGGTATATGGATTGCAGGCCAACATCTGGCACAAGTCAGGGACTGCGCTATAGCTCCACTAACGTGGTCAGATCATGCGCCAGTAGTGGCGACACTGACAGACTTATATGACTCCACACATAGAAGCCCATGGAGACTAAACGCCTCGCTTCTCACGGATAGCAAATTCAGGAAAACGTTAGAAACAGAGCTCAGTCACTACTTTGCAGAAAACGATACGGGAGACATATCCCAAAGCACACTATGGCAAGCGCATAAATCAGTAGCCAGAGGCCTTTTGATAAAAAGAGCATCGCACTTAAAAAGGTTGGCGCAAGCACAGATGAGACAGTGGCAAAGGGAGTTGCAGGACCTTAACACCCAAAACCAACAAGCCCCCACACAGGAACTAAAAAAGCGCATTATGGAGATAACTCAGGCCATACACACAAAAGCCATAGAAAAGACAGGGCTACACCTGCAAAAACTAAAAGCCAACCAATACTCTCAGGGAAATAAAGCAGGCAAACTGACAGCTAACCTCCTCAAATCGAAACAAGCACAACAGAAAATTGCTTACTTAACATCACCAGAGGGACACAAAATAACAGCACCTAAAGATATCAGTAACACATTTGCGAAGTACTACGCCTCTTTGTACAACCTAACAGAGGATGCGAACACGCACCAGCCCACCTCACAAGAGATTGGTTCTTACCTACAAGCCATACCCTTGCCAACATTCACACTGCAACAACAACAAACACTCGCGGCTAGCATAACTACAAAGGAAGTGGAAGAAGCTATTAACCTACTACCATCGGGTAAGGCACCAGGCCCGGATGGGTTCGCAAACTGCTACTACAAGCAGTTCGCCCCCATCCTAACACCTCACCTAACAAAGGCGTTTAACGAGGCCACAGCAACACAGCAGCTACCGGCCGAATCCCTGCTTGCACACATCATTACACTTCCAAAACCGGGCAAACCACCCACATGCCCTCAAAACTTCCGCCCAATATCCCTGCTCAACACTGACGCCAAGCTGTATGCGAAGATCTACGCAAGGCGCCTAAGTGGGCTGCTCACACAGATCATCCATACAGACCAAGTAGGGTTTATAAAGAATAGACAAGGGGGCGACAATACGAGAAAAGTACTTAACATTGTACACAGTATCCAAAAACTAAAAGTGGGAGGAGTGCTAGTGTCCTTAGACGCAGAAAAAGCCTTCGACCGACTGGGATGGGAGTTCCTAGAGCAGGTCCTCAGGAAGTTCGGGGTACCAGAGGGATTCATCTCAGCGGTCAAAGCTCTATACCACTCACCAACAGCGAGGGTCATCAATGCAGGTTTTGTCTCGGAACCACTCAAAATCACAAACGGCTCCCGACAAGGCTGCCCGTTGTCGCCCCTCCTATACGTCATGGCATTAGAACCCCTAGCAGCGGCAATAAGGCAACACTCCTCCATACACGGGGTAACAATAGGGGATAAAGAATACAAGGCGAGTCTGTTCGCGGATGATGTCCTTCTGACCCTAACACAGCCCCACATATCACTTCCCAACCTCATGGCTACCATCACGGAGTATGGGAAACACTCCTATTACAAATTAAATGTCACAAAGACGCAGGCGATGGGGATGGGGCTGCCAAAGGAAACACTAGTTAGGCTCAAAAGCGCCTTCCCATTTGACTGGCGAGGGGACCACTTAACATACCTGGGCATACGCATCCCACCGAGTACTGACAAACTGCTAGATCTCAATTACACCAAGCTTCTGAAAGAAACAGCAGCCACACTGGGATCATGGGAAGGGAAATATCTATCATGGGTAGGAAGAATTACAGCGCTAAAAATGATGCTGCTCCCAAAACTCCAATATCTTCTGAGAACCCTCCCCATAAAACTGCCACTCGCATACCTGACCTCCTTCCAGAGACTAATAACTAGATTCGTGTGGGCAAACAAAAAACCCAGAGTAGCAAATAAAACGTTACAAATACCACTCAGAAAAGGGGGACTAGGCATGCCAAGTGTTCGTGACTACTATAGGGCGGCCCAACTGTCAGCGATCAAAGTAGCAACGGCGGGAGGGGAGGCTCCACAATGGACAAAGATAGAATCATACTGGACACAATGTGTATCCCTCAAGGAACTATTATGGTTACCACAAAAACTTCGACCCCGACACACACTACCACTAGCTACCACCCAACTAACTCTACATTTCTGGGACGAAAACAGGAAGAGGGAAGGGAAAGAGGGGACACTCTCTGGGGACGCCCCAATCTCATGCTTAGCAATAGGGATCCCGACATTCGATGCAAAAAAATGGTCAGAAAGGGGATGCTCAACGATTGCCCACATGTACCAAGGGGACCAGTTAATGCAATTCCCAGATCTCCAAGCGAGGTACGGCGTACCCAGCAATGCACTATTCTCATACTTGCAGCTAAAATCCTTACTCACAGGGATACCAATAAGACACCGAGGGTCGGCCACCAACCAATCTATAGAACACCTGTGCATCTCTAGTAAACCTCCTAAGAAAACGATCTCCAAGATCTATAACACGCTCATAGACGACAGGACAGACCCAGACATGACATTCCAAAAGACATGGCATACGGAATTAGGGCAAGACATAGATGAGGAACAGTGGCAAAGGGCATTTGCAATACACAAAGGCAACACGAGATGCACATCGCATCTAGAAACAATCAGAAAACTACAATATAGATGGTATAGGGTACCCGAACAATTAGCTAAGATATATCCGAACACTTCCAATGTATGCTGGAGATGCGGGACAGAAAAGGGTACAATGAGCCACATCTGGTGGTCTTGCAAGGAGATCAGGGACTACTGGGGAATGGTAGAGGAAATAGCAAAGGATTTACTGGGTAGACACTGGAAACTTACCATCCAACAATGCATATTATTCATGTTACCACAGGCAATGACCAGAGTGGAGGAGGCCCTGCTGTTCCACTTGCTAATAGCAGCGGTGACGTTGATAGCCAGATCATGGAGGTCACCAATACCTCCAACTAGGGAAGCTCTCCTGCAGCAAATATCATTAAACTGGCTATACGAAAGAATGGCAAACACACATATCGGATTCAAAAAACACGTAGGGCCAGCCAGCGAGAGATGGGAAGAGTATAGGGGGAATAACAAGGCAAAGGACCGAGGTGGGTCTTAAAAGGAAGGAGGGACAGATAATTAAAGAGGGGAGAGGGAGGAGGGAAGTATGAAGTGCTCACTACGAAGCGAAACACTACCGTAAATGACAACTCCAATGACTACGAGAACCCTTAAGGGAAAGGGCACAGACCATAACAACAGGAATAGAGCTGGATAGCAACTAGCCACCACGCTAATCAGTTAACATCGCAAGAAACTGTAAGGGGCACGGACGGGTGCTGATATTGTATAAATGTATTAATGTACAAGGCCAAGGTGTAACACTTCTGCTTGTAAAGCATGGTATGTCAACACTCTAACCCCAACCACTTTTCCTTTCTGTACCAAGTAATGAATGTTGTATTAATGTATTACTGTACAATGTTACTGTACGATACTTATGTCCGACGTGGCATGGTATGTCGACAACTTGACCCCTAACCCTTTTCCTTTCTGTACCCCGTTTTTATTTTTATTTCGAGTAAATATTTGAAAAACAATAAAAATTGTCAAATTGAAAAAAAAAAGGAATGGAGTCGACAAGATAATCTCCACGCCACGTGACGGCGCAAGACTGCTCAAAGAATGGAACATTCCGGTACCACCACCTCCGAGCAACCCCAGATCCCCGACCACATCGCCACCCCGAAAACAAACAAAAGGCTGCAACTCGCTTCCTTGGCACAACATGAACATTCCAGAAACACACCTGCGACAAGACGACACTTTGGGCCGCACCGTTCCTGCCCATCGCTGATCAACCGCAGATATGTATATGTTCACAGAGACTACACACGTAAATCCCCCTGTGCACCCTCATACCTGTCTTCACTTTCATGGTGTCGTACAGCCGAGAGTCCACACGAGGCGGCTGACCATATATGATTGTTACAACTATTAGTTATATATTGTTATAATATTGAATATTTTGCTTTCTTTACGTATTGAGATTACTGATACAGAGTGTTACCAGTGGAGCACACCCACTAAATTGGGTTATCTTTATTATAATATTCCCCCACGTGTGCACACCCCACTAGTAACGCACCGACAGCGCCCACGGTACCCCAACCGGCTTAGGTACTAAGCCACTTTACTACCCGTCAGCAGATTTCTGCACTAAGCCACCCGGCTATCGGGTTTGTATATAGTTCACGTTTTTCTGTAATATAGTACTACCTAACCCTCCCCCATCCCCCCCCCCCCAGCACCTTCCACAAATTCCGACAACGCTGGTAAAGGGCTAAGGTGGACAACGAGACTCGAGCTAATACTGGTGACATGTCCCTCAAGGTACTTTCTCTTAATGTAAAAGGGTTAAACACACCCAATAAGAGGAGACTGGCATTGTTAGAGGCCAAGAATCAGAAAGAACAAGTCGCTTTCTTCCAAGAAACCCATTTTAAGTGGGGATCTCGTCCCAGATTTAATTCACCCTGGTTTCCTATAGACCACCACTCCTGCTATTCCACGAAAAAGAGGGGTGTGTCCATTTTAATTAGCAAACAAATCACCTTTGAATTGATCCGAAAAATCGCCGATAAAAAAGGTAGATACCTGATAATACAATGCCACCTAAACAACAACCCCTTCACCTTAATGAACATATATGGACCTAACGACAACCAAGAGGAGTTTATGTATAGAGTGTTTGCACTATTGAATCTGTATAAATTTGGGGAGGTAATACTTGGAGGTGACACCAATTTTCTTCTAGATAGCTTTAAAGATTCATCAGCCTCAAAAACAGTAGCAACGACCACCTCAAAGAGGCGGCTCACACAGTCACGTAACATTCAAGATGTCTTAGCATCACATGACTTTGTGGACCCCTGGCGAATCACACACCCTACTGAAACTGATTACACCTGCTATACTGCGGTGCATAACAGTTACTCCAGGATAGACAGGTTCTTAATAAAGACCACCTCCCTCACAAAAATACTGGACACAGAAATTGGAGACATCACGTGGTCAGACCACGCTCCTATCACACTAACACTCAAAGAGAGATTCCCTAATACCGGCCAAACGTCTTGGAGGCTAGACAACACATTGCTAACACAGCCACACATAGTCGAACAAATAACAACAGACCTCAAGAACTATTTTACAGACAATGATCGGCAATACATTCACCCAGACTACATCTGGCTAGCTCATAAAGCGGTTATTAGAGGCAGCTTTATCAAGCACGCTAGCCACACCAAGAAAACACGCCAAGCGCAATACTTGACTATAGTCAATGAGATTAAAACTCTCACTCACGAGAACAAACAATCACCCAATAGCGCACTACAGAGACAACTATTAGCTCTCCAATCTCAACTGAGGGATATAGAACTGGCTAAAACTACCTACCTCTTACAAAAATCAAAACACAAATTCTTCGCAGCAGGGAATAGGGCGGGAGCCAAATTAGCGGCACAACTAAAACAAAAAACTGTCGCCTCCAGGATTGCCTACCTACAAGATAGCAACAACCATAAAATCATTGACCCAAAGGGGATAGTAAATGCCTTTGCAAAGTACTATGGTAAACTGTATAACCTTCAACATGAAGGAACAACTATAGTCCCGACAAAAACAGACATAGACAGCTTCCTATCGGACCTGCACCTACCCTCCCTGACCCCAACCGCAATAGAGTCCTTGCAGAAGCCTATATCACTGGACGAAATCTCAGCAGTGATTAAGGCGTTGCCCACGGGCAAATCACCAGGACCTGACAGGCTCACAAATACGTACTATAAGCTGTTTGCAGCTGTCCTCTCGCCTCACCTACTAAACCTATATAGGCAGAGTAGTAACCGGGGAGCCTTACCAGCAGAAATTCTCCTGGCCCACATCTCCACACTCCCTAAACCTGGGAAGCCACCTACACAGTGCAAAAATTTCAGACCCATATCATTACTGAATGGCGATGCCAAAATATACGCCAAGATACTTAGCAATAGAATAGCTCCCTTCCTCAAGCAACTGGTGCATAATGACCAGTCGGGGTTTGTCCGCGGCCGGCAAGGCTCGGATAACACCCGACGCGTTTTAAACACGTTGGCATGTATGGATGGGAACAATACAGAGGGCCTTCTCCTTGCGCTGGACGCGGAGAAGGCCTTCGATCGCCTTAATTGGACATATATGTCTAGGGTCTTGGAGACATATGGGTTCCCACCAGAAATGATCGCAAGTATCAATGCACTGTACAGCACGCCAGCTGACAAGGTTTCTAGTGGAGGCTTCATCTCAGACAAATTCCATATCACCAATGGGACACGTCAGGGCTGCCCTCTGTCCCCTCTCCTATATATCCTGTCACTAGAACCGTTGGCCCAAAAGATCCGCAGTCACCAAAACATCAAAGGAATACATGTATTAGGCCAGGAACATAAATTGGCACTGTTCGCCGACGATGTTCTCGTAACATTGGCAGACCCGGAACAATCACTGCCCCACCTAGTACATACCCTTAGAGACTTTGGCCTGGTTTCTCACTATAAATTGAATCAGGACAAGACCCAATCATTACCAGTTAATCTGCCCTCAGGCCGCATAGCAGCTCTAAAAAACAGGCACCAATTTGATTGGAGGTCATCCTCTCTTACATATTTAGGGGTTAAAATTGCGCCTTCTATTGACAAAACTGCCCGCTTAAATTTTTCACCTCTCCCCAACATGTGCAAAACGGAGACACTGAAATGGAAACATACACATATCTCTTGGTTGGGAAGGATTAACGCCTTCAAAATGACCATATTGCCCAAAATCCTATACATCTTTCGCATGCTTCCCCTAAAGATAGCACAACCCCTACTCAAGACCCTACAAAGCACGTGTAATGCCTTTATATGGGACAATAAACAACCTAGAATCCCTGCCAAACTCCTATACACACAAGTCAAACAAGGGGGTGTGGGGTTACCGAATATTGCCCAATACTACAAGGCGTCAGCGCTAACAGCCGGGATCCTACTACACTCCCCTAAAGGAGAGTTGAGCTGGGTAGATATGGAGAACAAACAGGTTCAGGGAGGGAACATAGTTGACACCCTGTGGACACCCAAACACTTGAGAACCCCCGGACTAGCCCTGTATCCAACCACCACTCTCACACTAAGCATCTGGGACACGTTCATGTCCTCGCTAGGATGTAAAACCTTGTACCACATCAGGGCGCCACTATCGGCTTTAAAAGCCACATCACCGCACCTACCTCTATCTAGGTGGGTTAAAGCAGGCATCACCAACATACAACATTTGTTGGAGGACAGGGAGGTTATGCAGTTCACTGACATACAGGCAAAATGGCACCTGCCACCAGAGGAACTATTTACATTCCTCAGACTCAAAGGTACCATTCTGACTCATGTACACAAGCACGACAATACCCGTGAGAAAATCCCTTCAACTGGAGGAATCATAGAAAGATGCTGGGCCGCACCAGGCAAACCCAAGTCTATCTCCCTCTGCTATAAAATGTGGGAAGGAGTGGTCCCTCATCAAACTCCCCCGTGTAAAAAGCAGTGGGAGGAAGACTGCTCCCTCAACTTATCCACCGATGATTGGGTACAGGCTCTCAATGGTCTCTCTAAACTCACTAGATGCTACACACACATTGAAGCACATAGAAAACTGCCACTGCGACTACACAAAATTTATCCTACTGTGCTGCCAACGTGCTGGAGGTGCTCCAAGGAGATTGGATCATTTTTCCACATATGGTGGACATGCCCAGTGCCTCAGCCCCTCTGGACAGAAGTCCGGGGTCTGCTGGAGTCGCTGGGCATCGGGAGCCTAACTCCGAACCTTCAATTGTACCTCCTGCTTATATTCCCAACCAAGATTCACAGGGAACACAAGCAAATAAGTGCTCTCATACTACTAGCTGCTAGGAACCTTATAGCAATTAACTGGAAATCACAAGCCTGCCCATCCAAGTCTCAGTTATGGGACAAGATCCAACAGTATCAGATCTATGAGAGCATGACAATGCACCAGAGTGCAGAAACACAACAGTTCGAAATCGCATGGCAACCATGGCGGACAATGTATACTAGAGTACTGACCAAACAAAAACCCCTACTAAATGTTCAGATGTAAGATATGTAACAATACCAACGGACCCCAACTGTCGACTGGGTGACCCCAACACACACTTTGAACCGATGTATTGCCCAGGAGGTTTGGAGTGACAATTCCGGTAGATAACTTGTCAGGTTAGCACCAAGGTATATGGCCTTACCAAGAGATGTAGTGACAAGGACCCGCCACTGTTTAACCCTGCCTAACCCTCTACCCTTCTTTACCTTGTATACCTGGGCCTCACCTATTAACACCCCACTGTGTTATCCCATATTGTATAACAATCCCTAAATTGTATTAAACTTCGGTATAACGAGTTCATATATTGTATGACATGCTGAGACTTGTAACCTCGTACCCCCCCTCTCTTTTCTGTACCCCATAATTTGCAAAACAATAAAAAGTTGTATGAAAAAAAAACCAGTATGGATAAGGCAGACCCAAACCAACAGATAAAAATGAGAATGAAAGTAAAAATAAAATTAATAAAAATGAACCCAAGTAGACACATATGGGAAGGGGCACTCTCCACAAATATCAGAACAAAATAAAATAAAACCTTAGGATTGGTTATTAAAAAATAAATAAAATAAACCTGAGTGGATAGATATATATATGGAGAGGGGCACTGATAGTAAAAGTCATATTTAAGAGAAATAAATATTTAAAAATATAAAAAGGGGATATAAAAAATATTATTTTATAAAAAGTCATGAAGGTCAAACTCCACATTTAGACCTTGTGGGGCGAGCGTTTTTAAATTAAAAACCCATTCCATCTCTGTACTTCCTAAGATATTTTGATGTCGCCACCTCTCCATGGGATATTGCACTTTTTTATTCCAACACATTTTAAAAGTTTAGGATTTTTTTCATGTGAAATAAAGTGTTTAGATACTGGAAAAAAAAAAAAAAAAAAAATGTGACCGCCAGACCTCCCCCACCACGAAAATGGGGAAACGCTCCAAAAAGGCCACATTCTTTGTGAGATCAGAATGGCCCCAAATCCCACCGCGCCAGCCGCGTCCGTAAATAGGTGGAGGTCGGCGTTAGAAACCTCGGGCCTTTGCCAGGAGGACCGGCCATGATATGCAGCTAAGAAGGAGCCCCAAACCGCCAAAATCTCCCGCAGCAGCCGACTGAGTCGAATGAAATGGCGAGGCCCGGAGAACCCAGCTGTCATCGCAGCCAGACACCGGTTAAAGACCCGCCCCACAGGCATGATCCGACAGGCAAAATTCAGCTCACCCAGGTGCGACTGCAGGCAGTGCAGCTGAATCTCGTGCCGCCCCATGGCCAAGGCCCCCTCGCGCCGCCAGCCTTGAATCACATTCAAAGGCAAGCGGCAGTCCCCCGCCAAAGGGTCAATCTCAATGCCCAGAAAGCTGAGACAAGTGACCGGGCTCACCGTATCGCTGTGTGCCAACGGGATCCCAAACTAATGGAACACCTCACCCAGAACCTGTCGCAGCAGCGCACAGGCTGTCGATTTGGCAGGACCCACACAAATGAAATCAGCGAGGTAGTGTAGCAAGGAGTCTATCCCAGTCTCCTCCCTCACCACCCAGTCCAAGAACATGCTGAAGCATGCAAAGTAACAACAGAATATGGAACTACCTACAGGGAGGCACGTATCCATGTAATACATGCCTACAAAACACAGCCCAGAAGATGGTGACATTCCGGGTGCGACAGTAGACGGAAGGCCGAATCCACATCAGCCTTGGCCAACAAGGCCCCAGGGCCCATGACCCTGAACATGTCAACCGCCACGTCAAAGGATGCATAAGATACCCAGCAGAGTTCCCAAGAGATGTCGTCATTCACCAAATCCCCCCCCCCCCACTCGGGGGTACGATAAATGGCGAATCAGACGGTATTTGTCCAAAACCCATGCTCAACCCATCCAGTAGGATGCCAGCCGCCCGACGATTCCTATAAACTGGTGAGCCAAGGGTGTATCGCGCTCATGACCCCTGGCGCCATCGCCCTCTGACACCAAATCCCCTATCTCGCCAACTTTACCCCGCTTGAAGCAGTGGGAGGCGGGATGGGCTCCCCCACAAGTGGAACATTCGTGCTGGAAACGGTAAGATGCCCCCCATTTGCAGTGACTGTCGTTGAATTTCAACAACAGCCCGACCTCTGATGAGGAGGACCCTCCCCATCGCCCCCCTGAGAAAGGACAAGAACCCACCCTGCTGTGTGGCCGGGCAGGTCACAGTGGAGAGCCAGAGGCCAATATCAATCTGCTCCCACGAAATTGAGGTGCGCACCGCCAACCGTTGACGAAAATGCTCGTCATATTTCCACCACCCCAGACCGCCATAGGTACGACAAGCGTTCCAAATGGTATCCTGGTAGCAGAATAATGCGGAGCACTTCTGCGGAGCCCTTTCTCCAATTACACTGCCCAGGATTGCAAACGCGCGAATCCAATTCGCGCAAGTTTTAGGGATCTTTCGGTACTGGTATTTCTCCTTGTCTTTTTTGGGGGGGGATTCCTACCCGTCCTTTTCCATTAAAGGAGGAGCCTCCTCCATGGGAAGGAGGGAAAAATCTCAACAAAGTCTCCCCTCCAAAGTTTTTCACGAATCTCCTGTTGAAGGTGCAAGCCCAAGGGCCCTGACCAATACATAGGCGGACTCACACGAAATGGCAGCAACACCCGGGGGTCACCTAATGCTAGGGACCCCCCAGCAACAGCAGGTGCTGTGGCACCCGACGCCGTAGCAGTGGTGCCAGCATGCCTGCCCACACTGGGAGAGGGTAACCCTGTGACCCTAGAAACAGTCAAAAACCCCTGAGGCTGCAGCGCCTGGGACCACACTAACCGAAGCTGACCATTTAATGGGGGGGACCCTACCTGCTTGTGCACCCTGCTCCCTTTATTTAATTATTTATTTATTTTAATTTCTTCCATTTCTTTTTTTTTTTTTTTTTTTTTTTTTGACCGATCAAGAAAACCCCTAAGCCCTGACAGAAACCCCCCAGCAAGGAACCCCTGGACTGAAAAGAATAAACAATAGTGAACTCACCAGCCGATGCCCGAGGAACCTCCCGCGGCAAAGGAAATGAAGATGATCCAGGCAGGACAGAGTTAATTTCATTTTCAGCACTGCTCAGCCTTGCAGCAGCACCAGGCGCCATCTGCTGGACGGTTCCAGGAACTGCAGCCAGATCCTGTGTGAAGAGCCGTGGAGAGGAGCTCACCCCCGCAGAGGAGGGCAGCCGAGGTGAGTACCCAGAGGGGGGACATAGGGACCAGGAATAGGGACAGAAGGGACAGGGGGAGACAGAGAGAGCCAGGAGAGGGCTAAGAGAGAGGAGGGACACCCAGCACAGCAGGAACGGGGGGGGGGGAGGGAGGGAGACAGAGAGAGCCAGGAGAGGGCTTAGAGAGAGGAGGAACACCCAGCACAGCAGGAACAGGGGAGGAGGAGGGAGGGAGACAGAGAGAGAGCACAGAGAGAGGAGAGGGACACAGACAAGCAGCAACAGGGGGGGGGGGGGGAGACTCCAGAGGGAGAGGGGACCAGGGATGGCATTGTGGACAGAACCCGGGGGAGAAGAGGGGGACCCCCCCGGCCAACCCCCATCCCCAGAGGAGCCACCAGAGCCCGGGGAGGACCCCCCTCAACCCCCCAGCGGTAGCACAGCTGTGCACCACGTGGCCCTGAGGGGCCCACTCACCATCACCGGCCTGGCTCAGGATCTGCCGTGCGCCGACCACGTGGGGGCTGGGAAGGCCTCCCAGACCCCCCAGGATGCTCAGCAGGTCTTCTGGCCCCCCTGGCCCGCTGTCCACGGCCGGGGGGTGGCAGATGATGCAGGCCACGTGTCAGATGGAGCAGATGGAGCTAACACGCGGCCTGGTAGTGCCTGGGGTCTGGGCTCCAGCTCCCATACCAGGCCCGAAGGGGGGGGGATCAGGACTGTAGCCGCGTGGGAGGCCCCAGGAGAGGTCTGACCGCGGGGGGTGATCCCACACCGGCGGCCACAGGCTGGAGGGGAGCACATTGCTCCTGAAGGTGCCTGCCATCATCCAGGGCAGCAGCAGCTCTGAGGGCAGCAGGATTGAATCCACAGCCATCCCTCAAGCAGGAAAAGTCACCAGGCCCAGGACAAACAGGAGCGCAGAGGCAGGGGAGATGTTTGCTGGCCAGAATCCCAAAAGGCACTGAGGTAAGATGATCCCTGCCCCACTACAAACCCATAACCACTCCCCTAAACACATATAGCCAATTACTAGCACCATCCCCACACTCATACATGTGCCCTTGTCCGTTTAGCTGTGCTGACTCCCCAGGGCCTAAACCAATTGCTGCTTGGGCTGCAGTAAAATTGCAGCTAAGGGGAAGAATGTATGTATTAATTATATGACCGAGGTAGCGGAATCAACAAGAGTCCCCACAGGAAGAATTAAAATACTGGATAACGGAAGCTATTGCGGTAGGATTTAAGTCCTCCCCTAAGTATATGATGCCTACTAAACCTCATAAAGTTGACTCCATTTCACCCTTATCTGATTCTGATCCAGATTTCCTAGATGAATTATGACCAAAAAGCTTTAGACTCCAAAGCTGTATAGAAACTAATCTTTATCATCAGAGATCCTCTCAGGATATCAGGAGAGTTCAGAAACATTGGAATCTGACATTTTTTTAAACTTAAGTCATCCAACTCCACCTCCCCAGTACATCCAACTATTAAAGATATGATCCATGAAGAATGGGGTAAACCAGCGAAAAAATCCACATTACAGATTAAGACTGCAAGGATTTTTGCTATTAAGGACTGTAAATCCTTTGCTATTAAATCCTTTGCTATGTAAATCCTGGACATCTATCCCCAAGATAAATGTCCAGGGGCTTATTGTTTTTTTTTTTTTTTAGATGTTATTTATTTATTTGACATTTGTCCATTTTTTTTTTATTGTTATTTTAATATCCTAAACCCCTATACACATGTATTTGAAGAAGATTACCAGAACAGCGATATCTGCACTTTGCTTCCAGATTCTTTGATGTTGTTGATGTGCTTTTCAACTCCCTACATGTTTGTCCAGAAGATCATCCTGAACAGAAGCCAACATCACTTTATATGATGAGCCTATTATTTCACCTACATTTGTGAGTTTAACCTTGAAACAAGAATACATTATTTGGTGTTGTTATTGTGTTACACTATTTTGGACTTTGTATAATTTGTTTGCAGATATATTCTATGTGGTTATATGTCAAGGTTTTAGAGGAAGCCTTTTTATGTACAAATCATTTTATCTGAAAAAGGGGGTAATAAACAATTTTCAATTTATTGTAGTGTGGAATACTTGCATTGCACTTTATAGGTCAATCTGCTAGTTGAATATTGTACAAGATCATCTTAGTCGTCATCTTGGAGAGACAAGAAATTTTGTGACCAATCTTTTCGAGAGAACAATACCTACTGATCAGGGAAAAAATACTTCATGAATTTATCCTGGAGAAACTTTCAGACCTCTTCCTCCAATACTAAGACCAATAGAGAAGGAGATCTCGCACCTCTACAAAAAACTTCTGAAGGTGCGCTGACCCAGCTAGATCCAATAGGAGGAAGACTCCTACACATCTATACATACAAATACAAAAAAATAAGTCCTGTGCTCGGACTCCCACTACTTTTGCATGGTAGCAATGACCATAGTACATATCTGCCCCAATACATACAATAAAAACCAAAGAAAAAAGTTACCTGTGCACTACCCCAAATCCCTATGCATATTTAGACAAATGGAGATTTTTTGTTTCACTCCAATGGCCATTAGGTGTAAGCCCAGGGGCGGACTGACCGGTCGGGCACTTCGGACGTGGTCCAAGGGCCCGGCCGGGAGGGGGGCCTGGCGCAGCCGTGCACATAATGTGCATGGCTGCAAAGTTATTCAGTGTGTGGAGATCGGGGAGATCGGGGCCCGGGCCCGGCGTTGTATGAGGAGGAGGCGGAGGAGGAGGAGGAGGGGCCCGGTCCTGTGCGCAGAGGCGCGTCGACGTCACTACGTGACGCGATGACGTCGACGGGCGCCGCTTGCACGGGACCGGAATCCACACTACAAAAAAGAGGGGTCGGCCATCTTCTTCACATCCCAGGCCCAGCAACCAGCAACCAGCCAGGTCAGCCACAGACCCCCCGGCCCCAGCCACAGACCCCCAGGCCCCAGCCACAGGGCCCCAGCCATAGGGCCCCAGCCACAGGGCCCCAGCCACAGGGCCCCAGCCACAGGGCCCCAGCCACAGGGCCCCAGCCACAGGGCCCCAGGCCCCAGCCACAGGGCCCCAGGCACAAGGCCCCAGGCACAGGGCCCCAGGCCCCAGCCACAGGGCCCCAGCCACAGGGCCCCAGGCCAGCCCCAGCCACAGGGCCACAGGGCCCCAGCCACAGGGCCCCAGGCCCCAGCCACAGGGCCCCAGGCCAGCCAGCAAGCCACAGGCCCCAGGCCAGCCAGCAAGCCACAGGCCCCAGCCAGCAAGCCCCAGCCAGCAGGCCCCAGCCAGCAGGCCCCAGCCAGCAAGCCCCAGGCCCCAGCCAGCAAGCCCCAGGCCGCAGCCAGCAAGCCACAGGCCCCAGCCAGCAAGCCACAGGCCCCAGCCAGCAAGCCACAGGCCCCAGCCAGCAAGCCACAGGCCCCAGGCCAGCCAGCCCCAGACCCCAGGCCAGCCAGCCCCAGACCCCAGGCCAACTAGCCGGCCAGCCACAGGCCCCAGGCCACCTAGCCAGCCAACCACAGGCCCCAGGCCAACTAGCCAGCAAGCCACAGGCCCCAGGCCAACTAGCCAGCCAGCCACAGGCCCCAGGCCAACTAGCCAGCCAGCCACAGGCCCCAGGCCAACTACCCAGCCACCGACAGGCCAGCAGCCCGCGACAGGTCGGCCACAGCAGCCAGCCACAACCCAGCAGACGGTCACAGGCACCCACAGCCCTGCAGCCGGCCACCACAGGCCGCCAGCCGGCCACCACAAGCCAGCCGGCCACCACAAGCCAGCCGGCCCACAGGCCAGCAGCCCAGCCGCCCATAGGTCAGCAGCCCAGCCGCCCATAGGTCAGCAGCCCAGCCGCCCATAGGTCAGCAGCCCAGCCGCCCACAGGCCAGCAGCCGGCCACAGCCCAGCAGCCGGCCACAGGCACCCACAGCCCAGCAGCCGGCCACTACAGGCTGCCAGCCAGCCTGCCTATAGCAAGCCCACAGCCTGCCAGCAAGCCACAGGCCTACAGCCAGCAACAACACAGCCTGCCAGCCGGAGCCAGCAAGCCCACAGCCTGCCAGCCGGAGCCAGCAAGCCCACAGCCTGCCAGCCGGAGCCAGCAAGCCCACAGCCTGCCAGCCGGAGCCAGCAAGCCCACAGCCTGCCAGCCGGAGCCAGCAAGCCCACAGCCTGCCAGCCGGAGCCACCAAGCCCACAGCCTGCCAGCCGCAGCCACCAAGCCCACACCCTGCCAACCAGCAACCTTAATTGAGGTAAGAGGAGCCAACTTGGCCTAGGTATCAGCGAGCTATGTTGTGTTGCTATATTGTGAATAGGAACCAGAGTGTTGGAGAGACCCCCCCTCCAGGCTCCATTAGACTCCATTGTAGTCTCTAATGGGGCCTGGAGGGGATTCTTTCGAACACACTCTCTGAAGGACACTGAGATAGCATCTGCTAGAAAGACCCCCTTCCAAGCCTATTAGACTCCATTGTAGTCTCTAATGGGGCCTGGAGGAGATTCTTTCTAACACACTCTCTAAAGGACACTGAGAGGGTCTCTGTTAGATATACCCCTCTCCAGGTCCCTGTAGATCAGTCTTCTTCACTTCCTGCTGTTTGTCCATTGTTGTGGGATCAAGGAATTTCAGGGATAAGAATCTCCTTAGGGGAGCTTCTCTGTGCTTCAGTGCATTTATACACTTAATGTATTTTTCTATTAGAGCAGGGCTCGACAAATCCCAGGTCGCCATGTGTTTTTACTCACCTTTTTTCTTACGCTTTGCCTGTTTTGCCGCAGCTGGTCCCGACCCTATGGCTGGTCCTTCCTCCATGGCGGATATCATCAATCTTTAAGTCAATGCTCTCCCATAGGCTTTAGGAGGATATTGCGCATGTGCAGAAAAGGCTGTTCTGCGCCAATCAGCATCAATGCATCTCTATTGGGAACATTCAGCGCCTCCATGCAGAGGCTGAAACTAAGCGTGAGTGACTGCCACAAGAGGCGTCCCAAGACAGCAATGTAAACACGGTCTTTTCTCTGAAAAGGTAGTCTTTACATTAAAAATCCTGCAAGGACATGCTACAGATACCAGAACAACTACATTAAGTTGCAGTGGTTCTGATGACTATAGCGTCCCCTTAAGAATTGTGTTTTTCATGTTCAAAATGAAGCTTTCTTCGTTTAAAAAAGACTGGCTCCTAACTTTTTAGTTGACTCCTAGATTCCAAACAAATTTATAAAGCCATGCATTACAGTAACTTTTGTTAGAAAAATATAAAATAAAAAATATATAAAATCACCTATAACATTCACGGAGCACATATATATGAAACCTGGAATCTGCAGTCTCTTAAATGAGCTTACATTATGGGACACATTGACTTTGTGACAAGCTGAGGCAGATGATCGTATACTGTAGCTAGAGTACCTCTATTTTTGCTTCATTCCTGTGTTTTTTTAAAAAAACAATTATATTTTTAAAAACTTTTAAGCTTCTGGGTGAGTGTACTGGATTTTGTATAGTTTATAGCAGGGGTGCCCAAAAGGTAGATACCCAGATGTTGTAGAACTATGCAATTGTCTTTGTTTGTGCATTTGTTATTTATTTTGCACAGTTTGGTTTTTGCATTCGTTAATTAAATGACACTTGTTTAGAACATATTGCACTTTTGTTCCTTGTGTCTAAAGATTGTGTGGCTGGAGGCGGGGCAAGGGTGGGGCTTGCGGCAACGTGGGTGGGGCATGTAAGGGGGCCCTTGATTTATTTTGCCCGGGGGCCCTGAGGGTTCTCAGTCCGCCCCTGTGTAAGCCCACCTGCCACGTCAAGGCAAACCTCTAAGGTGGGTCCTACACTAACAATTAACCTTGCTTCCTTCACTTCAGACAAAAAAATCAGAGAGTGGTGTGACAAACACTATTTATCCTGTTCTCATCCTGTGCCATCTTGTCGCACGAACGTAGGCAGCGGCACTTGGTCGTCAAGTGTATGGAACTCAAAGTCGGATACATCTTCGTTCGAACCTCGGAGATTTTGTATCAACGGCTGCTTCGTTTCCAGACAAGACAGGAGAACACTGTTCGGTAGGATTGTTTGCATAAACTAGCTACCTATGAGCCAGGGGAACCGTTCGACATTTCATTTGTTTCTGAACTCCTGAAAGTGACCAACCGCTACTACTTTTTCTCTGGAACTAACTTGGGCAAATGCTATGTAAGCGGTCGGTCAAAACTTTACCCTGGTGGCAATTTGGCTGTGTTCGTGGGATCTGAGTGCTATTTGGATATGTTGGGTGCTCAGATCCAGGCTATCCGGGGATATACTACTTGTGGGGGTTCATATATGTGTTATGTGTATTTTAATTAATTTTGTATAATATTTTGTACCTCTAGTTCCTGGGAGAAAATTAGGTTAAGCAAAAGCAGGCTCTCTTATCTCTCAGACACAGAGGAGCCTGGACAGGCTTACTGTATAAGTGAAGCAGCCTGTGTATATACACTGGCCACTGGGCCATAATAAAACATTCTTCTTGTACCCTTCATTAAGACTTGGCTGATGTTTGGGAATACCAGAGCTATAATCACTGCTTCACCTTAGGACTCAGGAGATTTACGACAGATATACTCTGTCAGAGTATAGGGGATTCTTATAAGGGGTATTCTTCTAAACAATTACATAGTGGGAGTCTGAGTGCAGGACTTATTTGTTTGTATTTGTATGTAGTTTTGTATCACACAGCCATGTTACTATGCTGCCCCCCAGCATGTGTTCCCTATTAAGGGTTAATAAGTGTGATGGACCGTCAACCAATCGATGCTCCTAGCGCTTACCAAGGACCATCAGAACCACACCGGACACCAAAGCCACCGCAGACTCCTCAAACAGCGGTAGCTTGGTTGGGGTATCGCTGTCTCCTTCACACCCAGGTCCAACCTCTGGACCCAGGACCGTGTGGGAAGGACCGCTCCTCCAAGAGAGTATAGCTGTGAGAAGGACTGTAACGAAAATATAACCCAACACGCAGGATTCAACTAAACAGAAGACAACACAGAGGGGATATACGTCTACCGGACCTTAAAGTGGCCGGACTCGACGTAAATAGGAGAAGTACAGAATCAGGAGCGATCCTAGGTCAAGGGCACAAAGAGACAGCGTAAACTAGGACTAGCCGGGGTCTGGTACACAGTAAACAGCAAGCCGGCAAACAGAACAAATAAGGATAAAGAGATAACGTAGTCAGAAAACAAAGCCAAGGTCAAGTACGAAGGAACACAACTGAATACAACAAGCGCTAAAGGGAACTGAAACAGAAACCACGATAGGGCAAGGAACTAAGGGAAAAAGGTGAGTATATATATCTTAACATCTATTTTGATTGGTCCCTGTCACACCCACACCCCCAAAAGGTAAGTGTATGGGGAGTGTGGCATGACAGGGGCCAATGGGAGGCCTTTACCAATTTAGGCTCCCACTGTCCCTTTAAGAACGCACCGAGACCCGCGGCGCGCTCTTAGAATCAGGCGGGACACTTGACCGCTTCTCGCGGTCACTGCCCGCCTTCCTGTTTCTGCCGTCGGATGAGCCGCACGCGGCTCGTGCAGCAGCAGGGCCGCGCGCGGCTTGAACAGAGGACCCCAGCCGGCCCCTGGAAAGGGTAAGTACCACTACAGTACCCCCTCCTGAGGACATGCCCTCTGGGCGGGGAGGGCCAGGCCTGGTCCCTGTCACACCCACACCCCCAAAAGGTAAGTGTATGGGGAGTGTGGCATGACAGGGGCCAATGGGAGGCCTTTACCAATTTAGGCTCCCACTGTCCCTTTAAGAACGCACCGAGACCCGTGGCGCGCTCTTAGAATCAGGCGGGACACTTGACCGCTTCTCGCGGTCACTGCCCGCCTTCCTGTTTCTGCCGTCGGATGAGCCGCACGCGGCTCGTGCAGCAGCAGGGCCGCGCGCGGCTTGAACAGAGGACCCCAGCCGGCCCCTGGAAAGGGTAAGTACCACTACAGTACCCCCTCCTGAGGACATGCCCTCTGGGCGGGGAGGGCCAGGCCTGGCAGGAAAAAGAGAATGGAAGGAATGCACAAGGCGAGGAGGGTGAACAGCGTCAGCAGAAATCCAACTGTGCTCCTCAGGCCCATAGCCCTTCCAATGCACAAGGTATTGAAGTCGACCCCTAAGGAAACGAGAGTCAAGAACTGCAGAAACTTCAAACTCCTTATGACCCTCCACAGAGACAGGAGGGGGAGGAGGAGTATGCCGCGTATAGCGGTTGTGTAAGTAAGGCTTGAACAATGAAGTGTGAAAGACATTGGGAATACACAGATTCTTAGGAAGACCCAAAGCATACGAAACAGGATTAACCTTATGCAAAACACGATAAGGACCAATAAAGCGGGGAGCCAATTTCATAGAAGGCACCCGGAGGCGAATATTTTGCGTGGAAAGCAAAACCCTGTCCCCCACGACATAAGAAGGAGCCACCCTGCGATGATTGTCGGCCTGCACCTTCTGGCGAGCAGCAGAATCCACCAAAGAATGCTGAACCTGCTCCCAAGTATTACGTAAACCAGCCAAATGCTCATCCAGAACTGGCATGCCCTGTGAGCAGCTCCATTAGACTGGGGGTGGTAAGCGGAAGAAAATGAGAGAGAAATAGCTCTCCAGAACCTGGAAATAAATAGGCTACCCTATACGGATACGGGAATGCCATGCAACCGAAACACCTCTCTAGCGACATCAGGATGTTCCTCTGTCTTAGTGTCACAAAAAAGTGACACTAATTCAAGCCTTTCAGAGAGAGCTACAATTAGTGTATGAGGAGGTGTACCTATGGGAGCATCTTTTTGTTTGGATTGTATATCATTTAATACAGACAAAGAAATAGAAATAAAGATGGTAGCAACAATCCTTCAGGGGTAATGATAGGAGTGGGTTCCATTTCTTGGGTGTCTGCAATCTCTAACTGTCTCAATAGAGCATCTGCTTTAGTGTTATGGTTGCCGGGTCTATAGGTTATGATAAAGATAAAGTGGGATAAAAGCACAAACCACCTGGCTTGTCGAGAAGATAATCTTTTAGCTTTGCTGAGATAGGACAGGTTTTTATGATTCATGAAAATAATAACCGGATCCTTAGAACATTCCAAGACGTGTCTCCATTCTTTAAGTGCTACATTCATAGCAAGGTGTCCTCTTTTTCCAATATTGTGACAAAACCCCTGCTTGTGAATACCAGGACTCTTTTATTCCGTCTGCTGTTTGTGTATTTAGCCCTATTTCGTTCCTTTCTTAAAAAACTGAACAAACTACCGAACAGCAGACCACACGCAATGGGAGTGTGCAGCTTATTAGTCGCCCAAAAGCTGTGGTTAATCACAACTATTTGACGAACGGCTGGGTGGTTGCCATTCGTTTGAATGAACACGTGGCGGCAGACATTTTATACTGACGAACGCCCAGCGGTGTTTGGACGTCGACCGCGTTGAACTATTTTCGGCCACAATTTCATACGAACACCGCTGTGGCTATCTAACTTACATCTCTTTCATCTCCATTTACACGAATGCCAAGACGTTTGGTACTTTCAGAACACACAAACTGAACAGACTCAGATAGCTAAATCCATGGAGCTACTTCTGGGTATATTTCTAACGAACAGTCGGTGAACAGAATCATTAGCTCCATTGCGATTTGACTGTGTTCGTGGGATCTGTTACAAATATCATAATTCCTTTCAGCATTGGACAATTGTTTAGAATGGAAGAATGGAACGGTTTGTCAAGGGACTCTCTTTGAAGTATGATAGCTCTCACGCCCACCTCAGAGGCATCAACCTCCAATATGAATGGCAAGGAAGGGTCTTGGTGTTTCAGGATAGGAGCTCAAATGCGGATTTTAAAAAATGGAAATCCAAAAGTGCTTTTTAAGGTCCAGGAATAGGAATCAACATCCTTTTTAGTTAAACGAGTGACAGGTGCAATGATAAAAGAAAAGTTCATAATAAACTTTCTATGTAATGGATCGACGGGCACCCCGACTGGGTACCTCCGTTGATGGATGCTGCTAGCACTTCCTGAGGACTCCAAGCACTGCAGCAGACACCTCAACCACCGAACCGGAGAAGCATACGAATGCTCTCAAGCATATAAATGCTGTAAACAGCTGAACAGGAAAAGCATACAATCAGCTTACACTCCTGGCAATCAGCATACAATCCAATTCCCCCAATAACGAGACGACACTTCGTTTTGAGGTCAAGCAGAACTGACTGTACTGGCACATACAGCCTCTTTTAGTCACAATCCACAAACATAGTACTGCCCACAGGGTTTTGAAATACAACCAATCAATCCATACAATACACACAGACACTCCCACTCAAAATCCTCCCCTCTGCCTGTGATATGATTACTGAACACAATGGATAATATAATTATCACAGCAATCCATTGTTTTCACCATGTGCTTCATCCATTGTTCTCACCATGTGCCTCTGATACATGAAATGGTGGCCACCCAGTAACTCCACAGTATGTCCCCAGATGGTTCTTAAAGGGCCAGCAGCAGCATAATAAAATACAATATGCCCAAATCAGTTCCTAGAAGGGCAATACATCCCAGGGCCAAAGTCGCAGGGCAAGTGGCTGGCAAGCAGTCCTCTCCAGGCACAAGTGGTGGGCTTGGTTCTGCCACATTCTATAATAATAGCAAAGTGAACAAAGTGCTGGATGGGTTTTAATCCATGTGGAAGGGGCTAGTCTATGACTGCAGAGAGTTTCTTAGGGTCCATACAAAATCCATTAGCAGAGACTAGATCAGGGGTAGGCAACCTTCGGCTCTACAGATGTTGTGGACTACATCTCCCTTGATGCTTTGCCAGCAATATGGCTGTAAAAGCATTATGGGAGATGTAGTCCAAAACATCTGTAGAGCCGAAGGTTGCCTACCCCTGGACTAGATAACGCACAAATTGCACCTCAGTCTGATCAAATAGATACTTCTTGAGCTTACAATAAAGACCATTGGCTAAAAGTGTCTGTAGTACATCTTTGACATGAATGTGGTGACTATGCAGGTCAGGGGAATAGATTAAAATATCATCCAGGTAAGCAATTACAAATGTATGTATAAACTCCCTTAACACATTGTTAATGAAATCCTGAAACACTGCTGGAGTTCTACAGAGACCGAAAGGCACTGCTGTGTATTCAGAGGGGCCACTCCGAGTGTTTAAGACAATTTTCCACTCATGACCCTCTTTGATGCACACTATATTATAAGCTCCCCAAAGATCTAACTAGGTAAAAACTGAAGCCTATTTCACCCTGTCAAACAATTCTGTTATTAACACCTTAGTGACCAAACCGTTTTTCAATGTTCTTACCGTTACATTTTCTTATCATTACATTTCAGCGGTGTTTGTGTTTAGCTGTAATTTTCCTCTTACTCATTTACTGTACCCACACATATTATATATAGTTTTTCTCGCCAATAAATGGTCTTACCACTATTTTCATCATATATCATTTACTATAAGAAAAATTATAAAATATGCTGAAAAAACCCCCCAAAAAAACCTTTTTCAAACTTTGACCCCAATATCTGTTACGCATCTACAACTGCCAAAAAACGCCTGTGCTAAATAGTTTCTAAATTTATAGGGCTATTAGTACAAGTAGCACTTTGCTATTTCCCAAAAAACTTTTTCTCAAAATTAACACAAGTTACATTGTAACACTGATATCTGTCAGGAATCCCTATGTATATATATTTTAAAAGAAGACAACCTAAGGTATTAAACCCGGGGTATGTTGACTCTTTTCATGCATCCATTTTAGCACCAATCTATGCCAAATTAAAAAAAATAATAATAATCGGTGATTTTTTTTGACACACATAGCAATTTAGGAATACATGTACTGAGAACTTTAAGGATAAAAGATGTAGATTCTGTGTCTAAGTGTACACATTTTAACTGCATATCCATGTATATACATTTCAAATACATATTTATGTTCATATTACAATTAACAGTTTAGTATACCATCCTCTGCAATAACTACTAAAGTATCATGAATTGATTCAAATTGTTTTTAATTAATTTTAATTAGTCAAAATTGTATTTAAACCACAATGTACCGATGAATCCTTATCCTGTCTCTGATGAAGTGGGGCTGACACCCACGAAACGCGTTAGACCACATCACAATCAGCAGGGTACGGACGCAGACTGTAGAACCAGCAGCTGTTTTTTCCACCAAGCACAGAGCACTCTGAGATCTGAGGACCGACCGGCAAACAGCGTGCAGCACCCAGAGTGAGGTCTGGGACGCACGCCAACCTCACGAACAGCCAGCAGATAGTTACTTTCTCTGCAACATACTATCCACATCCATCCAGATCGGTCCCTGTGGCTAAATCGAAATCACCAATACAGATGTGCTAGTAGCATTCTTGCAAACCATCCCTGGCTGTTATTTTTATATATTTTTATATATTTCATTGATTTTAGTACTTTGAATGCTTTGGCATAGTCACTTTTGCTCGAATAAAAAGTTGTATCATTTGTGATTCTTATCTATCATTATTTTTAATATATTGGATTCTATTTTTAACATATTGGATTTTATTGATTGCATCACATTATAGAATACAGTTATCTGTACTGTATCTCTATCTTATAAGATCTACATCTTTGGATTACAAAGTAAATTACTTGGTATATACTCCACTTACTCTGTCTATACAGATTTAAAGGCGTATACACCACATATCACTGTTACTATACACTAATTTTTACACGTGAATTCAGTATTATTTAGGAAACAGTTCCCCATACTGTTTTCCTATACATGAAATGGTTAATATCTTTTCCAGATAAAGTATAACATTTGGCGTGTATCAGACTGATTCTGTCTATAGCAGATTTAAGGGTATTAAGGGCACTCCATATATAAAAGTACTGTCATCTATTCTAAAGTTTAACCTAAGCCTTTTTAATGGACCAGCTCCTGGATTCATCACACTGATCCCACGGTGTTAATTCCACTATTTGATATTTCTCAGACAGAGTTTTGGTGAAATCTCTGCCTATATCCAGTTTTGAGCGTCTCCATTTACAAGTCAGACTCCCTCATTCCTGTGTGTTGCATTGGGCATACCAGACTAACTCAGTTAGATAAAAAGCCAAACCTGTGGAATGCGGGCAGAAGATTAGGGAGTGAGACCCGCGGTAGGGTGAGAAAAAACAACATGTCGTCCGCGTATGCAGCCACACGGTATTCTCGATGACCAACAGTGAATCCCGTGATACCCCCGTCCCGTCTGACCGCCCCCAGGAAGGGTTCCAGGGAGAGGGCAAACAGGAGGGGGGACAGCGGGCAGCCTTGGCGGGTTCCATTTCGAATGGGGAAGGGGGCAGACAATGCTCCGTTCACCCGTATCCGAGCCGTCGGGCTCGTGTAAAGGGAAAGAACCCTGGTTCGCATATGTGGGCCGAATCCCATGTGCGTGAGCGTTTCCTCCAAGTACACCCAGTCCTCGCGGTCGAATGCCTTCTCAGCATCCGTCGAGAGCAGGAGTAGCTCCCGACGGTGCGACCTGCGACCGTGTGAAACGCGGGCCCCCAACCTCCCCTCCCCAAAGAGCCCCCCGTATCCCCACCTCAGTGACACCACCACATTACTGAGACACCCGCTGCAGTCCAGAAGGTGCTGAAGTCCGAGCTATCGATCAGGCCCAACCGGCTAAATCTTGGGTAGTTAATCTTCTCAGCGGGTTGTAAAAAACTTTTGCTTGGTGGTAGTCCCCCGGTCCCCACCCTCACTCCCCACCCACCCAAAGGTAGCTAGTGTTCCCGGGCAGTGGCAGCTGGGCTAGTCTTAGTGTGGCATGTCCAGGTAAAGTCTATCCCAAGGGGGTCCCCCCCATGGACGTGAGGCTTGGCCTAGGCCACCCCCTGCTAGTGTGGGTCATAACCCCGGGTTACGAGATTGGGTCAGGGGATAAAGTACATACCAAGATGTGCCGCGGCTTCTGTCAGACCAGTGAAGGGCTGTGACCGTACAAGGCGTCCGACTCCCACAGGTGCTTCCGTGGGTTGGTGGCCGGGCCATCAGAGTCATCTCGTGGTTTCTTCCTATAGTGGCTGGGTGGACACCGATGTGGAGGCAGGGCAGCGGTCGGGGTAGCTGGGAGGGAGACTAGGGGCCTGTAACATAGGGCTTCATTATTCTTCAATGCTGTCCGGGCCGCCCCGCCGGAACCCGCTGCCTGTGAGGCCCGTGCCTGGCCTGTCGTTAGCGGTTCGTGGATGCTGTGGTTGTCGCTCCAGGACCCAGTTGGGGACTGCCACCGTGGGTAGGCCAGTGGCTTTTATGAAGCGCGGTACGTCCGCGGGCCAGCGGATAATGTGCCAGGTAGAGCCTACCTTCGCCTGCAGGCTGAAGGGGAAGCCCCATTTGTAAGGGATCTTCCGTTCCCTGAGGATGACGGTTAGCGGGCGTAGCGCCCTCCTGGCCTCCAGCGTGAGTCTTGATAAAGCGAAATCTGTCCGTCTCTGAAGGCGATGTGCTGCTGATTTCGCGCTGCTCTCATGATGTCGTCTTTCAAGGCGTAAGAGAGCAGGCAGCAGATTACATCTCTCGGTGGCCCCTCGGGGGCCGCAGCGCCCTGTGGGCTCGCTCGATGCCATACTCCTCTGGAGGCTCTGTCTCCAAGAATATGGGTGAACAGGTCTGTCAGGAGTGTGGGCAGCGTTTTGTCGGCATTTTCGGGTAGGCCCCTTATGCGGATATTATTTCTCCGTCCGCGGTTGTCAAGATCTTCAAGCTGTCTCCTCAGGTCCAGGAGGACATTGCCCTGTCTGGAGGTGGCTGTGTCAGTAGCTTGTTGGTGCTGTACAGTCTGGGCTCTGTCTGCTTCCAGGGCCTCAACCCTGTGTTCAAGGGCTGTCAGATCTCTCCTCACCTCCATAACTTTCTCTCTGATTGCAGTCCTGATTTCATCCAGCATTTCGGCCTTGTCTGCCCGGGACAGCATATTGGCAGTGATCTGGGCCACATCTGAGGCAATTTGAGCGAGATATTCTCCCCTGGGCGAGCCCTGCGTCTGGCTGTCCGAGCTGCAGGCTCCTGGGGAGGCCGGCGCCATTTTGGCTGCGGCCGGCGCGGACCGCATGTCTTGCGGCGTGCACACAAAACCGTCCATGGGGCCCGAGGTGCGACCCGGGGAAGCAGCTTGCGAGGGACCTGGTGTGTGGGGTCTCCGGGATATACCCATCCCGGCTCGGTTAGCGCTCGTTGATGGGTGCTAGTGTGAGCTGGGGCCGCGGAGCAGGCTCGAGATGCGACCTACTCCATTCCCGTTCAGGCCAGCTTGTAATTTTAGTACCAAGTTCTATTTATTTCACTTTTATTTGTTTCTTTAATAATTTTTTTTTTATTTATTTATATTCATATATTTATTGTATATTTATACCATTTATTACTTTTATTTGTTTTTTGTTATGTATTATTGTTTTCACTTGTTATCAATATATTATATTAATTCATATATTAATTTACCTATTCCATAGAAATATGATATTTCTACTTGGAAATAGAGGAGGGGAGAGTATCAGTCTCCCCTATTGAGGGCGCTAATCACTGTGACAAAAAGAATATAGTGTAAAAAAATTACAAATTTATTAATAACAATTCATATAAAATTCATGATTGTAAAACAGTACAATTGCAAGACCAATATTAAAAGCCACAATCACCAACCACTAGCTCACAAGTATAAAGATGTTACCAAAAAGCCCTAGGTCGCGACTCTATGGGCTGAATATACTTGCTGCTTATTAGTGTAATCGTGATGGTGAAGTGGGCGGTCTCTGGACTGCAGTAAAAACGAAAAACAGGCTCAACGCGTTTCGTCCCGCGCCTTTCGGGACTTCCTCAGGAGCTGTGGATGCTGCTACTTCTCAGCCGGCTTCTCTTTTAAATCTTCGGAAATCTTCTATCTTCGCGCCAAAAACGCCGTCGCGCATGCGCACAACGACACGGAGTTCCGTTCAGCTACGGGTACCCTCAAGGACCAGTAGCTTTCGGGAAGTCATCGATGCGCATGCGTGGCAGATCTTGATCGCACAAAACTTTATTGGCACTGAGTATTCGGACACAATGTAACATAGCTGAAGTTACAAGTGATCCTAAACTCATCACATGTGTGCCTAATTTGCAACATTATAGGGAACCTAGAGATTACCACAAATTTGACAAATAAAATAGATTTAGCAAATAAAGTAGGAGACTAATATCTTAGTCATTAACTACAAAGACTATTTGGATGTTGGGTGTATATTGCATTTGCAGTAATCTTTACAGCCTAGATGAAATGGTATACATAAATCAATCTAACAAATTGTGAGATGCAATAAGTAAGATAAAACAATTTTGATTCCGTTAACCCCTTAGTGGTTACACAAACATAATATGGACCAAAGATAAATGTACTTATAAGAGAGGTTATTTCTCGTAGTGTGAATTAATGAAACACTAATCTTAATAACATCATTTACATAACGAATATATATAACAAATGCATAAGTAGAAAATTAAAAATAAACAACAGTGTATGGAAAAATATATATATGAAAGAGATTAAAATGTGATTAAATAAAATAAAGTAAAAATAAAAATAAAAATAAATAGAAATAGAAATAAAAATAAATAGAAATAGAAATATAAATATAAAAATAAAAATAAAAATAAAGAAAGATAAAGATAAAAATAAAAATAAAAATAAAAATAAAAATAAAAAAATAAAAAAATAAAAAAATAAAAAAATAAAAATAATAAAAATAAATAAAAAATAAATAAAAATAAAAATAAAAATAAATATAAAATTAAATGTAAAAAAATGTAAACGATCATATTGTTAGTACGGTGTATCACATAAAAGCCAGAATATCTAGGTCTGTGTTCAGACCCAGGGGGGTAGAAGACTTCATTTTATAGATCCACTCTGTTTCTTTTCTGGCCAAAGTTTTAGTAGTATCTCCGCCTCTCCAATGTGGAACGACTAGGTCAATACCTATACAGATGAAATTATTCAAAGAAAAAACAGAACAGACATTACAATGTCGGGGTACACTGTGTTTTTCGCTTCTTTTCTTTATACCATTTACGTGCTCTAAGAGTCTTTCATGCAATTTGCGGATAGTTCGACCTATATATTGCATTCCGCATACACATTCTAGTAAATAAACAACGTTCTTGCTACTGCAAGTTATAAAATGTTTTATTGCAAAGTTTTCACCTGTAACTGTACTTTTGAAATTTAATGTTGTTCTTTTTTGGAATTTGCAGGTACTGCAATTTCCACACCTATGAAAACCAATAGGTCTCTTACTTAAAAAAGTCTCCTTTTTATTCTCCAACTTAATTTTCGGCAACAGGCTAGGGGCTAGAATAGTTTTTAAACTATCAGTCTTTTTATATACAATCTTTGGCTTTTTTGGCAATGTTTTATGAAGGTACATATCCTGTAATAGAATCGGCCAATGTTTTTTGAGAATTTTATCAATTTTATTTGCTTTATTGTTATACTTGGTAATGAATGCCATATCAAAGACATTTCTCTCTTCTTGGGTACTAGTTTTTAATTTTACTTTTAGGATCTCATCTCTTTTTTTGGAATTCACTTCCTCTTGACTTTTTTCAAGTAGTCTTTTAGGATAATTTCTATCCAAAAATCTTTTATTTAAGACTAGAACTTGATTGTCAAAATCCTGCTGATTAGTACAATTTTTAAATAGTCTAGTTTGTTGACTCTTAGGGATGTTACGTAGCCATGTTGGGTTATGGCAACTAGAAAATTCAATCAGACTATTGCAGTCTGTAGGTTTGAAATAGGTCTTACTGCAAATTTTATTCTTCTCTATAAAGAAGGTTAGATCCAAAAAATTGATCTGTTTCTCTCCCATTTCTTGGGTAAAATTTAGCCCATAGTCGTTTGCATTAACATAAAACATAAAATTGTGAAACGTACTGATATCGCCCTTCCAAATAATAAAAACATCGTCTATGTACCTTCTCCAGAGCACCAGGTTTGCCCCAAAAGGGTTGTTGTTCCAAATGCATCGTTCTTCCCAGTTTGCTACGAAGATGTTCGCGTAGCTTGGGGCAAACCTGGTGCCCATGGCAGTACCACAGACCTGTAAATAATGTGTCCCCTCAAACCAAAAGGAGTTCTTGTACAGAATAAAATTAATACATTGTAAAATAAAGTCACTTTGTTTTTCCGACATTTTGTCATCACTATCTAGCACCTCTTTTACAGCAGCTATACCTTTGGTGTGGTCGATAACCGTATACAATGAGGTGACGTCTATAGTCACCCATAGATAGTCCTCTTTCCATTCCATTCCTTCTAGTTCTCTAATCATTTGGGTTGAATCTTTTACATAGGAGGCTGCCATAGTTACATATTTTTGTAGATAAATGTCTACATATTCAGAGATGTTGCTTGTGAGGGAGTCTATACCGCTGATGATAGGCCTTCCAGGGGGATCTTCTAGGGATTTGTGGATCTTAGGCAATTGATAAAAAATTGCCAATTTTGGAAACTCGATGTAAAGATATTCAAACTCTATTTTTGTAATTACTTTATGTTCTAATGCCTTGGATAATATAGCATATAACTCTGATTTAAATATATTGCTCGGGTTTTCCTAAAATTTTATAAGTATTTATATCGCTCAAAATTTTGTTCGATTCTTTTAAATATTTCTCTCTGTCCATAATTACAATCCCCCCGCCCTTATCGGCTTGTTTGATGACAATATCTAATTTCTCCTTTAGGTTTTTTATTGCTTTTTTCTCATTTGGGGATAAATTTTCTTTACCTTTTTTATTTTTGAGTTTTTCAAAATCGTTTAACACCATACTACAAAAAACTGGAATATAGTCCCCTTTGTCCCAATTTGGAAAAAACTTTGATTTTGTTTTCAGATTGGAATTCATTATTACAGGTTCACTCTCCACATTCTCTAGAGTAGCATTTTCCAAATTGGTTCTAATAGGATTGGGCCTTGTATTGTCCTCCCCTTTCTTTTGAAAAAAACGTTTAACTGTCAGTTTTCTAAAGAATCTCTGAATATCCATAAATAATTCAAAATGGTTGGGGTTTTTTTGGGGGGCAAATTTTAGGCCTTTTCCTAATAACCTGGTTTCTTCCTTTGTTAGCTTATGTTTTGAGAGATTAAATATTCCTACTTATCTTTCATTCGGAACTTCTTTTGTTAGCACAGTGTTTCGCCCTCCTCTCGTTCCCCTATTTCTGTTCTTTGTTCCATTAGTCGCCTTCTTTTTATCGGGGTTGGTGTCTCTAGGGGTGCAAATCTGTTTTTGCGGACCCATGGATCTGGATATTTGGGGGGTTGTCTCGCCTGGCTTAATTTTGTTGGACTTTTTTGTATAGTTCTTTTCCCTAAAAAAACTTTATTATTTACAGATCTATCTTTACCATGTTCTACTTTCCTCCAAGTAGTAGTGTAAGAGTCATCAGGTTTATGAATATTCTGTTCTCTAAAATTCTTTTCTTTATAGTTTTGAGTTTGTTTTCTTTGGTTGTTGGTATAATTATTATATTGGGGTCGTCTGTCAAGACTACGATCATTAGGTCTATTTGATTGAAACCTTTTGGATTGAAAATGTGAAAAAAAGCGATTCTTATTTTCATCCAAATGGGCTCCCTTTTCGAAGTCCTCTTTATCTCGTTTTAACTTATTGTCTTTCCTAATAATGATCGATTCTTCCAATTTCTCTATCTTTGCTTTTAATTGTAAATTATACTCTCTCACTGATTCCTCGCTGATTTCTTTATTGATATCAGCCTCTAACGTACATATTTCCTTTTCAGTCTCAGCTAGAGCTTTTGATTGATGTTCTATGAGTAGCTCAATTAGCTGGAAAGAACATTTTTCTAAGATTTCATTCCACCTAGCCATGAATCTTTTGTCTTCATGTCCATATGCAGGGGATTTATTTATTCTCAATCCCCTGGGAATGATACCTATCTTCAGATATTGTTGGAAATACTTAACCTCCCACCACTTTTTAACTTCCTTCTCGGCTAGTCTTTCCAGTTTATTAAAAAGGAAGGTACTGTTAAACTGTGAATTCACATTTTTTCCAAAAAAGATGTTATCAGCTTTTTTTGTTTCTGGCTTCTCGCATAGAGGTGGTCATCAATCTGCAATAGGCCATGGTTTAGAAGAGGTGCTAGATAGTGATGACAAAATGTCGGAAAAACAAAGTGACTTTATTTTACAATGTATTAATTTTATTCTGTACAAGAACTCCTTTTGGTTTGAGGGGACACATTATTTACAGGTCTGTGGTACTGCCATGGGCACCAGGTTTGCCCCAAGCTACGCAAACATCTTCGTAGCAAACTGGGAAGAACGATGCATTTGGAACAACAACCCTTTTGGGGCAAACCTGGTGCTCTGGAGAAGGTACAAAGACGATGTTTTTATTATTTGGAAGGGCGATATCAGTACGTTTCACAATTTTATGTTTTATGTTAATGCAAACGACTATGGGCTACATTTTACCCAAGAAATGGGAGAGAAACAGATCAATTTTTTGGATCTAACCTTCTTTATAGAGAAGAATAAAATTTGCAGTAAGACCTATTTCAAACCTACAGACTGCAATAGTCTGATTGAATTTTCTAGTTGCCATAACCCAACATGGCTACGTAACATCCCTAAGAGTCAACAAACTAGACTATTTAAAAATTGTACTAATCAGCAGGATTTTGACAATCAAGTTCTAGTCTTAAATAAAAGATTTTTGGATAGAAATTATCCTAAAAGACTACTTGAAAAAAGTCAAGAGGAAGTGAATTCCAAAAAAAGAGATGAGATCCTAAAAGTAAAATTAAAAACTAGTACCCAAGAAGAGAGAAATGTCTTTGATATGGCATTCATTACCAAGTATAACAATAAAGCAAATAAAATTGATAAAATTCTCAAAAAACATTGGCCGATTCTATTACAGGATATGTACCTTCATAAAACATTACCAAAAAAGCCAAAGATTGTATATAAAAAGACTGATAGTTTAAAAACTATTCTAGCCCCTAGCCTGTTGCCGAAAATTAAGTTGGAGAATAAAAAGGAGACTTTTTTAAGTAAGAGACCTATTGGTTTTCATAGGTGTGGAAATTGCAGTACCTGCAAATTCCAAAAAAGAACAACATTAAATTTCAAAAGTACAGTTACAGGTGAAAACTTTGCAATAAAACATTTTATAACTTGCAGTAGCAAGAACGTTGTTTATTTACTAGAATGTGTATGCGGAATGCAATATATAGGTCGAACTATCCGCAAATTGCATGAAAGACTCTTAGAGCACGTAAATGGTATAAAGAAAAGAAGCGAAAAACACAGTGTACCCCGACATTGTAATGTCTGTTCTGTTTTTTCTTTGAATAATTTCATCTGTATAGGTATTGACCTAGTCGTTCCACATTGGAGAGGCGGAGATACTACTAAAACTTTGGCCAGAAAAGAAACAGAGTGGATCTATAAAATGAAGTCTTCTACCCCCCTGGGTCTGAACACAGACCTAGATATTCTGGCTTTTATGTGATACACCGTACTAACAATATGATCGTTTACATTTTTTTACATTTAATTTTATATTTATTTTTATTTTTATTTTTATTTATTTTTTATTTATTTTTATTATTTTTATTTTTATTTTTTTATTTTTTTATTTTTTTATTTTTTTATTTTTATTTTTATTTTTATTTTTATCTTTATCTTTATCTTTATTTTTATTTTTATATTTATATTTATATTTATATTTATTTTTATTTCTATTTCTATTTATTTTTATTTTTATTTTTACTTTATTTTATTTAATCACATTTTAATCTCTTTCATATATATATTTTTCCATACACTGTTGTTTATTTTTAATTTTCTACTTATGCATTTGTTATATATATTCGTTATGTAAATGATGTTATTAAGATTAGTGTTTCATTAATTCACACTACGAGAAATAACCTCTCTTATAAGTACATTTATCTTTGGTCCATATTATGTTTGTGTAACCACTAAGGGGTTAACGGAATCAAAATTGTTTTATCTTACTTATTGCATCTCACAATTTGTTAGATTGATTTATGTATACCATTTCATCTAGGCTGTAAAGATTACTGCAAATGCAATATACACCCAACATCCAAATAGTCTTTGTAGTTAATGACTAAGATATTAGTCTCCTACTTTATTTGCTAAATCTATTTTATTTGTCAAATTTGTGGTAATCTCTAGGTTCCCTATAATGTTGCAAATTAGGCACACATGTGATGAGTTTAGGATCACTTGTAACTTCAGCTATGTTACATTGTGTCCGAATACTCAGTGCCAATAAAGTTTTGTGCGATCAAGATCTGCCACGCATGCGCATCGATGACTTCCCGAAAGCTACTGGTCCTTGAGGGTACCCGTAGCTGAACGGAACTCCGTGTCGTTGTGCGCATGCGCGACGGCGTTTTTGGCGCGAAGATAGAAGATTTCCGAAGATTTAAAAGAGAAGCCGGCTGAGAAGTAGCAGCATCCACAGCTCCTGAGGAAGTCCCGAAAGGCGCGGGACGAAACGCGTTGAGCCTGTTTTTCGTTTTTACTGCAGTCCAGAGACCGCCCACTTCACCATCACGATTACACTAATAAGCAGCAAGTATATTCAGCCCATAGAGTCGCGACCTAGGGCTTTTTGGTAACATCTTTATACTTGTGAGCTAGTGGTTGGTGATTGTGGCTTTTAATATTGGTCTTGCAATTGTACTGTTTTACAATCATGAATTTTATATGAATTGTTATTAATAAATTTGTAATTTTTTTACACTATATTCTTTTTGTCACAGTGATTAGCGCCCTCAATAGGGGAGACTGATACTCTCCCCTCCTCTATTTCCTAGTTTTTGTTTATAGGCTTTTTGGGGTGTGCCTATTATGAGTGGCAGCTTTTCTACTGTTGGATTTATCTGTAGAGCCTAGAGTCTGGATCTCCCTCTCATTTTTGTATTTGATATTTCTACTTGTTTTTTAGCATATATGCTTGTTTTGTACTATATTTCCCCATTTCTCCATAGAGCTGGGAGGAGCTGTCCTGCTGCTTACTACAGCACGCAGGGAGGACAACATCTCCAGTTCCTCCCCCGAATGAGGGCACTTCCCCTCCCTCAAAGGTCTTAGTCCACAGCATCAAGTTTACTTTGACGACGCGATCCGCGCTGATTACTTGATGCGGGTTGCGGGCACCATATTGGCACTCCACATCGGAAGTGCCGGTTTACAGTTTACTATGCTTTTTTTCAAGGGTAATTAGCCTCCCCACCTTTCCTTTCTTCCAGCTCCACCCCCCTCCTATTCCTACATGCCTGGCCGCCCCACCCACCATATTCTAGCCGTCGGTGGCCATCTTAATACTCCCACTTTATAGGTCGCAGGGGCCATCTTGGTTCCCCCCCCCCCGTCTTATCCAACATGCTATTTTAACATAAATGTTTCCTTTTTTAATAAACTTTGTTTTAAAGTTATTTTTATATCTTAAGGTACTATATTACCATACTAATCCAGCTTACTTACGTATATTATGTTTTGTGCAATGTTTTAGTTAGACTGTTTTAATTTTTTAATTTTAAGCTTTTAAACAAGATTAGAGTTGAGCGTACACCTGGATGTTCGGGTCCGGCAGGTTCGGCCGAACTTTGAAAAAAAGTCCGGGTTCGGGCTCGAACTTGACCCCGAACCTGAACCCCATTGAAGTCAATGGGGACCTGGACATTTGGGCACAAAAATGCCTCTAAAAAACTCCTGGAAAGGGCTAGAGGGTTGCAAAAGGAAGTAAAATGGGGGTAAGAGTAGGACAAGTTCCCTGCAAACAAATGTGGATAGGGAAATCACTTAAAATAATATAAAATAAACAGCCGCTTAGTAGATAACTCCCTAATTCCCAGTGGCTGCTCACTTTAAAAAAAACAAACAAAAAACATATTGCCCCCACCCCTGTGCGAAGGGTGGGGGCCCTAAATAAGAATGTGGAGGGGGGGGATCTACTGACTCCCACCCCAGCCCCCACCCCTGAGAGGCAGGTGGGGGCCCTAAATAACAATAGGGAGGAGGACCTACTGTCCTCCCCCCAGCCCCCACCCCTGAGCGCTGGTTGAGGGCCATAAATAAAAATTGGGGGGGGGACCTAATGTGTCCCCCCCCGGCCCTCACCCCTGAGCGGTGGGTGGGGGCCATAAATAAAAATTGGGGGGGACCTAATGTGCTCTACCCCGGCCCCCAGCCCTGCGTGGCGGGTGGGGGACCTAAATAACAATAAGGGGGGACCTAATGTCCTCCCCCCTGGCCCCCACCCATGAGAAGTGGGTGGGGGCCATAAATAAAAATTGGGGGGGAGACCTAATGTCCCCAGCCCCTACCCCGGTGCAGCGAGTGGGGCCCTAAATAACAATAAGGGGGAGGGACCTACTGTCCAAAAGGCCAAATAAAAATCCCAAATAACCAATGCAAAATAATCCTTCTTCACCCATGGAGGGCTCCATGCAGACTGAGCTCTGCAGGGCGGGGGAAGGATTATAAAGCCTTGCCCCACCCTGCAATTAGGGTCAGAGCACTCTGATTGGTGGGTTTTAGCCATCCAATCAGAGTGCTCTGACAGGTAAATGAAGAGACTGACAGATAAGTCTCTACATTTCCAAAATATATACAATCTAAAAGTTGTGAAATAGCCTAAGAAAGGTGGAAATATAAGTGAAATGTGAGTGGCCAACAGGTTACTCACAAAGAATAAATAGATAACAGGCGCATAAAGGTTTCTTCAGGGACGTGGTTATCGTTGTCACTTCCAATCATCAGCCATATATGCAACAAAAAGGAGAAAAGCAGAACATAGTGTGTATCTTTAAAAATTATAACACCTTTTTATTGAATCACACTTACAAGCTGGAATCTTCACACTGGCATATCAAAATATGTTGCAGTACAAACTTCTGTGATCAGCAACCAGATAGCAGCTTTAGATCCATAAATGCAGCAATAAAATAAATAAAACCATACAAAATTAAAAGTCACTATGTCTTATCTCCTGGCCCTACTCATTTCGTCCTTCAGTCGGACTTCTTCAGGGGTGTATGGCAGTGATGGTGCTAATCCACGTCCTTGTTCCTTTTAAATGTCTTTATCGCGCCTTTTTGACGAAAATCTTCCAATACGAATTCGTTCTAATTTCCTGTTCACCTGTTTTACATTCCGGGTACGCGCAGTGGAACGCACTGTGGAACGCAAGTCGACCACAGGCGCGACCAGATGATGTGGTGAAACTCCAAACGGCGTCTGAAGAATATGACGCACAGTTGAAAAAAATGTAAAACAGGTGAACAGGAAAATAGAACGAATTCGGCCCTCCATGGGTGAAAAAGGATTGATTTGTTTTGTTTTTTAAAGTGCATTGGTTGTTCTGGATTTTTATTTGGCCTTTTTTAGGGCTGAAAAAAATAAGATTTTAGAAGAAAGAAAACCTCAAATGGTAAGTTTTTTTTTACTTAGCTAATAGTCCCCGCCTCATTATTTTTAGGGTGAGGGGTATAGGTAGGGGTAATTTTCATGGGGGGAGGGGGTGACTAGGGGTTTGGGGACCACTAGTCACCTGGGGGGGGTTATTTATGGCCCCCACCCACCGCTCAGGGGTGGGGGCCAGGAGGGAGGACATTAGGTCCCCCCAATTTTTATTTATGGCCCCCACCCACCGCTCAGTGGTGGGGGATGGGGGACGGGGGGGAGGACATTAGGTCCCCCCTCAAATTTTATTTATGGCCCCAACCCACCGCTCAGGGGAGGGGGCCGGGGGGAAGGACCGTAAGGTCCCCCCTTATTGTTATTTAGGGCCCCCAGGTGCCGCACAGGGATGGGGGCCGGGGGGAGGACATTAGGCTCCCCCCAGTTTTTATTTATGGCCCCCACCTGATGCTCAGGGGTGAGGGCCAGGGGGGGAGGACAGTAGGTAACCCCCCTTTATTGTTATTTAGGGACCCCACCCGCCGCGCAGGGGTGGGGGCTGGAGGGGAGGACATTAGGTCCCCCCTTATTGTTATTTAGGCCACCCACCGCTCAGGGGTGGGGGCCGGGGGAGGAGGACAGTAGGTAACCCCCCCCTTATTGTTATTTAGGGACCCCACCCGCCGCGCAGGGGTGGGGGCTGGGGGGATGACATTAGGTCCCCCCTTATTGTTATTTAGGCCACCCACCGCTCAGGGGTGGGGGCAGGGGGAGGAGGACAGTAGGTCCCCCCCCTTATTGATATTTAGGGCCCCCACGCACTACAGGCTGCTCACTCTTTAATAGACACGCCCCTACTCACGGTATAGCGAGTAGGGGCATAATTTACTAATACTAAGTGACCAGCTTCTATAGAGGCTGGGTCACTTGCTGCACTGGCCAATCACAGCCATGCCATTAGTAGGCATGGCTGTGATGGCTTCTAAGGGCGCACAAGTCAAATGCTTGTTGATTGGCTGCCCTGCAACCTTTTAAAACGCGTCATTAAATTGCCGAACACCGAACTCCAACCCGAACATACAGTGATATGTCCGTGTTCGGATCCGGGGTCCAAAAGACTTAATGTTCGCTTAACTCTAAACAAGATAGGTCTGATATACTGTAACACTTTGAGAAAGCCTTACTGTATGTAAAACGCATTTGTGTTTAAAAAATAAATAAATAAAATTATGTTGCATTTAGTTTTACTATTTGTCTCCAAATAAAGCAAATTATTTTATACAATTTGGAGCTTCCTGACCTATCTTTGAAGAGTTTATCTAGCGGACTCACGCACCGATGTCCTTGGTGATCATACCACCTACACCTATTGGGATTGAGCAATACCTATATTTGCTCTCCATTTGTGAGCATACCACTTTATTTGCTTTTATATTTTTAAAGACATACAGGGAGCACTGTATTCTTTTTTTTTTTTTCTCCTCCTGTATACTGAGAACATCTGACTGCAAAACTGCGGCTCAACAACAAAGAATACCACCATGACTGTGAAAGAAATATCCAAACAAGCACAAGAATCACCATCATATCCACAGATGGGGATTGTTCCGTCGATGTGCATAAATCTGGAGCTGAATATAGGCTCCAGAAAATTGTAAGTGCATTTCGTTTTTATTTAGGGCCCCCAGGTGCCGCACAGGGATGGGGGCCGGGGGGAGGACATTAGGCTCCCCCCAGTTTTTATTTATGGCCCCCACCTGATGCTCAGGGGTGAGGGCCAGGGGGGGAGGACAGTAGGTAACCCCCCTTTATTGTTATTTAGGGACCCCACCCGCCGCGCAGGGGTGGGGGCTGGAGGGGAGGACATTAGGTCCCCCCTTATTGTTATTTAGGCCACCCACCGCTCAGGGGTGGGGGCCGGGGGAGGAGGACAGTAGGTAACCCCCCCCTTATTGTTATTTAGGGACCCCACCCGCCGCGCAGGGGTGGGGGCTGGGGGGGATGACATTAGGTCCCCCCTTATTGTTATTTAGGCCACCCACCGCTCAGGGGTGGGGCAGGGGGAGGAGGACAGTAGGTCCCCCCCCCTTATTGATATTTAGGGCCCCCACGCACTACAGGCTGCTCACTCTTTAATAGACACGCCCCTACTCACGGTATAGCGAGTAGGGGCATAATTTACTAATACTAAGTGACCAGCTTCTATAGAGGCTGGGTCACTTGCTGCACTGGCCAATCACAGCCATGCCATTAGTAGGCATGGCTGTGATGGCTTCTAAGGGCGCACAAGTCAAATGCTTGTTGATTGGCTGCCCTGCAGCCTTTTAAAACGCGTCATTAAATTGCCGAACACCGAACTCCAACCCGAACATACAGTGATATGTCCGTGTTCGGATCCGGGGTCCAAAAGACTTAATGTTCGCTTAACTCTAAACAAGATAGGTCTGATATACTGTAACACTTTGAGAAAGCCTTACTGTATGTAAAACGCATTTGTGTTTAAAAAATAAATAAAGAAAATTATGTTGCATTTAGTTTTACTATTTGTCTCCAAATAAAGCAAATTATTTTATACAATTTGGAGCTTCCTGACCTATCTTTGAAGAGTTTATCTAGCGGACTCACGCACCGATGTCCTTGGTGATCATACCACCTACACCTATTGGGATTGAGCAATACCTATATTTGCTCTCCATTTGTGAGCATACCACTTTATTTGCTTTTATATTTTTAAAGACATACAGGGAGCACTGTATTCTTTTTTTTTTTTTTCTCCTCCTGTATACTGAGAACATCTGACTGCAAAACTGCGGCTCAACAACAAAGAATACCACCATGACTGTGAAAGAAATATCCAAACAAGCACAAGAATCACCATCATATCCACAGATGGGGATTGTTCCGTCGATGTGCATAAATCTGGAGCTGAATATAGGCTCCAGAAAATTGTAAGTGCATTTCGTTTTTCTATATAAACTGGAATTTTCAACATGCTAAACCATATTACGTTCTCTCCTCTTATTCCCTATACTGCTTTGTATCCGAAAACACCAATACAAGTGCTGATTCCCAGCATCTCTCTCTGCAAATTCCCTACACCACCATAAAGAAGAGACTTTGATTTGGGAATCCCTAGTTGTCACATATACAGAATATAAGTGCCAACAATTTCACCTCCTTTACATTTTTTATATCGAAAAAAATTCAACTGAACTTTCAATATTTATTTCTGTTACAGGTTCAAATGTTTTCTTCATATATTTATTTTCACTAAGCGAACAGCTTTTGAGCTGCAAGTTTGATATTATTTATATTATACTGTCTGTTGATCAATTTGCAGTACCATACTTCTATAAAAGTGGTTATTTTGCTATTGCTGAATTGTTTTACAATAGTTTGGTTAAACAAACACATCAAACATATGTCAATGTTATCTTACCAAAATAGGTTGAACAACAAAAGCACAGTAGATCAAAGAGCAGAACAGCGCATGGAGCCAGAGGATGAACTTTGTAGGACCAAATCTGCATAATGAAAGAAAGATACATTTACATGTAGTATAAAATCATGGCTGTCTTTTCTTTTCTTTAAAAAAAAATATAATATTTATTGAGAAAAGGCAATAGAACTTATATGCAAGCATTACATTTAATTAATATTTAAGTGTGTAATAAGATTATGACAATATGTATAATGATAAATCTAAACATGTTAAATATTATTTCCATACAGTTGCTTAAAATGGTAAAGTTTTCAAGCATTTAAAGAAGTATTTAAATCTACAAAACTCTCAAGGTTGTACCCTTTCCTTTCCACCCTTTTTTGTGCTTAACCCTTAGCCACCAATCAAACACTGCAGCATAGCTGTGGCAGTATTTGCATGGTTTCCATTGCCTGGCAATTTGTTATGTTTATTTCACTCACATTTAAAATGCTTCTCATAACTTTGATTATGCATGTTTGCAATGGTTTAGCTCTTTCAAAGAATGCAACATTAGAATGATATAATATGTAAAGCTGGTAAGCTTGCTGAAATGCTCTGTCAAGAGTCGATTATTTTGCCAATATGTAAGAGTGAAATCTACACATAAAAAAAAAAAAACTGTCCGCCCCCCTCCAGCATTTTGGGAGATTTACCCAACTAGAGCTGCAAAAGGTGGATGGTGTTGGTGCAAAACTAATAACAGAAACCAGATAAAATTTCTAAATGTTCTTGCGCCCTATCAAGTTGTGGACCTCTGTGGTGTCTAGGTAGTAAGCCCAAGGTTAAGGCAAGGGCTCATGAATGTGACTGCACCACCAATCAACTCAGGAGAAGGTTGAAGAAGAGCACACGTTATACCGCTATGGATAAGTCATATTAGCATTTTTTATGCTGTGTACATTGTGTAAGTCTTTGGAATAATCTCACTTGTGGGAGTGTAAGGCTATTTAATTGTATTATTTTAACTTGCCTCCTTATTAAATAGTTTTATGTTTAAGGTAAACTGGAGGATGACAGTTTAGTTGGCATACTCCTCAGCAAGAATATTCTGCCGCTTTTCTGAAGTCAGCTTCTGCTTCAGTGGAGAGTAGTGATGTCGCGAACACAACATTTTCGGTTCGTGAACGGCGAACGGGAACTTCCGCAAACGTTCGCGAACCGCCATTGACTTCAATGGGCAGGTGAATTTTAAAACCCACAGGGACTCTTTCTGGCCACAAAAGTGATGGAAAAGTTGTTTCAAGGGGACTAACACCTGGACTGTGGCATGCCGGAGGGGGATCCATGGCAAAACTCCCATGGAAAATTATACAGTTGATGCAGAGTCTGGTTTTAATCCATAAAGGGCATAAATCACCTAACATTCCTAAATCACAATGGATATGGATTGACACCTGACATATGACATATTGACACCTTGACATATGGATTGACACCTGTCCTCAGAGACCCTGATACACACTGACACAGAGCAGAAAAGGGACTGTTCACCATACATAGTGTCACTTGGCAGGTATGGATTGACACCGGTCCTCAGAGACCATGATACACACTGACACAGAGCAGAATAGAGACTGTAACCCCTACATAGGGTCACTTGGCAGATATGGCGTGGTCGTGGGAGGAGGAGGAAGACTTTCACCTCTTCCCCTGTTAGATTCCCGTTGTGCTGTGACATCACCCTTATACGCTGTGTAAAGCATACTTTTTAATTTATTTTGCAAATGCTGCATCCTTTCCGACTTGTAATTCGGTAAAATTTCCGCCACTGTCTGCTTATACCGGGGGTCTAGTAGCGTGGACACCCAGTACAGGTCGTTCTCCTTCAGCCTTTTTATACGAGGGTCCCTCAACAGGCACGACAGCATGAAAGACCCCATTTGCACAAGGTTGGATGCCGAGCTACTCATTTCCCATTCCTCCTCCTCACACAGAGCAGAATAGGGACTGTTCCCCCTACATAGGGTCACTTGGCAGATATGGATTGACACCTGTCCTAAGGATCCCTGATACACACTGACACAGAGCAGAATAGAGACTGTTCCCCCTACATAGGGTCACTTGGCAGATATGGATTGACACCTGTCCTAAGGATCCCTGATACATACTGACACAGAGCAGAATAGAGGCGGTTCCCCCTACATAGGGTCACTTGGCAGATATGGATTGACACCTGTCCTAAGGATCCCTGATACACACTGACACAGAGCAGAATAGAGACTGTTTCCCCTACATAGGGTTACTTGGCAGATATGGATTGACACCTATCCTAAGGATCCATGATACACACTGACACAGAGCAGAATAGGGACTGTTCCCCCTACATAGCGTCACTTGGCAGATATGAATTGACACCTATCCTAAGGATCCCTGATACACACTGACACAGAGCAGAATAGAGACTGTTCCCCATACATAGGGTCACTTGGCAGATATGGATTGACACCTGTCCTAAGGATCCCTGATACATACTGACACAGAGCAGAATAGAGACGGTTCCCCCTACATAGGGTCACTTGGCAGATATGGATTGACACCTGTCCTAAGGATCCCTGATACACACTGACACAGAGCAGAATAGAGACTATTCCCCCTACATAGGGTCACTTGGCAGATATGGATTGACACCTGTCCTAAGGATCCCTGATACACACTGACACAGAGCAGAATAGAGACTGTTCCCCCTACATAGGGTCACTTGGCAGATATGGATTGACACCTATCCTAAGGATCCCTGATACACATTGACACAGAGCAGAATTTTAGAAAATACCTGTATAGATGACAGGTAACGTAAATAGGTGTTGGTAACGTGGGACATATTAAAATAAGCATTTAGGGGGGCGTGGCCTGGCTGTTAATGGAGTGAGACGCACGCTGCACAAGCTCCTAGGCCCCAACCTGTAAAGCCCCAATATACTAGCGCCCCACTACTGCAAAAACGGCCCAAAACATGGGGAAAAACAAATGGCAAACATCCACCAGCCTTTCCGCTGCAACCCCGCTAAAACAGCAGCCAAGACCGATGGATGAGTTTCTCACCATGCCGCATGGCCTCCGCGACACCGGAGACACAAGCCTGTCGGCTCCTGAATCCCCAGGTTCCAGCATAGCAGACCCGAACCGGGACATAGCGAACCCTCTCCCAAATCTCCGCGGACATCGCCGCAATATCGGCCAGCATGATGACCCGCAAGGACAAAGGTGAAATGGTGGCTGAACTCAGGGCCATTATAAGGGAGGAGATTGCGGCGGTACGCACAGACCTTACAGCTTTGGAGCAGAGGGTAGATGCCCTAGAGGTAGACCGCCTGCAAAATACACAACGCCAACAGGCCACAGACCTGGCGACCACGCGGCAGGGTAATATCCTCCTGGACCTCCGCCGCCAGGTAGAGGACCTCGACAATGAAACAACATCAGGGTGAGGGGAATACCAGAGGCAGAGGGAGAAATACCACAAGAGCTCCTTGCAGGCTTATTTACACAACTGCTTGGAACAACTGCCCCAGGCAAATATGGCATCGAAAGAGCCCATAGAGCGCTACGCTCTCCTAGGCGTGACGGCCTACCAAGAGACATCATTTGTGCCCTGACATCATTCCCGCTCAAAGAATCCATTATGCAAGCAGCGCAAACCCAGCAGCACATAACCTACATGGAAGCCCAGGTCTCACTATACCAGGACCTGTCCACGATCACTCTGGACGCCCGACGGGCCCTAAGACCGCTTACCCGACTACTGCAAGAGAAAAGAATCCAACATAAGTGGGGATTCCCGTTTAGCCTACAGGCCCGTGTGGGGAACATCTGGCACACCATCCGCTGGCCAAATGACGTGCCCCGCTTTCTCCGGTCAGCCAACTTGCCCGCAGTCACAGTGCCGAATTGGATCTTAGAGGCCCCCCTGGCGAGAGCAGTAGGCCCAACAGAAGTGGCACACAACCTACATCCGGACCCGAGGCCACAAAGACGCAGGGGAGGCCCGGAGGAGTAATTGCCGCCACGAGACACCGGCCCCAGGCCCACCGAGTTACAACAGGCCTAGCTGGTGCAGCCTTTGGGATCACCCTGACCCTGCTGAACACCGAACCACAAAACACCCGACAGCACCAAGATGGGGGTATGTACTGTTATGCACTGTTATTAGATAGTCGTAGATGAGGGGTGAGGGCGGACAGTAGACAGGTGGGGTAAGTTCAGGCTTCACACAAGGGAAGCAACCAGGGGAAATGTCCCACCTAGAAGGCCCGATTATCATGGGGATAGCATGGGGGTATCCAACAGGTTGGGTGGGGGAGAGTGGCCACATGCGGAAGAGACTATATGGCTACTCCTCAGGGAACTACCAGAGGCCAACAACAACAGGCCACATGGACTGATGCCATGATACTCGACTTTGGGCGGGGTGGGGAACCCCCCGGAGGCTTGTTGTGGGGTGGACGGGATGGGACGGGGGGAGGCTGGGAGGCGGGGAGATGTTATCGGGTATGGCCCACCGAGTGGGCAGTTTTCTATCTGCAATGCCTTATGTATAAAGTTTAAAGTTTAATGTTTAGCAACTGACGAACACCCCCCCTGCCCTCCCCTCCCTGGGCCTGAGAGCGGCCACCCACTGGTAGCCCCAGACCACACTACAACTACCGAACAAACTCACTACAAGACGTGAGCAGTGCAGACATGGCGGACACCTAGCGCTATACCCTCACCAAAAATTATATGATCTACTATTCAGACGTAACTACATGGGCGGACACTTCCTGCCACAAAACGACCAGTGACTTCTATGGTCTGATATTGCCCAGGGTGGCTACAACAGCCCTTAGTCAGGGAACCCTCAAACCTTGGTCCCGGACCACCCCAGCAAGCAAGACACGCTAGGAGGGGTAGAGGGAGACAAAACACCCAACTGACGCAAAACGGGAGGTAGACCAGGCTGACTTCCCGAATGACCAAGAGGACCCGGGTGCAGACATCAGGCTGTAGGACCTGAGGGGAGAGAGCCGCAGGAGACACTAGAAGTGGCAAACGCGGGCCCATGACTCACTAGCACACTCAGAGCTAAGGTTCAACCGAAAGGGCACGACACGCCACATCACACAGGGGATACCTGGGCGACAAATGCCCACCCCGATCCAAAGACGCATAGTGGGGACAATTAAACTCACAACATACAGGTTGGGTGCCGATGGAGGGAAGCGGGTACCGATCACTACAAACCGGACAACACCACCACTGTTCGTGACAACACAGGACCCCACTGGGACAGACCCACACTGTAAATAAAACCGGTGTTCCTGACGTTAGAGACAAACACCTGACGTGGGAACAACAACACCCGGTCTAGGGTCGACGTCACACCCACACACCTGACAGATCGAACGGACTGTACACCACCACACGACTATTAGACGACTTCGCACTCACCGACGTCCAGTACCTCCTAATCCCTGTGCCGTAGTGGGAGCGCCACCTCACCGTCGAGATGACGGGGATTTACCCCGGCCCAACTGACCTATTGGTCTAACAAGGTCTCAATGCACCTGAAAAGCGGTTGCACCTGACGAGGAGACTATGGGCTGCAAGAGCTTCTGTAGCGTTCCTGCAGGAGACGCATTTCAGGGGGGGAGACGCACCCAAGCTGGAGAACCGACGATTCCCACAGGGATTTTACGCGAACCATCCGGACGCCAAAAAAGCGGGAGTGGCGATACTTTTGGCCAGACAACACCTTTCAATCTTAAGGCATCCCAGGTGGACCCCAACGGGAGGTACCTCTTCGTAAAGGGCACCATCACAGAGCATACCTACACCTTCGCCTGCCTCTATAGCCCGAACAAGAAATAACACACCTTCCTTTCCCGGACTCTGACCAAACTAGGGAAATTTAGAGAGGGACTTTTAGTCCTGGCGGGAGACCTAAATATACCACTGGACCCGCGAGTAGACACTTCCAGAGGCAGGACCGCGATTCCCGCACACTGCATACGAGCGGCACAACGCTCCTTGCACAAACTAGGAGTTGTGGACTGCTGGAGGGCGTGCAACCCGGAAGTGCGAGACTATACCCACTACTCAGCTGTCCACGTACAATATAGCCGCATAGACTAGATCTTCCTGGCACAAGAGTATCTAAACCTCCTCCACGAGGCGCAAATAGGCATAATGGACCACACAGACCACGCACCACTGTTGATCCGCACGAGCTCCCCGCTATACAAACCACGTGAGAGACAGTGGAAATTAAACGAATCCCTACTGGACGACCTGGAACTTAAGACGTCGTCGGCCCACATCCTGACCGAATACTTTGCGACTAATGAAAGCCCAGAAACAGCACCACTAATGCTTTGGGAGGCTCACACATGTGTTATCCGAGGCCATTTTATCGCCATGAGCACTAAACGCAAGAAAGACCGAAAGATCCATATCACGAACCTCACAAAACGAATTGCCGGTCTCGAACAGGAGCACAAAGCCGACCTAGATGAGGGCACATATCTCCGCCTGACGGAGGCTCGCCGAGAACTGTGAGCCATACTGTCGCAAGGTATTCTACACACCGCGAGGAAAGCATCCAGGTACTATTACGAACACTCAGACAAAAGTGGTCGGATGCTAGCGAGGCTGTTACAGGAAAAACGGACGGCCCGACATGTCCATAAAATACGCGCAAATGGTGGGGCCATCACACGACTCCCCGACGGCATACTGGCTGCCTTCTAGAAATACTACGCGGCGCTCTATGACCAGGCACAACGGCAAGGCGAACAAGAGGAGAGACAACATCGGAACCGAATCACCGCATACTTACAAAGACATGTCGCCCGAAAGCTCACCCCAGATCAAGAAGCGGAATTAGAGCTACCTCTGACAATCGAGGAACTAACAGGGGCTCTGAAATCGACGAAAGCACACCGGGCCCCAGGCCCAGATGGACTGCCAGCCTCGTACCTGCGCTCCTTCAAAGACATCCTACTACCGCGTCTCCTGATAGGTGTCAACTCCATACGAGACGGGGGCCGATACCACGAGGACACCCTGAGAGCGACCGTCACGATCATACCCAAGGACGGTAAGGACCCAACGAACTGCGCCAGCTATAGACCCATCTCGCTGTTGAACGCAGACCTGAAACTCTTCGCCAAAGCGCTGGCGCTCAGGATGGCCCGGTCGCTCCCAGACCTGGTACACCCAGACCAGGTCGGGTTTATACCCGGGAGGGAAGCCAGAGACAACACCATACGGGCCCTTAACATCATCCATGTCACCAACTCTGGCGAGACGGAACTGGTGCTGCTATCCACAGACGCCGAAAAAGCGTTCGATAGGGTGGACTGGGTTTATATGTCGGAAACTCTGAGACACATGGGATACGGACCACACCTACAGACATGGGTTGCAGCGCTCTATTCCTCACCTACAGCCCATATACGGGTTAATGGAGCATTAACTGGCTCGTTTCACATTAAAAACGGAACCCGCCAAGGCTGCCCCCTGTCCCCACTCCTGTTTGCCCTCACTCTAGAACCCTTTCTGGAGGCGGTCAGACAGGACAGGGGTATTACGGGGAGTCGCATAGGCACAAGGGAACACCGTGTTGCGGCGTATGCCGATGACATGCTCTTTTTCCTGGAGCAGCCCAGAACATCTATTCCAAGCCTCCTAGAAGCATTCTGGCAATACAAAGAGGTATCCAACTTGACACTAAACCTTGATAAGTCAGAAGCGATGATGCTTGTACAGAACGCAGCACTTCAGCGGCATGTCCGAACCCAATTCGCCTTCAGGATATGCCCAACCAAACTACACTACCTTGGGGTATGGCTTCCGAAAGACCTAACGCAAATATACCAAACGAACTTCACGCCCCTACTCACAACCCTGCAGCAGGACATGAAACGCTGGACAACCCAATATATATCATGGTTCGGCCGTATCAACGCCATAAAGATGAATGCCATGCCCAGGCTGTTATACCTGTTCCAGACACTACCCACGAGTCTTCCGCGCTCGTTCTTCCAATCACTCACGACGTCCATTAGACAGTTCATATGGAATCAGAAGCCGGCCCGCATCAGGAAAACTACCTTGGAACGCCCAAAGAGCGAAAGAGGCATGGGCTTACCGTCAATCCTCACCTACTACCACGCAACACACCTACACAGGTTGGTCGACTGGCATGCCAACCCCAACGCTAAACAGTGGGTAGACCTGGAAAAACAACAAGCCCAGGGAAGGATCCCCGCCATGCTATGGCTCGGGGAAGCAACATACAAGGAATTGAATACGGGAAACCCGATGATAGACGCGACACTGAGGGTATGGTGCGGAATCCGCTACTCTAAGAAGCTCACCACGTCACCTAACCCACTCACGCCCATAACCCATAACCCCAAGCTAGCAGGGGGACTGACACCAGCAGACCTCAGGAATTTTGGAGCAGCGGACTGGGTACACACTCACCAGTGGTGTAACAGAGCGGCGCTCAAACCCCTGGCAATGTTGATACAGGACCGCAGACCTAGCGGCCTTGATATATTCCGCTACCACCAAGTGAAAACCTACCTGACCTCTATAACGGGCAAAGCCCACTTACACCGCCCATTGTTTCCCCTGGAACACCTATGCTCGACCAGGCAGCACCTAACACACAGGGTCTCGCACCTATACGCGGCGCTACAAAACAACGGGGACAAAAGCCCACTAGGCTTCACTGAAAAATGGGAAAGAGAGACGGGGATGGAACTCACAGAACCGGAATGGCTTAAAATCTTCCAGCTGACACACAAAGGGACTATAAGCACGAAGTACCAGGAATGCAACTATAAAATATTAACAGGATGGTACAGAAGGCCGGATATCCTCAGACATGTCCACGACACAATCTCAGGCGTGTGTTGGAGATGTGGCACAGAGGAGGGCACCGGTATCCACATATGGTGGACCTGCTCCCAAATTGAACCGTTCTGGCGAATGATACATCGAGCAATCAAGGACATCACAGGTAATGACATCCCCTTTCAACCGATGCCAATGCTGCTCAACCACACACACACGCCCCTGAAGGTCTATAAAAAGGGTCTCATCATACACCTTCTCACAGCAGCAAAATCACTCATCCCACTACTATGGAAGAGCACGGCAGTACCCACTCTGCAACACTGGATAGAGAAAGTGGAAACGATCTTCAGCATGGAGATGATGACTGCCTCCCTGCAGGGACGATCAGACAAATGCGCCCTTACCTGGTTTCCTTGGATAGAGTACACTTCGCAAAGAGCAGCAAGGGCCTCTCCGGCGGACCATGGAGACGCTCCTGCGCCGGCACAACCACCCCGACAGACAAATAGACAGTAATGGGAATGCTTGACACATTTGACCCTACCACACGCTTCTGATCCATACACCCCCCTTCACACCCCACAAAGAACCGAAAATATAAGTGACTCAGGGTGATGCTTCTCCCGACGGCACCCATACCAAACCATAGCTCTACACTAAGAGAAACTAGACCACAATACCTCACAAGGGTAAGTAGAGACAGACATGGAGCTGCCTTGAAAGGCAAAGAGAAAATAACAACAGGGATACACACATAGTTACACTCTATACACAAGCAACAACATGGGCGGAGGCAACAGGCGACAAGAACCAACCTACCACCGGGCACACAGCTTCTAGGCTGCCGAGAGGCATGCACAACCAAGATGTCTCGTGACAGACGAATTTTAGATCGAGCTAGAATAGATAGACACGATGAGGTGAGCAGACCCTCCAAACAGTACAAACATATATATAGACCTCACGACAGTACAACCATTAATGACCGAGATATAGCAGCCATGGAGAGAATTGGCACCCCCAGCCCACCGGTCAGGGAATACCAACATCGTTACACAGCGACACTTGCTTCCGAGACCGAACTAAACTGACTTAGCAGTCCACACGGACGCAAACGCCTAGGCCGACACTCGGCAAACCCCAAATGAGAAAGGAACGGCCCCAACTACAGACGTGCCACTATAGCCTCAAGACACACATGAAACTGTTGAATAACATACCTGAGCCCCCATAGAAAACACCCTGTGGTAATAATTATTGATGTGACTGTGCTAAATATTGTTGCAGACTGCAGAACCTGCAACCGCTGTATTGAAACGCAAATAAGTATCATATGTAACGAAAATGAAAACTACAGAATGTCGAAAAAAAGATAGACCACGGCTCCAACCCACATAGCACAATTTAATCACACACCTCAAACAGTTGTTCATTTTGTTAGAGCCCTTGATTCGGGCACCTTATTGTGATATCTAATGGTTTGATTGTGAATAATATTGTCGTAATTAAGGACTCCACAAACGTTGTATTGAATTGATAATATGTGTACCATTAACTGAAAAACGAAAAATAAAGAATGTCAAAAAAAAAAAAATAAGCATTTAACATAAAACATATTATGAACGATAGACATGGTATGGTAATATTCTGTCAGACATTTTTATAATGCATTTAACATTGTGTCATATGATGTGTTGCCACCAGGGGTCGTTATGAGCAGCCGTTTGTGTATGGGGAAAGTAAAACAGAGTTTAATCTTTTCCTCTACCACGTGGCTTCGTGAGCAGACATGCATTTGACGGTATGAAACTGATTTGTTAATTTTGCCGGGTGGCCGGTTTACCGACCAGCGTTGGAGGGTAAGTGCCCGGGTGGAAATAAGGTGAATGCGGTACCGAGCGGTAAGGTAAGTATGCAATCGAAGTTATTAGTGAACAGGTGTGTGCAGTATTAATGGACACCAGGCGTCTGGCTGAGAGTGGTGTGGATGAGACTCACGGTTCTGGACCATGGAATAGGTAAGTATGTGTCCGGGTACTGCAACCGCCGTGGGTATGGCTGAGGAGGGTGGGAGTTCGCCGGGGACCACGGGAGTAAGCCGGGCTGGAGCGCTTGATGCCGGGCACGGAAAACGCTGGGATAGAACCGATCAGGGTTTAGCACTCAGACAGGAGCGGATCACGTGGGAGCGAGCTTGAACCGGAAGTTCAAAGGTTCTGAATGAACCCAGCTATTACAGTGCTGCATTAGCGGGGGGCCTTAGCTTTTATAGCTGGGTAACCCCTCCCACAATTACAGGCTACGCCTTTCTATATATATATATATATATGTATAAAAAACTATTTCACCAGGAATATTACATGCTTGTTTTGTTTTTTTTTGTTTTTTTAAGTTGTCTTTGGTCAGTTTAGCTTTAAGTGATGGAGAAGACTAACTAGTGGTAGTAAGAGTAGTAAATGGAAAAATGTAAAAAAATTTAAAAAGTGGCAAGTGGAGTACCTTGGGGGTTCTGTCCTGCATCCTCTTCTCTTTCATTATTTTATAAATGATTTTAAACAGAGCATTAAACGTCATGTATTGGTCTTTGCAGATGACACTAAACTAGGTAAGATACCACAGTGTGAGCATGACAGAACTTATCTACAAAAGGATTTGGATTAATTAAGGCGCTAGACAGGCATGTGGCAGATGACATTCAATACAGACATTTTGGAATACATAATCAATAAGCCCCTTACACATACAATTGCATTGAGTAAGGAATACAATCAAATGAAAATGACTTGGGAACAATTATAGATAAACTAGGCAACAGTATACAATGCTTGTATGCTATTTCAAAAGCTGGAAAGGTACTGTCATATACAAAAAGGGGTTTGATCAAAATATAATTTTGCCTCCTTATAAATCAATGGCAAGATTGCACCTTGAATATACGGTGCAATTTTTGTCACAGGTTTTAAAGAAGTATATTGTAGAACTGGAAAAAGTGTAGAAAACAAAATTAATATTAATATGAAACCATTAGTTACAAAGAGGCTATAAAAGGCTAGAAAAAAACTGATTTTCTTTTCTTTAGACATGTGCAATTCGTTTCATTCCGAATGTACATTCATACGAATTTCATGCCATTCAGACATTTGAATGCTTACGAATGTCCGAAGTGACAAAGTTCGGAAGTATCGAAGCTCCGAAGCGCGAAAGTGATTTGGATTTATGAAAAGTGGCAAAACAAGAGAGAGGGAGGGAAAATTATGTGAATGATGACAGGAATCTTGACCAATAAGCTAGTTCCTTTTGTGCAATGTAATGCTTGCTTGCCCAATCCTGTTTCACTATTCCCTGTCCAATGAAATGAGTAATAGACATGTGCAATTTGTTTTGTTCCAAATGTACATTTGTACGAATTTCATGCCATTCGGATGCTTACAAATGTCCCAAATGCCGAAGGTCCGAAGTGCCGAAGTTCCGAAGTGACGTCGTTTGGCAGTTCCGAAGTGCCAAACCGAACCGAATGCCATTGGTCCAAATTGCCGAAGCAGACACATTTATTCTACTTACATGAATTTCCGAACTAGATTTTTTGCCCACGCACATTTCTAGTCAGTACTAACCACTACTATGTCCTAACCTGGAGTAGGTAAAAACAACAGACAAGAGGTAACCCATTGAGACTTGAAGAAAAGTGTTTTATTTTACAGCAGAGGAAAAGGTTCTTTATAGTAAGAACAATTCCACAAAGATGTGGAATGATCTACATACAGAGGTTATCTTATAGGCTTCTATATATATAATCTTTTAAAAAGGCTTGTATTTGTTTGGCAAAAACAGAATATTCAAGGATATAATTAATATGTAAGTGAATAGATTGTTGATCTAAGGAGAAATCAGATTGCTATTATGGAGTCAAGAAGGAATATTCTTTTTTGTGGCATGATTGGAAATGGCTATAATTGTATTTTTGCATTATTTTGGATCAACAACATAAATCAATGAATTTCAAAGGTTAAACTCAATGGACTTTAGTCCTTTTTCAACCCAGATTGCTATTTAAAGGTGAGACCCTTAGTATAAAGACCTGAAAACAGGATGTGCTAGACAGCTATGATTTCAGAAAATGGTTGAATGAGAGCTGGCCTTGCAGGACTGGCATCTAAGACTTAGAGGCCTAGTCAATAATGCAACTGGACTCCTATTAGTACCCTGAAAGCCAGTTCAAATGAAGGCACATACAAAATAAAAAGGAAAACTATCATGTCATGATTTTTGCATCATCATTGTTACATTTATGCACTGTCTGTTTAAGTTTTATGGTTCATGATTATGACATCACAGTCTACGCCCTTAAAAGGGGTGAGCTCTCCACCGGCCTTTTACCATTTCATAGTCCTTTCTGTGCTGCCTGTTTTGCTCAGAATTTGGAGTTTTCTGTGTTGCTGTTTTACTGATTTTGACCTGGCTTGTTCTGAATATTCCAGCTTACTGCCCTCCCCTTACCTTGGCCTGTCCAACTATCTGATTCCAGTATACAAATTTGTCTTTTCTGATTACGCGATTACTGACCCTTGCTTGTTTTACTCTTGAGTTTTGAATTCCTGACTTTGGCTAGTTTTTACTGTTTACACCATTCTGGTGTGTTTCTCTCATGTTACGGCTCTATCCATGCATTTTCCATTTAAATAGGAGTTAGTTACATGCAATTGTCTATCATTTTGTTCACCTCTAACTGCATTTGGGATACTATATTTACCTGTCGAAGGCCTTGGCCTGGATGGATTAAGAGGAAATATGTATGAGATATGTACCTTGAATGGAAAGGTGTCGCTTGAGAATAGGTTTGTGATCATCAGAAAAATGAGAGGGTGCGGGGCATAAATCTTTTAATTATTACACAGGATAAATAAACTAGAATAATTATTTTCTCTCTCTCCCTCCTTTCCCTTATATGTGTCAAAGAGGTTCAAAATTTGCATTTACACTGCATAAAAAAATACCATCACAACCTGCAAATATTCAATTGTAGAAGCAACTACAACTGATATATGCATAAACACCCATTGTATGGCACAGATCTGTAAGCAACTTACTATAATACAACAGGAATCATTCTGGCATAAGTGATGTGACTAAGGAGTCGGGCTTATGAGGCAGGATTCTGCAAAACATTTTTTAGTGTGCAAAAATTATTACAATTATAAAGCATGAAAAAAATACACCATATTATTGAGGACAAAATCTGTTAAATGCATTAAAGTTGTATTGGTGGGGGGCGTGCCTAACTGCTGAGAAACCTGGCTGCTTAGGAAATTGCTCCGGCACCTGGGCTCCCTCAATCCATCGACATCCATTCTCAGAATGCTTGGAAAACTACCAAAACACAAAATGTTGCACCCCAAGGGTAAGAAGAACACCCAGAAAACTGATAAACTAAGTTTCTTCAAACAAAAAGCGGCGGCAGCCCCTGAAACTGAGCAGAGCTCAATCCAAGATGGCGCCGAGGAGCCAGACGCGGGAAATATCCCACCCGATGATTCCCCCCAAAAAGCTCAATGGAGTCTGACCAAGGCACATCTAGATGAAGCTATGACCATCATAGCGGTTAAACTGGTGAAAGCCTGGCAATCCTCCATTGAACAACTTTGTAAAGAGGTACTGGATATCGGGAATAAGACCGCGCACGTGGAACACAAACTCAGTGAGTTCGCCACAGCGCACAACGACATGGCTGACCATGTGGCAGCCCTAGAGCATAAAGTAGAAGTTATGGAGGCATGCATGGCAAACTCAGAAGATTGATCACGGAGGAAGAACCTCAGACTACGAGGCCTTCCGGAGACTATCCTCCCATGCGACCTGCAAGCCTACGTTAGAGGCCTGATGCGGTTGTATTCCCCTGACATTCCCGCGGACATGCTCCTGGTAGACAGGGTACACAGAGTCCCCAAACCACGGAATCTACTTGATGCAACACCCAGGGACGTCCTGAGGGCCCACTACTTTCACATTAAGGAGATTGTACTACAAGCCAGCAGGAACCGTTCAGAACCCCATGAGTACTACCCGATGGTGAAAATACTGGCATATCAATCAGCAGTGACTCTTAAGCGTCGGAAGGACTTCCACAAGATCACAGAAGAGCTGCAAAGAATCAGGATATGCTACCGTTGGGGCTACCCCACCAAATTGCTGGTCACAAAAAAAGGAGGACTGAAGGTCAAAAAATGGAGGACTGACGGTGCAAAGCAACTACGGGAATGGGGACTGCTTACTGGATCCCCACTGAAGCCCACAGGCCCAACCAGGCGCCTGACACCGGAATGGCACCAGATCTCAGCAAAGTCCAAACAGACCTGAAACCTCGGACAGTAGGGACCGATCCATAAATCCGTTACAAGCATACATGAGATAAATCTTACATACTATTGTTTAACATTATTATTGTTGTTCAATGCTCCTGACTAGCATATTATTGTACATTTATTAAGTCAGCCGTAGCTATATTAGCAAGGCCTAAAGTTAGAAAAAGTGCGGGTAGGTAGCCAGCACATGAGTGTGGGGTGCACAACCGGCCCTACTAATAGGTTACCACCACCAGCATAAGCTGATCTTAGAGACAAAAATGCTACCTAGGGTTGACCGCACCATACCTCACCAAGGGTCACACTTACTAGCCCACCAGCACACGGGAAGCACCCACATGAACCCTGGTTACACAGCTCAATTGATTGTTGCTAAATTTAACACAACCCTGACCAACCTGCTCAAGACCGCATAACTAAGCCTCTTGCTCGGAGAATCCAGACATATTGTAACCACGAGAGCCCACTGGCCACACTGTTAAAGACGCTTTCCACGCGTCTGACCCCCATGGCACATTGCCAAAATGCCAAGACCAATGCTTGGGTCACCTTGAACATACTTTGTTTAACACCTCCTTTTCTTTCCCCTACCCCAGTGTTTATCACAAGTTTATCACAAGTTACGTGACCTAATCATATTGTCACACTACCGAATGCAGACTGTATCACCTGCCCAACAAGTCCTCTATGGAGTCGAAACGCCTACATACGAGCTACCTCAATCACAAACCCATAGTATGAGAACATACTCACACAACACTAGAGGGTTAAATACCTCTCACAAGAGGTGCATGGTACTGAAAGAGGCCAAATGACTTAAAGCTGACATCATATGCTTACAGGAAACTCACTTTGTCACTGCTAGAGTGCCACACTTTGGTTTAAAAAATTACCACACCTATATCTCACCACTCATACCTCCAAATCGAAGAGAACCTCGATCCTCCTTCACTCGTCCCTAACCGTGGAGTTCCTACACATTAAAAAAGATAAACGGGAGATACGTGTTGTTGCAGTGACTAATCAATAACTTACCCTATGTCATCATTTGTTTCTATGGCCCAAATGCGAACCAGAGAAACTTTCTGCAAAAGGTTCTTCCACAATACTTGCCTAACATACTTCCTTGGTCATACTCTGCGGAGACCTCGACAACCCCTTAAATCCCTATCTAGATACTTCCGTAAGGCTCACAGCCCCAGACTCGCAGTACGGTACAGTCGCAGAGCAAAGCCCTAAACAAATTGATAGGGGAATATGGGATATACAGTTGTAAGAAAAAGTATGTGAACCCTTTGGAATGATATGGATTTCTGCACTAATTGGTCATAAAATGTGATCTGATCATCATCTAAGTCACAACAATAGACAATCACAGTCTGCTTAAACTAATAACACACAAAGAATGAAATGTTGCCATGTTTTTATTGAACACACCATGTAAACATTCACATTGCAGGTGGAAAACGTATGTGAACCCCTAGACTAATTACATCTCCAAGAGCTAATTGGAGTGAGATGTCAGCCAACTGGAGTCCAATCAATGAGATGAGATTGGAGGTGTTGGTTTCAGCTGCCCTGCCTTATAAAAAACACACACCAGTTCTGGGTTTGCTTTTCACAAGAAGCATTGCCTGATGTGAATGATGCCTCGCACAAAAGAGCTCTCAGAAGATCTACGCTTAAGAATTGTTGACTTGCATAAAGCTGGAAAGGGTTATAAAAGTATCTCCAAAAGCCTTGCTGTTCATCAGTCCACGGTAAGACAAATTGTCTATAAATGGAGAAAGTTCAGCACTGCTGCTACTCTCCCTAGGAGTGGCCGTCCTGTAAAGATGACTGCAAGAGCACAGCGCAGACTGCTCAATGAGGTGAAGAAGAATCCTAGAGTGTCAGCTAAAGACTTACAAAAGTCACTGGCAAATGCTAACATCTCTGTTAGCGAATCTACAGTGCATAAAACACTAAACAAGAATGGATTTCATGGGAGGATATCACAGAGGAAGCCACTGCTGTCCAAACAAAACATTGCTGCACGTTTACAGTTTGCACAAGAGCACCTGGATGTTCCACAGCAGTACTGGCAAAATATTCTGTGGACAGATTAAACCAAAGTTGAGTTGTTTGGAAGAAACACACAACACTATGTGTGGCGAAAAAGAGGCACAGCACACCGACATCAAAACCTCATCCCAACTGTGAAGTATGGTGGTGGGGGCATCATGGTTTGGGGCTGCTTTGCTGCATCAGGGCCTGGACGGATTGCTGTCATCGAAGAAAAATGAATTCCCAAGTTTATCAAGACATTTTGCAGGAGAACTTAAGGCCATCTGTCTACCAGCTGAGGCTCAACAGAAGATAGGTGTTGCAACAGGACAATGACCCAAAGTATAGAAGTAAATCAACAACAGAAGAAAATACGCCTTCTGAAGTGGCCCAGTCAGAGTCCTGACCTCAACCCGATTGAGATGCTGTGGCATGACCTCAAGAAAGCGATTCACACCAGACATCCTAAGAATATTGCTGAACTGAAACAGTTCTGTAAAGAGGAATGGTCAAGAATTACTCCTGACTGTTGTGACGTCTGATCTGCAACTACAGGAAACGTTTGGTTGAAGTTATTGCTGCCAAAGGAGGTTCAACCAGTTATTAAATCCAAGGGTTCACATACTTTTTCCACCTGCACTGTGAATGTTTACATGGTGTGTTCAATAAAAACATGGCAACATTTCATTCTTTGTGTGTTATTAGTTTAAGCAGACTGTGATTGTCTATTGTTTTGACTTAGATGATGATCAGATCACATTTTATGACCAATTTGTACAGAAATCCATATCATTCCAAAGGGTTCACATACTTTTTCTTGCAACTGTATCACTCCTGGAGAACTTACCATCCGGACAAGGAATCATTCTCATACTACTCAGCAGTACACAACTCTTACTCAAGGATAGATGTCATATTCCTCACAGGCCCTCTTCTAACCAAAGTCACAGATAGCGACATTGGGGATCATGCCCCGACCATTGTGGAACTAAAAGAGGAATATCAACCACAAATTCTCCCACACACTGACAGAAGCGTTACAGACGTACTTCCAAATAAATGATGCCCAGGAGTGCACCCAACCACAGTTTGGGAGGCTCACAAAGCGGTCCTATGGGGCCTTCTAATAAGTCGCGTCTCTTATGTGAAAAAGAAGGCTCAAGAAGTGCACTTAGCCCTACTATGCACACTGAGAGACACGACCGCTGCGAACGTAGCGAATCCCACCCCACAACAGGCACAATTGATTAAGGTTACCACCACACGCATCAACAACATAGCGCTTTCTAGAACAATGTACGTGCTACAAAAAAAATGAAACAGACAACATACTCCCAAGGAAACAAAGCAGGCAAACACTTAGCAACCTTACTAAGACAAAAACAATCCAACGCCAAGATACCATACCTACTCACACACAAAGAAACTAAAATCCACAACCCACAAGACATTAATGATACAATGGCATCTTAATACCATACACTATATAACCTCAAAGACCACCCAGAACTGTACCAACCCACTCTCCTAAAAATTCATGATTTCCTCCAACTCTCCTCGTTACCGACACTGACTGGTCAGCAAAAAAACGCACTACAAGATCCGGTTACACTGCAAGAAATCCTGCACACTATACACTCCCATCCTCACGGCAAATCACCAGGATAAGATGGTCTTACAAATTCCTACTATAAACGATTTGCCGCTTCTCTTGCCACTCACTTAGTAAAAACATTCAACATTGTCACACAGGCCAAATACCATCAGACAGGCCAAATACCATCAGACATGCTGATGGCACATGTGGCCACTCTGTCAAAACTGGGAAAAAAAACCCACTAAATGTCAGAACCTACAGCCGATCTCCCTTCTGAACACAGATATCAAACTGATAGCAAAGATCTTCTCTAATAGACTGGCACCAATAATCCCAACCCGGATTATGAAGACCAGATGGGGTTTGTCAGCGGCAGACAGGGGGGTGGACGGTACCCGAAAGGTCTTGGACCTGTTGGGGGATGGGGCACGGAGGGGGGCCCAATGTGTATTACTCTCACTTGACGCATGAAAAGCCTTTGATAGGCTGTACTGGCCCTTCCTCCGTGCGGTCCTAACCAAATTTGGCTTCCCAGATGCCTTCCTACAGTTTGTGGGGGTGCTATACTCCGAATCGACGGCAAAAGTCACTAACGGATAATATCACCAATGGTACAAGACAGGGCTGCCCTTTGTCACCTCTTTTGTACATTCTCTCTCTAGAACCACTCACACAACTCATAAGGGACAACCCAAATATCCATGGCATCACAAGACACAGCAAAGAGTACAAAATCACGCTATTTGCAGATGACATCCTCCTAACATTAGAACATCCACATATATCTCTACCTAACTTCCACGACACCCTCTATCTATATAGCAGTTGCTCCCACTACAAGCTTAACGTTACCAAGACACAGGCTATAGGTATTCGTATCTCCACAGACAAGCTAGAAAACCTCTGCAGATCCTTCAAATATGACTGGAGAACCGACCATCTTAAATTCTTAGGAATCAACCTCACCCCGACACTGAAACCTGTACAAAACAAATTACCAAAAAACACTGCATGAGATAAAGAACTTACTAACGGGATGGAGGGGAAAATCTATCTCTTGGTCAGGCAGGATAGCCGCGGTAAAAATGGTTGTCCTGCCAAAATTGCAATATCTCTTCAGGACACTTCCCATAAAACTATCACCCCACTTCTTCCAAGAAGCACAACAAATACTATTGAAATTCATCTGGGACAAGAGCAAACCCAGAGTGGCAAAACTTACATTATACATGATGCGAGCAAGGGGAGGGATGGGGGTACCGCACTTTGACAGTTATTACCAACCAGCCATCTTGGGACCACTAATAGCAGCGTGCCACCGAGACCATCCACTCCCATGGACGGTATTAGAAACAACACATGCTAACAATACCCCATCACTATATTAGCATGGCTCACAAAATACCACAGGCCTGTGAACTGCTCGATACTCCCTACCACATTCAGCTAACTCTGAATGTATGGGACAATTATTGTCGCCAACTGGGTTGGAAGGGTAAAACATCACCTGCAACACCTTTAAAAACACTACACCACATAATTCCCAATTTCAACTATACCCTGTGGCACCGATATGGCAACACATATCTATATCAACTGCTCCAGGGACGAGAGCTTAGAAGCTTTGAGGACCTTAAAGCCTCCTTTCACCTCCTTCCTCCTTCCAAACACAATGGTTTCCTTTTCTCACTTACAAATACAATCATGGTTCAGTAAACAAATCCTGACCTGGACTGGAGATGTACAGGAACCACAGCTGCCGGTGGTAGAAAAAAAAAAATTCTCACGCCTCCAACCCCCCAAAAAACTAATCTCTGTGATTTACCAATCAATGCATACCCAAGATGACCAAACACAATTACCATTTATCACTGCATGGAAGAAATAATTTACATATGCCCTGAACCAATCTCAGTAGGAGTTCCCGGACGATAATTGAAGCTGGTTGCTTCTACCCCTGTGGCATCACATACAGGTGCTTTGCCACCACTCAGGCAAAATGTATGTCAGGTTTCTATATATTTTATTTTGTGTTATGTTTTCTGTCTCACATGGGAAAAAAGTACAATGTTCCAGGCTATTGTGTTCACAAATGGTAGGAATGTTCCAGGCTATGGTGTTCACAAACCAAGTAGTCTACCTAATTAGTGTTAATAGCATAGAGATGGGGCGTTATTTGTCCTGGTTAACAGACCTATTTCGATGTAGATCTCACTTTTTACTAATGTAATGTGGAGGGCTGCCCAGCTTAATGCTGCTAGGAAAGGGGATACTCCCTATCCTATATCTATTATTACTTGTGTTTTGCATCATGATTTTTAATCCTCCATGAAGATGTGGTGTGCCACCAAAAGATACACTTGAAGAACACACACATCCCCCCCCCCCCCTATTCCAACAGGAATACCACATCAGTTTAATGCAATGTCAACTACTAAATCTAAAGAAACATCCATCCTATTTAGTAAGAATTTAGCATTCCCCTTGCAGAGTCAGGACATGTTATTGTGATCAGCACATTTATTGATGTTCTCTATACCTTAACCAGCATTTATGCTCCAAATACGGAGCAACAGATTGTTTTTACACAAAATGCTATACAATCTACAAGCAATTCCACAGGGTATACGTGTCATCTGTGGAGACTTTAAGCAAGTACACCCCCCAGTGGACTCCAAGTTATCCGCCCCCCTAGTGATAGAATACGCCCACAAAAAAAGGCAAAATAAAGTGATAGTGAAACTCCTACATACGTACCATTTTTATTCTGTGTGGAGAGCACCACATGTAGGGGAAAGAGGAGACACATTCTTCTCCAATGTACATAATAAATACCTGCAAATTGACAGCTCTAAACTTTCAGGAATGCATCTGTAATATGGAGCAGATTAAGATTACCTGGTCCGACCATGTCCCGGTGCTCCTGACACTTAAAGACCTGATTGACTCGACATCGCAGTCCATAGAGACTTCATGATGTGCTCTTGACTGATCCACTACATACAAAAGAACTGGAGACGTCCATCCAGCAATACTTCACAGATAATACATCCCACCACATCTCTTATATATCAGTCTGAAGACTCATTGAAAATCAGACAATCTACTCAGAAAATAGCTAATTTACTAATAGCTGAAGAGGATAAGGTGATAGCATACAAACACATCAGCAACATTTTTGCAAAATATTATACGTCATTATACAATATAGCTGAAGACAGACAAACACGCTATTCTCAGATGTCAAATATCAACCCTTTTTTTTGTTCAATAGCTTTACCTCCATAATTGCCACAACAACAACAGGAACTCTTGGCCCCAATTAATCAGGAGGACCTAAAACATGTTATAAAATTACAAATCACCGGGACCGGATGGTATTGCTAGCTGTTATTACAAACAATTTCAGCAAATACTGATACCTCATTTAAAACAGGCATTCAACAAAGCAGTTATGAAACAACAATTGCCTGCAGAAACACTGATAGCAAATATTGTTTCTCTCCCTAAACCCCCCAAAAAAGTCCACAAAATATGTGACCCATTTCATTACTGAACACAGATGCAAAACATTTTGCAGAGATCTATACAGAACGTTTAAGCTGACTAGGTTTCGCAAAAGGTAGACAAGGAGGAGACAACACTAGGAAAGTCCTAAATAAGGGATGTGTAGCCGTCTTCCTGGAAGCAGTCATCTACAAATTTGGGATCCTGAAACCCTTCTCTTTGTGATCAGGGCCTTCACACTAGGACTGTGAAAGTTTTTACAGCAGGATTTGTCTCCGACCCCTACCCCATAACAAATAGAACCTGCTAGGGTTATCCACTTCCCCCATTGCTCTATGTATTGGATTTAGAACCTTTCACATCCATTACAGAGGAGCGATGACGTAGCACGGTGCACGTGGCCACGCTCGCGGCGCTAAGAGTGGAGGGCGAGGAGGAGAGCCTGTAGGATGCGGTTTTATTATAACAAAATGAGTGTCCTCACCCAACCTGGAACGCAGCCCTGCATATTATCAGAGACACAAGGGAGGGGAGAGGCACTAGTAGTTATACTGTTCCTACCTACTGAATGCCCAACAGAGTATCTGTGCAGGAGTCGCGCACATTACATCTAGCCAGCTGGTAATTTGAAGATAGGAAATGTGGTGCCGTACAGGACACCATTAGGACTAACAAGAAGCCGAAAATATATAGGATCCCTCAGATAAGTTTATTATATTAATAATTAGATCTGCTTCCTGACTCCCAGTTTTATGCTATATTTATAATCTCAAGCGACTTAAATCTGTATAATATTTAAGCTGTGGGACTTAGAGTCTTCGTGAGCGGCATTTTTTTCTCTTCTTGTTTTTTTGGCTGATTGCTGCAGGGGTGTATATATATACATATATGCAGGGGTGTATATATATACATATATATATAGCTCAATAGCTGAATAAAGTGAGATGAATTGAGACAAAGTGAAAGGGGAAGAAGAAAGAAAGGACAATACAAACAGATAATAAAAGAAAGAGATCCTGTAAAATCTTAATATATAATATAATTATATTGCAAACCATATTTAGACTCAACCAATTCACTCAGAATAATTACAGTGGTCTGGCACAGACAGAAGTAAAGAGTAGAGATATATTTTTTTCTGGATTGAAATATTGAAATGGCAACTACAGGTAAAAAGGCTGCCAAACCAAAGAAAACTAATAGAAGAGATACAAAAAAAAAACCGGATAATAAACTGGAGAAACGTCTCTCCTTTTTCTCTCCTCAAACGAACAAAATGGATATAAACAGAACAGACCTGGAGGAAAATTCTTTAAAACCCCTTAAGGACACATGACATGTGTGACATGTCATGATTCCCTTTTATTCCAGAAGTTTGGTCCTTAAGGGGTTAAAGATGCCTGAGCTAACCCCCAAAAAATTCTATGCTGGATACAGGAAAGGATGAACAAGTAATTACTAAAGCCTTTCTGGAAAGAGCATTTGATTCCCAATTAGATAAATTTAAATCTGAGATTAATAATATTATGAGAGATATTAAAGAAGAGCTACAGCAGTTAAGGAAACAACTTCAGGAAAATGAAGCATGTACGACACAATTACAGGCCACAATTCAACAACATGAAGATATTGCAAAAAAATTGCCAAAGATAACAGAATTAGCACAATGGCTAAAAAGATAACCAAACTTGAAGATGGAGCCAGAATAAATAATATAAGGCTCAGGGACATCCCAGAATCCATATCAGGTTCTAAGCCTCGTGATGTCATAATTTGCTGCGTATCATCTAGACTCCAAGATCAAATTACCAAAGCAGCGTGAGACACACATTTACCTCCTGAATATGCACAAATAAAAATATTCCCAGATCTGTCCTTCCATACCAGATCCGAAAGAAGATGCTACTCAGATTTAACAAAGATATTACAAAATAAAGAAATCAAATACAAATGGGGATACCCTACAAAAATTATTATTCCCTATGAATACAGCACAATTGTATTTGAATCCCCTGAAAAACTTAATTATGTCCATGTGAGTAAGGGAAGAGAAAGGGAAGAGAGGAAAAATATATAATTATATATGAGACACAGTTCACTTTTAAATTAAACAATTCTTAATGCACTAACACTTTAAAATGGAGTAGGTAGAGAGAGAGGAAAGTTGAAGAGAAATAAAAAAGGGAAGGTGACATTTTTGAAAGAAGAATTGCAGTTATAAATTACTGACCACTATGAAGATTAAATAAAGGGAGGGAGAGGGAGGGGAGAGACGGGAAAGAACGGGTGAAAAGGAAGTAGGTACCGGGCACAAGAATGTATACTACATTAAAAATGTTAGATTGCCACATACATTTAGACAATATTACTAAACATTTAACAGACATATTAAGAAAGAATTAAAAGATAACAAATGGCATACTAATTTGCATACAAATTATATGTAAATCTACTTTTTTTCTATTTTTACTTTTTCTTTCTTTTCTCTTCCCTCTGATGGGATAAGAATTTTTGCTTTTAGTTTTTAAAGAATATTATTTCCTGGCCATTCATGGCAGCATCACTTATGGGCTAGGTCTGCCCCCAACAGGAACAGGAAAGGAAACAATTAATTATAAACAGACTGTAGGCATAAAAGGTCCCTCCTCCCTCTAACCAACAGTGTAGTTTGCAGTTCGGGAGATTGGTGCTTACAGTAGCTGCCTGTGCACCTGGAAAGGGGAATATCGCCTAAACGGTTTTTAACCTCTTGTGTGCAAAACAGTCCGTTACAAGAGGTATTTCGAAGATTTGAAAGCTAATAGACCAACATTTCCAGTTCACTCTAGCATAAAGGATATAATTTACCAGGAATTGCAAAAACCAGAGAGAAAAGTAACCCTAAAGAATAAAGCATTCAGACTATATCCTTATTCAAAGTAAGATTGCAAATCTTGGAACTCATTCCCTAAGATTGACACAGCAGTTATCCATATGGCAAAAAAGACCACTCTGCCCATTGACTTCATGGCTTATCTGAGGGAGTCTATGGGAAAAAAGGCTGGATGCCAATCTTATAAAATCTTACCTAGCATTGGAATCTGCTGTACATCCAGCAGTAGCTTTAACCAGTTTGTTGATAGCCTTTAAAGTGCGGTTAGAAAATTTAGAGGAAGAAATAGCTAAATGAGTTCGGAGAGATCACCTTTTGGAAGGTCTAAAAGAGTTGAAGTTGGCTACGGAATTTTGTTCCGAAGCATCATTGGATGTCACTAGAATGGTGGCTAAAAACATGGCCTTTCAATTTCAGCAAGAAGAGTGTTCTGGTTGCACTCCTGAGGAGCAGACTATGCCTCTAAAGCTTCTCTGTATGCTCTTCCATTCCAGGGAGGTATTTTGTTTGGTAAAGTCGTGGATAAAGCATTTCATAAGGCAGCTGACGGGAAAAAAAACCTTTCTGCCACAAGGAAGAAAATATGGTTCTACCACATGGAAAAATGAGAGGTACAGAGACCCTTCCTTTCATGACAGCAGAGCATATAAGCCAGGGAAGGAATATTCCAGACCCAACTCGAGAAACTATGAGACACAATCAAAATCTTCTAGAGGGAGATGATCACAAATTACAAGTAAAAACTTCTGAACTCTTGCCAGCCCAGCCATGCATTACAGGAGGAAGACTGCACCTCTTTTATCCTGTCTGGGTCAGAAGCGTGACAGACTCCTGGGTCCTATCAATTTTGGCAGAAGGATACAGGATAGAATTCCAGACATTTCCGACAATAGATGTATTTATCCAATCTCATGTAGCAAAATGAGAAAAATAAATGGCTATGAGGGACTGCATATCGAAACTTCTGGAAGACCAGGTTATAGAACATGTTCCAAAAGAAGAACAACTGAAGGACCACTATTCTACGGTGTTCCTGGTCCCAAAACCACAAAAGAAGTGGAGACTTATCTTGGATCTAAAGAATCTGAATTCCAGAATAAAAAGGAGGACATTCAACATGGAATCCATTTCTACTATCATACCAAACGTAAGAATGGGGGATTGGATAACTTTAATCGACTTAAAAGACGCATATCACCAGATCCCAATCAAAAAATGTCACAACAAGTTCCTTTGATTTTGTGTGTTTGGAAAACACTACCTGTTCAAGGGACTCCTGTTTGGGTTAATCCTGGCACCAAGAACGTTCTCAAAGATCCTCATCGCCTTGGTGGCAGTTATCTGAAAGAAGGGGATAGAGATCTATCATTATCTGGATGACTTTTTGATTATAGGTCCATCCAGCCAGATTGTAGCTCTCCACACTCAGTTGACCGTAGAACCTCTCAAAGACCATGGGTGGAAATTAAACATGGAAACGAATATATGATATCAGAATATGGGTGCAGCCATAGACCCTATCAAATGACAAGTGCATCTATCAATGGAAAGAATAGAGAGAATTCAGGTGAAGATCTGGAATCTTCGCTACAAAATATGCATTGCGGCAAGGGAGTTTATGAGCCTTATTGGCTCTCTTACATTAACCATAGGGTTAGTAAAATGGGCTCAGTGAAACATGCATCCAATCCAAATGAAGTTCTTGAAAGACTTCCAGAAACGAGAGTGCAACTGGGATCAGAAAATTCGTCTTACTCGGAAAACATTAGACGACCTGTCTTGTTGGATGGAAATCAAGAACCTATTTTTGGGTTTTCCTCTGGAAGAACCACCATGGATAACAGTTAACGCAGATGCAGGTCTCCAAGGATGGGGTGCACATTTATAAGAAAAAGGGATACATGGTACATGGAAGTTGAAAGAGAGAAGGTTGCATTCAAACCTGAGAGAACTGAGAGCCATATTATATGCCCTTGTGGGATTTCAGCAATATCTAAAGAACTCTTGGGTGAAAATTCAGACGGACAACAGAGCAGTGGCGTCTTATATAAACAGACAAGGGGGAACCAGAAGCAAAGCCATCTTAATAGAAATAGTTCCACTTATGGAATTTGCTCAACACAAGATACAGGGTCTGAAAGCGGTCTACCTTCTTGGAATAGAAAATGTTCTGGCAAACTATCTGAGCAGAACAACAATTCTATCAGGAGAATAGCAACTGCATCCAGAGGTGTTTCGATACGGTGGGGTACACCTCAGATCGACTTGATGGCTTCATAGCGGAATGCTCATGTCCTGAAGTATTTTTCCCTACAGGCAGACTATCGATCAGCAGGATAAGATGCCTTTTCCCATCCCTGCCTTTTCCCTCCACTACCTATGATTCACAGATTATTGAGGAAAATTTGGAAGGAAGGAAGGTTATTGCAATAATTCCAATTTTGCAGAGAAGGCCTTGGTTCCCGTACCTGAACAGGTTGTGCCTGGGTCCTCCATGGCCTCTTCCTCAGAGATCCGATTTGTTGATCCAAGGTCCAGCAATTCATCCCAATCCAAACCAATTGAGTCTGGGGGTTTGGCTCTTGAGAAGCAGAGACTCTTAGAGCAAGGATTACCAGAATCTATGGCTGATACGCTCTTAAAATCCAGGAAAAGTTCCACTTCCCATGCTATCACAGAATATGGGATGCTTTTCGCTTATGGTCAGAACAAAAATCCAAAAATTTCCTCCATCCTTCAAATATTGATGTTCTAAAATTTCTACATTAAGGGCTTAAGCACTTTAAAAGTTCAGTCATCAGCCTTATCTGCTCTGTGTAACACCTCCTGGGCATTGGATCCAATAATAGTGAGGTTCTTTTAAGGCAGCATAAGACCTCCTTCAAGAAATTATGCTCCTCCTTGGGATCTCCCCTTGGTACAGGATGTTTTGTCAGACACGCCCTGTGCTCCTTTGGATGAGTTGGGTATTTTTAATTTGACTTACAAGACTTTGTTCTTGGTGGCAATCACTACGGCTAAAAGAATCTCTGAAATTCAAGCCTTTTCCAGTGATTTGAATCCCGTACAGGTCTTCCACTATATAATTATTTTAAGACCTAGAATGGAATTCCTACCTACGGTGGTTTCACGATTCCACTTGGCACAGGAAGTTGTTTTGCCTTCCTTTTACTCAAACCCTCCATCCACAGAAGAAATTAAGCTTCATCAATTGGATATGAAAGAATGTGTGATTAAGTATCTGGAGATCACTAATCATTTTAGGAAGTCGCAAAATCTATTACTTATTCCTTCTGGCAACAGAAAGGGAGAGGCGGCTTCTACAGCTACATTGAGGTGTTGGGTTTCAAACACCATTAAAAAAAGGCCTATCATGTCAAGAATCTATCTCCTCTGGAAAAGACAAAGACCCATTCAACTAGAGCGTTGGCTACCTCGTGGGCTACTTGGGCAGAGGTTCCATCTGACGACATATGCAGGGCAGCCACCTGGTCGTCTCCTATGACATTCATCAGACATTACAAGCTGGATGTAGTTTCTTCATCCTCGTCCTTTGGGAGAGGTGTTTTGTCCTCAGTTAACTCTAATGAATAAATTAATTGCAGCAGACTGATGGTATCTGTTATTTTTCCCTCCCATTGTTCTGACCTTGGGTATTACCCATAAGTGATGCTGCCATAAATGGCCAGGAATATAGAAAGTTTTCCCCATACTTACCATAATTTTCTTTTGCTGGCCATAAGTCATGGCAGCATCAGCTACCCTCCCATTTTTTTGTTTTATAGCTTTATACTGGACTGTGGGTTAGAGGGAGGATGGACCTTTTATTCCTACAGTCTGGTTATAATTAATTGTTTCCTGATCTGTTCCTGTTGGGGCCAGAGCTAACCTATAAGTGATGCTGCCATGAATTATAGCCAGGAAAAGAAAATTACGGTAAGTATGGAGAACATTTTCTATATTAATAGATAGGAAAAACAAAATACTAACAACAAATTTGACTATTCTGAATGAATACAAAATTATATATATGGCTTAAGTGACTGAATATAGGTAGCCCCAAGTGGGTGGGTCCATTGCCCGATTTCAAGTGATGCTCCTGATGTGGGCCATAGTCAGAAGGTAGGAGGTGGGCAAACAGGCCCCTCCAAAAACGAGTGGCGAGGTCACTTTCGCCACAATGTATTTTTGTTATTTTTTTTTTGTAATGTGACTAAGTTTGGCGATTGGACTTCAGACAGGGGGTTTGGGGACCGGGGGAGAAAAACAATCTGGGAATATGGTTAGAATTGCAAAAATTAATGCCCAGGGACTGAACTACCGGTTAAGAGAGTTTTTTTTTTGGAATATTTAAGGTAAAAGACATTTGATGTATGTGGTGTGCATGAAGCTCATTGGAGAAGGAGAGATAATATTGATTTAAAATCTAAAGTTTACCCGATGATCATGTCTGCATCTCTTGAGCATAAAAAAAAAAAAATGAGGGGTGGCTATACTGATATATAAGAATTAAAATTTTAATAACATTTATACTTAACAAGATAATGAGGGGAGATATATATATATATATATATATATATATATATATATATATATATATATATATATATATATGTGTGAGATCGATAATATAACTTATACATTAGTCAGCCTTTATGCTCCAAACCAGTCATCGATACCATTTATAAGTAATGTGTTAAAGCGAATAGAAACAATTAAACAAGAAATCCTGTTGATTTTAGGTGACTTGAATTGCATACTCGATCCATTATTAGATTTAAAAAAAAAACTATTACTGGTCAGAAAAGAGATAAAGGAATAATTAGACGTCCCAGGATTCAGACAACTTATTCAAAATTACTTGTTACTAGATATTTGGCGAATTTTTCATCCTTTAGATTTGGATTTTACTTGTTTTTCTAAGTCTTAATATGCATACTCTTGCATAGATCTTATTTTTAGTTACAAAGTTACATAGCTGAAAAGAGACTTGCTTCCATCAAGTTCAGCCTTCCTTACATTTGTTTTTTGCTGTTGATCAAAACGAAGGCAAAAGAAGCCAAAAAAAAACAGTTTGAAGCACTTCCAATTTGGAAACAAGCTAGGAAAAATGTTTTCTTGGGGGGGGGGGGGGTGACTTCAAACTAGCCCATCAGACAAACATGATTACTATAAATGAGATTACATGGTCACAATAATACGCAATGCAGTTATTATAGAGATTAAGGATTATTTTTCCATTCCTAGACAAGAATGGAGGCTAAAGAACTATATTCTTTCAAATCCAGATAGTATAGAATATATTAAAAAACAGCCCTTTTTTTTTTTTTTTTAAAGAAAATCAAACTGAAGAGATTTCTCCCTCAGTCACACTGATGTAGAATTATTAAAAAATATTTATTGAACTTGTATTGAATTATTGCACTAACTCCATTTTAACCTGATACTGTGACAAATCCTCCATTTTGTCCTCATAACCTGACTTCTCCATATGAAAACTACATTACATGACAGAATTTCTCAGCACATCTAACACAATAGACAAAGACTGTATTCTCCATAAGGATATGACTAACCCAGGAACTGTTGAATTTCCCCTAACTCGCAACATAGTATAATTTAAAGGCCATGAGAACACAGTAGTAATGAAATGTTCTATTCATAAGAGACCTTGCACCTAACCACGAGACCTGACATCACCCACCGTGTAAAATGACGCTCAAGACCCCCTTGTCCCCTCCCGTGTCCAAAACAATACCACCTCTTGGTGGGTGGACACGAAGCTAACCACTTAGTTTTTGAGCCAATTAATTATATTGATAGGTGGATACTAATCCAGACACTTAACAATTAATCCAATTAATGATGTTTATTCACTGATATCTTGATAATCAATGATGACGAAAATGCCTCTTAAAAGGGCCTGCGCGCCCGCTTTTCTTCACTTGCCAATAAATTTCCTCGAAGTTATTTTAACCTGAACTCCGTGTGTCAGACTGAATTACTTCAGCGTATATACGCAATTCAATTCTCTTTAATTTGGACAGGAACAGATAGACATTTAAACATTTTGGTTTACTGAAAAAGTACCATAACAACATGGTGCACATACAACGCAGTAACCAGAGGACTATTAATTAAATTAGGATACAAAGACAAAGAATTTAGGGAAAAAGATCTAACTGACTTACATATACAATTGTATAGTCTCTCAAGAGACAAGAAGGCACTCTCTTCTGAGTCGCTGTTAAATAGAATTATTGCCTTACAAAATAAGATAAATTAACTTTTAATAAGTAAAACACTAGAAAGATTAAAAGCCACATTCTATTACAAAGGTAACAGGGTGGATAAAATGCTTTTGAATAAACTCAAAAATAAAACTAAACAAATTTGTTTTTCTAAAATTATATATAAGGACGAGACATCCCCAGAAAAGATTGGGAAGGCTTTTAATGATTATTAACATCGGTTACACAATCTAACCTGCACTCAAAGGTCCATAGGGAATACTTTGTAAATAAGACTCCTCTAAAGATTACGGACAGAGACGGCTCTCTAATTAGGCGATTTAGGCAGCCGCCTAAGGCCTTGCGCTGTCAGGTGCCTCACGGCCGCCTAAATCACCATAGGGCAGACTGACATGTCAGGTTCTCGGTCTTTGACAGAGGACCCGACACAGGAGGGGGCCTGGCGGCTTGCCCTTTATGCCGCTGGGTGCGAGGCCCCTCCGCTCAATCTGCCCTGGGGAAGAGTCAGCCTCAGTCTGCAGCTCCGCCGCGTGTGTCTCGCGATCCCCAGCCAATCAGAGCATTGCCACGGGTTACCACGACAATGCTCTGACTGGAGATCGCGAGACGTTTACCATGTGGTGTGCAGCTCTGCATCCAGCGGAGCTGCAGATCGTAGAGCCCACCGGATCACCAGGGACACAGGGAGCCCACTGGACCACCAGGGAGCCAGTCAGGACACTGGACAACCAGGGAAAAAGGTAAATTTCAACCCTTCTGTAACCCACCTCTTACCCTGTCACCCCCCTGTCACTCTGTCACCCCCCTCTCACTCTGCCACCCCACCTGTCACTCCCCCTCACCCTGTCACCCCCTCTCACGCTGCCACCTCACTTTTCATCCCCCCTCACCTTGTAATGCCCTCTCAGACTGCCACCGCCTCTTACTCTGTCACCCCCCCGCACCCTGTCACCCCCCCTCACCCTGTCACCCCCTCTTACACTTCCACCCCCTCTTACTCTGCCACCCCCTCTCATCCTGTCACCCACCCTGTGACCCCCCACACTAAGTCAACCCCCCTTACTGTCATCCCACCACACTCTGTCCCCCTCCCTCTCACTCTGTCACCCTCCCTCTTACTCTGTCACACCTCTAACACTAATGTCATCCACTCTTACTATGCCACCACCCCTCACACTATGTCACCCCCTTACACTGCTATTTTCGCCACAAACACTGTCACATCTCTCCGCACACACTGTCACCACTCTCAGCGCACACTGTCACTACTCTCGGTGCACACTGTCACTACTCTCGGCGCATCAAAGGCGAAACGCGTCTTACAGCAGGAGAGGAAGAGACTCGACATATAATGTATTTATTTATATTTTTTACTATTACTTTGGTAATTTTAAATTATTTCTATTTTAAATATCTTTAATAAATACTTTTTCGAATATACTTACCTCTACCTTGCACTCTTGGATCCGGTGAAGGGTAGTGTCACCCCTAATAATAGACACATACATCAGTAATACTTAGAGCCAGTTATTAAAAGGCTCTTTAAAAGGTGAGCACCTTTTTTTTCTGTACAAATATTGCACTGTGCACTAAGGGTATAACAATCTGTACCCAAAAGTTCTTCTTTCTTTTTTATCTCGTTGGGAGATCGATCTTTCGTTGAAAGGAAGAGAAAAGAACAAACTACATCAATACGGTATTGTTGCCTACCTTAAAGGCACGAATGCTAAAGTGTTTAGAGCCTATACCCGGACAGTAGATAGCCAGGGGGCGCGCGATGATGACGTAGGCACGCTACGTACGGGCGCTCGACAGGGCGGAGCTATGATGGGCTACAGCGGGTAAGCGTGGTGGGAAGCGGCGGGAAGTTAGGAGAGGACCTACGCGGTGAACAGTATCCAGCATCCAGCAACGTTGAGCAGTTAATGGTGAGAGGGTGCCCGACATTCGGCGACATAGCACGGAGGAAAACTACAGAGGAAAGGGGGAGGACAAGCGGAAAACTGCGGCACTACCTCAGCAGATAAGTGAAACAACATTGTAAAGAGTGTATAGAGTGTATAGAAGGAGCTATAATGGCACTATAATAGCACTAATAACACTCTGAATAACACTCCTGGAAGTCACTAAGCTGTAGGTAGTAGCCAAATAAACCAATTATAGTAGTAACGAGTAGACCGGCCCCTAAACCTGTATAAGCTGTATAAAGTCCTCAACTATTATTCTCCCTCCTCTACTACAAGCTGGCAAGTTCCTTTTTTCGAAAATCCCCTTCCCACTTTTCTGGCGGATTTTTTGGCGGATAAGCTAAACAGCAGACTAAACAGCAGACTTATATAGTAGAAGTCTAATGCAGAGATGGCCTCTAAAATACAGGAGAAAGTTACTGTAAAAAGGCATAAGAAAAATCCTAAAATAGGAAGAGAAGTAACTAATTTTTTCTCACCAGAAAGTAAAAAAAAAAGTAGAAGAGGATGTGTTAACAATTTCAAGATCAGACCAGACACTAAACAGCTCAGAAATCTGTGTGAATAACCAAATTTCGGCAGAATTTCTGGAGAGATGTCTAAACTCTCAGTCAGAAACACTAATGAAGCAAATAAATCAGAATTCAGAGGAGATTCTAAACCAAGTGAAACTCCTAACTGAGAAAATAAATATGGCTGAAGAGAAAATAAACTGTCTGGAATTTCAAGAGAAATTATTGAAAGATCAACATACCCATATGGAAAATAAAATTAAAAATTTGGAGACAAAAGTAGGAGATCTAGAGGATCGCTCTAGACGAAATAACCTGCGACTAAGAAATATCCCAGAAAAAATCACCCAGGATAAGATCCCAGAATTTCTGGATAACTTATGGAAAGCCTGGGGGATAGAGAAAGAGAAATTCACCCATTCCATAGAAAGGTGTCATAGACTGTACAGAGCCAAAAATATCCCAGAAACAAAACCAAGAGATATAATCTGCTGTTTCCAATCATTCCAATTCAAAGAGGAAATTTTAAAAGCAAGCAGAGTCAGGAAGCCACGTGGGGAAGAATATAAGGATATAATTGTATTCTCAGACTTCTCTTATTTCACCAAAATGCAAAGGAAAGCATTCGCCCATGTTACAGAAACTTTGAAAGCTAAGAAGATCAAATATACATGGGGGTTCCCCACTGCAATAAGATTATACATACACGATCAGTTAGTGGTCCTAGACTCAGTAGAAAAAGCTGTTATTTGGTTAAAAGATAAGAAGCTGACGGAATAGGATAAAGCAAGAAGGGTGGGGAGGCGGGGGGGAGGGGGGGGAGGAGATAGAGGGAAGGGATAACAAACGAGAGTTGCTATTTAGCTACAAATTTTTTTTTTTTTTATATATTCACATGTATATAGACTTTCACATGTATATAGAATAATATAGAATTCATTTCACCACATCAGGAAACTGAGCCAACATATGGAAGCAAGGGCAATTTGAAGCTATTGGTACACCTATAAATTATGCAATTTAGTAAGTACAAACAGAGAGAGATGGTGATGAAAGGAGAGATATCACACTATTACACTCATCCATAATAAATAGAATCAGCCTAAATATATAGAAAGTAGGCATGAGTAATTTGAACCAACAAGGCACATTTAAATAAAAGGAGAGAGGCACTATAAGAAGTTAAGAAAGACTATCACCTGATTATAAATGAAATAGAATTAATTATTAAGTCAAAAGGAGTGAGGCACTACAAGAAGTTAAGAAAGATTATCACTTGATTAAAAATGAAATAGAATTAACTTTTAAGTTAAAAGGAGAGAGGCACCACAAGAAGTTAAAGAAGATTATCACTTGATTAAAATGAAATAGAATTAATTAATAAGCTATAGTTAAGATTTAGGTTTTTTGTTTTTGTTTTTTTTCTTCCCCTCCCCTCTTTCCTTCCAGTTACCCACACCACCACAGTGGCCCAATTTAGCCCGCCCATAAGTTCTAATTAGAACTTAGTGATTGCCTTGATAAGGCAACCAAGTATGTGCAGAAGACAGTCCCTTATAATTAGAGACTCTAGTATAAAAGTTAGTATGATTGTGTGTGACTGGTTCAAGAGTATGAAAGGTGCAGTGCTACGGGTTTATAGAACCTTTCGGAGGAAAAGAAATAGAGTATGGTAAGATTTGCTACAATTAACATACAGGGCTTAAATTTCCCACATAAGAGAGTGGCCTTCAGAGAGTATTTAATGACAGAGAAAATTCAAGTATTCTTGATACAAGAGATGCACTGGATGTTAGGAGATAATATTGGATGGTTTGGCAATAATTTCCCGCTAATAGTATCTGCCTCTAAGAAAGAGGAAAAAAAAGCAGGTGTGGCTATAGGGTTTTCCAAGTCACTTCAAGTAGAAATCAAACATAAGGATATTGATATAGAGGGAAGATATATAATATTGATCTGTGAAATTAATGGGGAACTATATACAATGATTAACGTATACTTACCGAATGTAAATCCGATGAGATTGTTCTCTCACATATTAGAAAGAGCAGACAGAGTAGCTATGGGCTGTGTGATAATAGGGGGAGATTTTAATTGTGCTTTTGACTTCGAGTTGGATAAATCTAACATTAACAAGATTTGTGTGGATAAAAATGCCTTAAGAAACGCTAGTTCCTTCCAGAATATAATTCAGAAAAATAATCTTTAAGATATTTGGAGGGTCAGGAACCCGCTCGCAAAAGAGTTCACATTCTACTCTTGGCCGCATAATACTCATTCAAGAATTGATTTTTTTCTAGGAGATCCAAAAATAATAGATAAAGTAATAGATATACGTATAAATATAATGATTTGGTCAGATCACAATAGCGTTATAATGGATATAAAGGACGGGAAACATCCCTATCCCAGAACTACTTGGAAAATAGACGATTCAATATTATATAGCATCGAAAACCTAAATTCATTAAAATTATGGTCACAACATTTCTTAGAAGACAATAGACCTGAGGACACTTCAGAATTAAATAATTGGTGTGCATATAAAGCCTCTATTAGGGGACAATGTATAAACATTAAGAGTAGAGTTAGGAAAAAAGAAGGACCGGGTTTATCAGAACTATATATTAAGATGTACAAAGTCTTCAGAGAACAAAAATTAAATCCAAATAAAGAAGGACAATTAAAGTTAACGGATCTCAAACAAACTATTAAGAAAAAAATATTAGCAAACATCGAAAAGAAAATGATTAAATTAAAAATCAGATATTATTATCCACAAAATAAAGCAGATAAAATTATATCAAATCAACTGAAAAAGAGATTGGCAGATAACCGCATAGATAAAATAGTACATGAAGGCAATATATATAGAGCCCCAAACGAAATTGGAGATATTTTTAACCAATTCTATAGATCACTCTATAATTTACCAGACAGATCTACGGATGAATCCATAGACAGTTATATAAAAGATCTTGAACTACCAAAAATATCCCCAGACCAGTTAGATTCAATAAACAAGGACATCTCAAAAGAAGAAGTAATTGAGGCAATAAATAATTTAGCGAACTATAAAACTCCAGGACCTGATGGTTTTAGTAATAAGTTTTTTAAGTTAATGAAAGACATAATTGTTGAGCCACTAACAAGAGCGTTTAATGAGGCCGTAAAAGAAGGAGCATTTCCACAAGAGATGCTAAGAGCCAACATCTTACCAATTCTGAAACCAGGCAAAACAGCAACAGATGTTAAAAGTTACAGACCGATTTCATTGATAAATGTGGATGTTAAGATCTTTGCCTCAATTATTGCAAAAAACAGCAATTTTACTTACCGTAAATTCCTTTTTTCTTTGTATAGTGGCAGTACTCACAGTTGGGTTGTTCCTTCCAATCTGGGACAAGAAGCTCCCCCTTCTTCCGGTTTTTATGCCTGTGCTCCGCCTGCTGCCTCCATAAATCCTGTATGCCCTGAACACACGCCAGTAATAAAAAGAACCCAAACGGAGACTGAGTCATGCAAAATACATTTAATCTATACAAAAAAGTGGAGGGAAAGCCAGTACTGCCACTATACAAAGAAAAAAGGAATTTACGGTAAGTAAAATTGCTGTTTTTCCCTTCGTATAGTGGCAGTACTCACAGTTGGGATATAACAAGATCCCCGTAAAAACGAAAGGATGGGAACTCAGCAGGCCACAGCTTGCAACACCTTACGCCCAAATTCAGCCTCAGATGATGAGAATATGTCCAGCCTATAATGCTTGATAAAGGTATGCAATGAAGACCAGGTAGCCGCTTTGCAGATGTCTTCAGGAGAAGCCGCAGCTCTTTCAGCCCATGAGGTAGCCATAGCCCTAGTTGAATGAGCCCTCAATGGAAATTTTAGGGGAATCCCTTTGGAGCGATAGGCCAACCTGATGGTATTTGTCAGCCATCTAGCTAATGAGGGTCCAGAGACAGCATTACCCACACATTTGCCTTGAAAGTAGACGAAAAGATGATCTGAGGACCTAAACTCCCGAGTTTTATGAAGGTAGCATTTCAGGGATCTCCTAACATCAAGGAGATGCCATTTCTTTTCCAGCTCAGATGTGGGCGATTGACAAAAGGCCGGCAGAACAATAGGCTGGTTGATCGAAGCACTTGAAATAACCTTAGGCAAAAAAGAAGGTCTGGGATGTAGAACTACTTTCTCTTGATGAAAAATGGTGAATTCCGGCGAAGATGATAGAGCTCGGATCTCACCAATTCTCCTAGCGGAGGTAACCGCCACCATGAAGGCCGTCTTGAAGGTAAGAAATTTGATGGAGACTTGACACAAAGGTTCAAATGGTGGTTCACAAAGGGCCTGAAGAACCAGAGACAAATCCCATGTAGGAAAGGAAACCAGCCTGGGAGGCCTCTTCAACCGTATGGACTTAATAAACCTTCGAACAAGAGGGTTAGATGCAATATCCTGAACCAGGAAGTGACTAAGCGCAGAAATCTGGCCCTTGAGTGTAGACACCCCTAGGCCGGCTTCAAACCCATCTTGCAAAAAAGAAAGAATTTTCGGAACTGAGGCTTTGGCCGGATCAGAATTCCGGAGATAACACCAGGTTCTGAACTTCATCCAAACCCTGAAATAGATTCTTGAAGTGGACGAGCGGACAGATTACAGCAAAACGTCACATAGACGGTCAGAAAGACCCTGACCTTGGAGTATCATCCTTGCAGCAACCATGCCGTCAGGTGAAACATTGCTAGGGTTTCTTCTGGAAGCTTCACGTTCTCTAAAATGTGAGAAGAGACCGGGAGGTGCCAACGAGAGATGGCCATGTTTTCCACTTCCGAAAACCAACTCCTGTTCGGCCAGAAGGGCAGGACTGCCAGAATTCTTGCCTTCTCCCAACGTATTTTCTGAACAATTCGTGGGATAAGGGCTATAGGAGGGAAGACATAAGCCAGATCGAAAACCCAAGGGAACGATAGACCGTCTAGGACATCTGGGTAATCTTTTGAATGAAGTGACGCAAATCTCTGCACCTTTCTGTTCCTCCTTGTTGCCAACAAGTCCATCTCTGGCCTGCCGAAGCGTGCAACCAGCTCCAGAAAAACTTCGCTTGATAGAGCCCAGTCCGCTTGGGACCAATGACTTCTGCTGAGGTCGTCTGCAATAACGTTTAGAGACCCTTTGATATGGGTAGCTGATATTGCGCAAAGATTTGCTTGGGCCCAAGTCAAAATGTGGTAGCAAAGATCTTGAAGAGCTTTTACCTTTGTGCCCCCTTGGCGATTCAAGTAGGCCACCGTAGTGGCGTTGTCCGACTGAATCCTTACCGACTGATTGGCGATGAGAGAACTGAAGGAAATTAGGGCTTCCCAAACCGCTTTTAATTCCCTGAAATTCGAGGAAGCGCATGCCTCTTCTTTGTTCCAAAGCCCTTGATGGAAATGAGAGCCTAGATGAACGCCCCAACCCGTCTGGGAGGCATCTGTGGTTATCGTAATCCACTGTTTTAGTGCGAACGACAGGCCCTTTGAAATGTTGTCTCTTACTTTCCACCAGTTCAGTTGTTTTTTCACCGTGTCGGATAGACGGAAGGGAGCGTCCAGATCTTCCTGTTTTCGCGTCCACTGGGATAGAATGTCCCACTGTAACGGTTTGGATTCCGCTTTTGCCCAGGCGACGGCAGGTATTGTCGCCGTTAGGAGGCCTAGCAACCTCATAGCATCTCTGATTGAGCTTAGGTTTCTTTGCAGCTTTGATACTGCTTTGAAAATCCCCACTTGTTTCTTTTTTGGAAGAAAAAGAGATAGGGACTGGGAATCTATCCGAAGCCCCAAGAATACTAAACTCCGAGACGGGGTTAATTCGGATTTTTCCAGGTTCAGGATCCAACCGTGATCTTTTAAAACCTTCCTTGCAATCTCTAGATGAAGTTCTAGTAGTTGTCCTGACTGTGCTTTCAGGAACCAATCGTCCAGGTATGGAACAATCGCAATACCTTTCAGACGTAGAACTGCTGCCACGGGTGCCAGAATTTTTGTAAAAACTCGAGGGGCTGAAGACAGGCCAAAGGGAAGAGCCTTGAACTGCAAATGGAGAATCCTTCGCCTTTTCGTTAGAACTGCAAATCTGAGAAACTTCCTGGAAGATTCTGCCACTGGAATATGCAGATAGGCGTCTTTTAAATCCAATTTTGCCATGAAATCTCCCTTTTGTAATATGTGTGTTACCGACAGAATGCTCTCCATACGGAATTTCTGGTATGGTATGCAGGTGTTGACTTGCTTTAGGTCTAGAATCGGACGAAAGGATCCATCTGGTTTTTGCACCAGAAAAAGGCGTGAGTAGACTCCTTGAAATTCCCAACCTTTGGGTACCTTCTCCACCACATTTTTTCTTAAAAGGATGAGTGCTTCCGTAAGCAGGGCCTCTGTTTTTACCTTTGAAGGATAGCTCGACAGAAGGAAGGATGGCCGAGGACTTGATAAACTTTATCCTGTAACCTTCTGAAACGGTTCTTAAAATCCACCCATTTGAAGTACTCTTTCTCCATTTGTGGGTGAAGAACCGAAGGCGTCCTCCCACTCTTTTGGCGTCAAAACTTCCTCTTTTTCTCTTGCCTGTTGGATTCATGCCTAGACCACTGGCTGTTGTTGCCACCCTGTCTGTGGAACCTGCGAAACCGCCCCTGGTAACGAAAGGGCCGCTGGCTCTTGTACTGGAATCTCTTAAATCCCTGGGCTCTTGGTTCCAGCGGAAGGTCTTTCTTTGTATCTGACATTTGTTTAATAATGTCTTCCAACGGGGTACCAAACAGCTTGTTCCTCTCGAAGGGTAATTCACATAACGCTGCTTTCGATGCTGAATCAGCAGTCCATGTTCGAAGCCAAAGAGCCCTCCTGGCTACTGATGATAACTCCATAATTCTTGCTGATAAACGAAGAAACTCCTCAGCAGTATCCGAAAGGAATTCATTGGATAGCTTCAGCAGGAACATGAGATGGGAAGGGTCCGTATCGGATTTTCCCATGAGGGAATCTTCCAGTGCTTGAAGCCAAACACTCTGGGCTCTGAGCACTGCTGAACCCGCAATTTCAGCTCTGCACTGAAAGCCTGCGGCCTGGTATATTCTTCTACATGAAGTTTCGGCTCTTTTGTCCATAGGATCTTTGAGGCCAGAGACTTCGCCAATGGGTATAGTAGTTTTCTTAGATAGTTGGGCAATCTGAATATCTACTTTAGGAAGATCTTCCCACTTTTCCTCAGACTGGAGTTTGAACAGTAGTTTAAAATGTTTTGAAATGAACGCCCGTCTTTCAGGATTCTTCCATTCCCTGTGAAGGAGATCCAATATTTTTGGAGACATAGGGAAACCTTTAACCTTCACATTGGTAGGTTCCGTCTCTTGAAAAGCCGCACTCACTTCTTTAATGAATCTTTTCAACTCTTCTGGTGGAAAACCCTCCTCCACACTAGAAGTTAAGCTGGAAATATCCGAAGGAGAAGAAAGGGAACATTCTCCAGAAGAGACGTCAGACTCAGAAGGGGATCTATTCCTCCTACGCTTTTTAGGCAATTTCTCCTGAATTGCAGGGTCTTTCTTCATCGTATCTTTAAAAGACTCAAATGTCTGGGACAAATTTTCCTGAAACCAGCCCAGGAAGGATGCCATATCCGACTGTTTTGTTTTTTCCAGTAATTCAGAAGCGCACTGGTTACATGTCTTTTTGCGACATCCGTCAGGTAGAGGAACAGCACATTCCAGACAACATAAGTGCTTAGACTTGCTTGTGGCTTTTTTGGGCACAGAAATAGACATCTTGTCCTTATCTGCCTTGTCCGGAGCTATAGGGCTGGACATATCTGTGAATCAGAAAAAAAGGAATGACATTAATAAAATTTTAAATAAATTTTTTAAAGAAAATAAACGCATGCATAATAGTAGGTGACAAAGAGGAGAGTTTAAATAGTTAAACCTCACCTTTAGCCACCTGAGGTCCGTGTAGGAGGGCTGGTGACACGGAAGAACCGAACTGCACACCCACCCTTGGGGTCAGAAGGGTTCAGCACAGCTTAAATACAGTTTTTTGAAATTTAGAAATTTTGCGCCAAAAAACTCCGGATCGCGCATGCGCAGTAGCGCGATACCGGGTTTGGTGGAACGCAACGTCACCCGGGCGTGCGTTCCACTGCTGTGCGCATGCGTAAGGAACTACGAGGAGGACCGCCCGGGAACTCCTGCGGAAGAGCCACATAAATTGCCCTACCTGGTCACGTTCCGTAACGCTGGACCGGAACCTCTGCCACTCAGCTCCCGCCCGGGGAGCTATCGGGCGTACACCTCCCCGATCAGCAGCCTGTGCTGATCGCACCTTCTCCACCAGACTGGGGAACCTGTCTGTCCCGTTTGCCGGGACAAGAAGAACTGGCGTGTGTTCAGGGCATACAGGATTTATGGAGGCAGCAGGCGGAGCACAGGCATAAAAACCGGAAGAAGGGGGAGCTTCTTGTCCCAGATTGGAAGGAACAACCCAACTGTGAGTACTGCCACTATACGAAGGGAAAAGATTAAAAACAGTTTTGCCTGAAATCATTAATCCAGATCAGGTTGGATTTGTTCCTGGTAGAAATTCAGGAAATAATGTCAGAAGGCTATTAGACTCAATGGACCTGTCTGATAAGACATGTAATCCCCTCCTGATCCTGTCATTAGACGCAGAAAAAGCGTTTGACAGGGTCAGTTGGGGATTCATGTTTAAAGCTCTGAAGGCTTTTAATATAAAAGGATGGGTAATGGAAGCGATAGGTTCCCTGTATAAGAAGCCAGTGGCAAGATCCATAGGCCAAAACATATGTGCAAATTGGTTCAGCCTGGAAAACGGCACAAGGCAAGGGTGCCCTTTGTCGCCAATTTTGTATGTCATAACAGTAGAAATCTTTGCTTCAAAAATCAGACAAAATATGCTAATCAAGGGTCTACCAATCTCAAAAGGGGATTTAAAGATCTCTCTATACGCGGACGACACTCTTTTGTATGTCGCCGAGCCAGAAAAATCCCTCCCGCATGTTATAACAGAAATAGAACATTATAGCATAGTTTCTAATTATAAATTGAACCTCTCTAAATCTACCGCAATGTATAGGAACTTGGCACCAGATAAGATAACCAAACTACAAAATAAATATAATTTTGCCCAACCAGAAGAATTTATCTACTTGGGGATAAGAATAAATAAAAAATTAGAAAGAATTATGGAATCTAATTTTATCCATCTTTTGAAAAACACCAATAAAGATTTAAAGGAATGGCGTCAGGTGGAGATATCATGGTGGGGCAGAGTTAATACTCTGAGGTATTATGTGCTCCCTAAGTGGATTTATCTATTTAGGATGCTACCATTATCTATCCCTATACCTTGGATAAAAATGATTAAATCTTCTTTTGCTAATTTCGTGTGGAGGGGAAAAAAAACCAGAATCAAATTAAAAACAATGAGTTGTAACACAGACAAAGGGGGACTAGGTTTCCCAGATATGGAAAAATTCTATGAAGCCGGAATAATCTACCACACTGCAATGTTACAAAGGGAGATATATCTAAAGGAGGCTTGGGGGAAGATAGAAATAGAACTATGTCAATCCAAAAATTTAACTAACATCATATGGAATAACAAAGCATACGACTATTCACTTTTATTTGTGCTGAATCAAATTATTCCTACATGGGAAAAAATTAAGAAGAAAGCAGATATTAATAATAAGATATTGGGGTTCCAAAATATAGAGTGCCTTGAAATATATATAAGTAATATCTCTTTAAAAGCATGGAGAGAAGTAGATATTGGGAAGGTTGAAGACTTAATGCTGAACGGTGAATTAAAAACTTTCGAGTTAATGACAAGGACATTTCTCCTCCCAGATAGAGAGGTTTTCTCTTATTTAAGAGTCAGGAATTATTTGAAGCATAAATTTTTTTTAAACAGCGGAGAAACATATAATGTCTTAAAAGTGATATTCTCTAAAAAAAGAGTCTAAAAACCTTTTTGCTAAATGTACAAAATTATGCGATACAATACAAACAGAGAATCGCCCAACGGCAATAAAAAACTGGGAAAAAACTCTGAAATGCACTATAGAATTAGAGGAATGGTACGATGCTATATCAAAAACAAACAAATATGTACACTGTCTCTCTCTGTTGGAAACTCACTTTAAAGTGATTAATAATTGGTATCTGGTCCCTTCAAAAATATCGAAAATGTTTAATAATAATAATGATCTTTGCTGGAGATGTGGAAAAGAGAAAGGAGATTATCTCCACATTTGGTGGAGGTGTAAAAAAGTAACTCCTATATGGTTTATGATTAACTCATTATTACTCAGTTTAAATGGAGTAGGAATAAAAGTCACTCCAGATAGGATGTTACTACATATAAGGTGGCCCGCTCTTAGTAGAATGAACCAAATTCTGACAACACATGCCTTAATAGCAGCAAAGATCACTATTGCTAGAAACTGGAAAAAGACACAAACATTTACAAAGATACAGCTCATTCAGCAATTAAAATACCAGATCCAAATGGAAATAGGGATGAATACAATTAAAAACCAATATAAAGAACTTGATAAGTGGGAAGACTGGCTCAAAAATTTGGAGAAACTAGAGATAGAATTGACTCGGCAGTAAGTTAGAAAAAAGAAAAGGAAAGAGGATAAATAAAAAGAAGGGCAAAAGAAAGAAGAAAAGCTGAGAAGAGGAAAGGAGAGAAAGAAAAGGGCAAAGAAAAGGGGAGAGGAAGGTAGCAGTACTGTATGGTGTGAATGGGAGTACGAATGAGTTTAGGATGTTGTGTTTTTTTTTTTTTCTTTCCTTTTGTTGTAAAAAAAAAAAAAAGAGCCTATACCCATATAAAATGCTCTAAAAAAAATGTGAGTTTACCCATACATATTTAAATCTAAACACAGTGTATGGTCATACAATATTACTCTATGTGCCTTTTTGTTTTTCTTTCTTGCATACATACCTTTTGCCTTTACCCTGAGTGGTAAGTGTATGATTATATATTTGAGCACTTTGGAATTACACCTATAGTGCTACACTCTTACCAAGTAGTGGGAAAGTTTCTACACTGACCCACTCGTGGTTACTTGTTTGTTTTTTGCATGTCGAGAGTGGGTTTTGGAGTACCCTTTGAGTGTTTTATAGCAGCTTAATGAAATTTCTTATTATACAAATAAGCGCCACTAATTTCCACACCTTTTTCTGTGTTAAACATACATACATATACAAGGATACTCACTGCCAGACACACACTCTCAGGCACACACACAGGGCCGCCACCAGAAATTTTGGGGCCCCTAACTGAGCTCAGGGCCTCCAAAACCGCCCACAGAGACCACCTCCAAATCCCGCCCACAGGAATACACACACAGACACAAACACATTTACTGATTCAAAAGGACACATACACACACACTGATACATTCTAACAGACACACATACCGATACGCATATAGGCATACATACTGACACACACATACTGAGACATACACACGTATACAGACACACAGGCATACATAGTGACAGACACATACTAACATACATACAGACACACATGCATAAGGACATACAGACACAGACACATTCATAATGACATACAAACAGACATTCATACGGACATACACACATTCATAATTACATACAGACATACATACACTGACATTCATACACACATAATGACATGAATACAGATAGACATACATGCATACAGACATGCATACAGACATACATTCATACAGACATACATACATTCATACAGACACTGACATCCATACATACACACATTCATAATGACATACAGACATACATACACTGACATTCATACACACATAATGACATGCATACAGATAGACATACATGCATACAGACATACATTCATACAGACATACAGACATACACACAGCCAGACAGACACACAAACAGACATACATACATACAGACAGACATACACAGACAGACATACATACATACAGACAGACATACATACAGACAGACATACACACACACAGACAGACATACACACACACAGACATACATTCACAAAGCTCATTTTCCAGCCACCCTCCTTTTTCTTTCCTTGTCTTTGCAGGAGGGTGGCTGGCTGGGGCTGATGGGACTGGCAGTCGGCTGGCTCACCCTCTTCATTGCCGGGCGCGCACTCCTCCCGCGCGGAGTGAGCTGGGAGGAAGTGACTACTTCCTCCCAGCAGCACTTGCTGCAGCTGCTTATTTTATTTTTTTAAAGAGGCCCGGTCGCGCTATTACACGGCCACAGCGCTGACCGGGCCCCTGAAGATATGGGGCCCATCGGGTGGCCCTAAGTGTGTGGGCCACCCGATGGGCCCCATCAGCGTGCGGGCGTTGGTGCAACTGCACCGGCGGCAAATCCGCCGCTACACGTGGGGCCCGGTTGGCCGGGCCCCCCAGGGCCGCCGGGCCCGTGACAACCATTATGGTTGTCACCCCTGATGGCGGCCCTGGGCACACACAGGTAGACAATGCAACGATGTATACAAAGACTAGCTTTATATCCAGTACTGCAAGCCCCCCCCTTCAATATATCTACAGCTTCTTATACACACACAAGTCAACTGCTATTTTTTTCAATAATGGTGTTAGTGGGGGCCTCATGTATGAGTTTCACCTAAGGCCTTGTCAAGTCTAGAGCCGCCACTGATTAAGGAGATCCAACTCAGTGAATTAAATGCCCCAATTACTCTAAATAAAATTCATACATGAATAGACCTACTTAAAAAAAAAAGATAAAGCCCCAGGCCCAGACAGGTTCACTGTTTTTTTTTTTTTACAAATGACTTAAAACTGATATTTAATTTTATCTAAAAATATGTTTTTAATGCATTTATATCAAAAGCTAAAATTCCAGAAGAGCTACTTAAAGGTAATATCATTCCAAGAACCCAGAAAGAGTGGAGAGTTATCGACCAATCTCTTTGTTAAATGAAGATATTAAGATCTATGTAGGAATATTGGCAGATAGAATGAAGAAGGTTATTAGTATTTAGTACATAAAGATGTGGGATATGTATGGGATAATAATAGTAAACAGTTGAGAATTGCCCACTATTTCAATTCTCAGATCCCAAAGATCGTTATCGTGTAAGTGAAATGTATTCCATATAAATAAAATCACAATTTGTTATAAAAATAGATACAATTTATTGTGACAAATTAAATAATAATAATAGGTGACATGCGTGATAATAATCAATGAATTTTCAGTATAACATGAGTATGCAATACAAATGGCAATACATTCCACTGGGTAACACAGTATAGAATCTACAACATTAGCTGTCAAGAGAAGATTTATGATGGTAGTTCACAGAGAAACGAAAGTGAAAGTTACACACATACACAGAGCTTGCAGCTTAAGGCCATAAAACTTTAGCTGACAGTTAGAATAACCCTTTCAATGCTGGTTAGACCTCCTAGGTAATTAAGATCTATTCTCATGTAATTTTAAATAAAATAAAATTTAAACCAGCTCATTAGTCATTTCCTGGAACCATCCAATAAGAGCAATCTACCATGTTCTATAAGCAGAATTTTAACTTGCCTAAACAGATATTTTATCTTATTTTAGAGCAAATCAATACACCTGGATAAATATCACAATATGCTAACATGTGATATGTCACATAAATATATATATAATTAGTCCTTTCTATCAGCAGAATAGAATGCTTAATTATATATTCTTTAGTAACTAAGATTTCTAAATATCAAAATCGTGATTTATCCAGTCATATATCATGCTATTAGAAAATTTTAATTAATTTAGATTAATTAAATGAAACCAGTATAATTACCAGTTGAGTAGATATTTTCATCAGATTAGTAGGTAGTCTCAGGAACTGAATGGATGTGTGATGGTGTGTAAGAAATTCTGAGTGCCCTGGAGTGGATATCTGTCATGGATTTCTCTGCATTGCCCTCAACTGCTCACCTCTTGCTTCTTTGCTTCCTTTGCATACCTCGCCTTCTCTCTCTTCCCTTTGTCTTAACTTTTTAAAAGGGAAAATCCACTAGGTGATAGACCAATACAAAACTGGAGGTGTGGTTACCTTCCAGGTAGCAATTTAAGTATTTGGTCTATAGAGGGCAGTCTTGTCCTACTAAACATTCCTATCCAGGAAAGAGTTAACTTTTCCTGGTGGCTATTTTGACATCATTTAGCTTATCTTTATGGTTATTTATAATTTAAGTTTACTGTCAGATCAAAGAGTTTCTTTGGGCTTTCTTCAGACTATGTGTCTGGCAAATTCTGCTATAATTTCTAACATGACAGTTATAACTAAGTATGACCCCTAAACTTACAATGGGACGTTATACAATATCGAAAGTAAAATTAAATTATTTAATCTTCTCTGTCACAAATGTCTGGGTTTAGAATTGATTATATTCCATTAGCATTTAGACAGTCTGTCCATCCCCCGTTCTCATCTCTTGTCAACAGGTTTGTATATACTAAGCATTCCTTTAGCTCTGTCAAAGTGGTTAGTTTTACAGAAAGGATAGAAATCTTGTGTCTTTTGTTAGCTTGAAGATAACAAAATGGAGTCTGCTCTGTTCAGAATGATTCAGACAATATACATTTTAATTTCTATCACAGCACAAAATGTCTGCCGATATAAATACCCTGACAAAGATCAGGTTGCACACTATTAGACACTTCTATTTGCCTCTCAGATATGAAGTGCACCGCAGGTCGCAAATGTACTATTAAGCAGATTAGCAGCAAAACAATTAGAATGTTTACCACTGCGCTGTAAGCACACCCGAACTTTTGGCCACAAAAATGCCTTTAAAAAAAAAAAAAAACCTGGAAAGGGCTAGAGAGCTGCAAAAGGAAGTACAATTAGGGTGAGAGTAGGACAAGTGCCCTGCAAACAATGGTGGATAGGGAAATCACTTAAAATAACATACAAATTAAAAATACAGCTGAGCCATAAAATAGCACTAGATGGAATCTTTGATTTTAGCTTTGGAAGAACATAAATAAAAATCTAAAGCATGGCTGTCAGGAGGATCAACAGAATTATACATTTGAGTGAGGGTTGGAGTGCAGGGTATTATCTTTCATTGTTCAAACTGAGCTCAACTCCTGATGCATGGAGAAAAGGCCTTCACAAGCCTCTACTATTGTGTACATAGTTTTTAATAAGTGACCCATAGGTTGAGGAGGCGGTGACCGTGGCGGTGTAGGTGCAAGCGGCGGTGGAGGAGGTAGCCAACACTGTTGGCAGATATGGATTGACACCTATCGGGAATCCTTAGGATAGGTGTCAATCCATATCTGCCAAGTGACCCTATGTAGGAGGAACAGTCCCTATTCTGCTCTGTGTCAGTGTGTATCAGGGATCCTTAGGATAGGTGTCAATCCATATCTGCCAAGTGACCCTATGTAGGAGGAACAGCCCCTATTCTGCTCTGTGTCAGTGTGTATCAGGGATCCTTAGGATAGGTGTCAATCCATATCTGCCAAGTGACCCTATGTAGGGGGAACAGTCCCTATTCTGCTCTGTGTCAGTGTGTATCAGGGATCCTTAGGATAGGTGTCAATCCATATCTGCCAAGTGACCCTATGTATGAGGAACAGTCCTATTCTGCTCTGTGTCAGTGTGTATCAGGGTCCCTGAGGACAGGTGTCAATCCATATCTGCCAAGTGACCCTATGTAGGGGAACAGTCCCTATTCTGCTCTGTGTGAGGAGGAGGAATGGGAAATGAGTAGCTCGGCATCCAACCTTGTGCAAATGGGGTCTTTCATGGTGTTGTGCCTGTTGAGGGACCCTCGTATAAAAAGGCTGAAGGAGAACGACCTGTACTGGGTGTCCACGCTACTAGACCCCCGGTATAAGCAGACAGTGGCGGAAATGTTACAGAATTACAAGTCGGAAAGGATGCAGCATCTGCAAAATAAATTAAAAAGTATGCTTTACACAGCGTATAAGGGTGATGTCACAGCACAACGGGAATCTAACAGGGGAAGAGGTGAAAGTCATCCTCCTCCTCCCACGACCACGCCATATCTGCCAAGTGACCCTATGTAGGGGGAACATGCTCTATTCTGCTCTGTTTCAGTGTGTTTTAGAGATTCTTAGGATAGGTGTCAATCCATATCTGCCAAGTGACACTATGTAGGGGGAACAGTCTCTATTCTGCTCTGTGTCAGTGTGTATCATGGTCTCTGAGGACAGGTGTCAGTGTGTATCAGGGATCCTTAGGATAGCTGTCAATCCATATCTGCCAAGTGAGCCTATGTAGGGGGAACATTCCCTATTCTACTCCGTGTCATGTGTTTTAGGGATCCTTAGGATATGTGTCAATTCATATCTGCCAAGTGAACCTATGTAGGCGGAACAGTCCCTATTCTGCTCCGTGTCAGTGTGTATCAGGGATCCTTAGGATAGGTGTCAATCCATATCTGCCAAGTGAGCCTATGTAGAGGGAACAGTCCCTATTCTGCTCTGTGTCAGTGTGTATCAGGGATCCTTAGGATAGGTGTCAATCCATATCTGCCAAGTGACCCAATGTAGGAGGAACAGTCCCTATTCTGCTCTGTGTCAGTGTGTATCAGGGATCCTTTGGATAGGTGTCAATCCATATCTGCCAAAAGACCCTATGTAGGGGGAACATTCCCTATTCTGCTCCGTGTCAGTGTGTATCAGGGATCCTTAGGATAGGTGTCAATCCATATCTGCCAAGTGACCCAATGTAGGGGGAACAGTCCTTATTCTGCTCTGTGTCAGTGTGTATCAGGGATCCTTAGGATAGGTGTCAATCCATATCTGCCAAGTGACCCTATGTAGGAGGAACAGTCCCTATTCTGCTCTGTGTCAGTGTGTATCAGGGATCCTTAGGATAGGTGTCAATCCATATCTGCCAAGTGAACCTATGTAGGGGGAACAGTCCTTATTCTGCTCTGTGTCAGTGTGTATCAGAGATCCTTAGGATAGGTGTCAATCCATATCTGCCAAGTTACCCGATGTAGGGAGAACAGTCCCTATTCTGCTCTGTGTCAGTGTGTATCAGGGATCCTTAGGATAGATGTCAATCCATATCTGCCAAGTGAACAGTCCCTATTCTGCTCTGTGTCAGTGTGTATCAGGGATCCTTAGGATAGGTGTCAATCCATATCTGCCAAGTGACCCTATGTAGGAGGAACAGTCCCTATTCTGCTCTGTGTCAGTGTGTATCAGGGATCCTTAGGATAGGTGTCAATCCATATCTGCCAAGTGAACCTATGTAGGGGGAACAGTCCTTATTCTGCTCTGTGTCAGTGTGTATCAGAGATCCTTAGGATAGGTGTCAATCCATATCTGCCAAGTTACCCAATGTAGGGGGAACAGTCCCTATTCTGCTCTGTGTCAGTGTGTATCAGGGATCCTTAGGATAGATGTCAATCCATATCTGCCAAGTGAACAGTCCCTATTCTGCTCTGTGTCAGTGTGTATCAGGGATCCTTAGGATAGGTGTCAATCCATATCTGCCAAGTGACCCTATGTAGGGGGAACAGTCTCTATTCGGCTCTGTTTCAGTGTGTATCAGGGATCCTTAGGATAGGTGTCAATCCATATCTGCCAAGTGAGCCTATGTAGGGGAAACAGTCCCTATTCTGCTCTGTGTCAGTGTGTATCAGGGATCCTTAGGATAGGTGTCAAGCCATATCTGCCAAGTGAACCTATGTAGGGGAGACAGTCCCTATTCTGCTCTGTGTGAGGAAGAGTACCGGGAAATGAGAAGCTCGGCATCCAACCTTGTGCAAATGGGGTCTTTCATGCTGTCGTTCCGGTTGAGGGACCCTCGTATAAAAAGGCTGAAGGAGAACGACCTGTACTGGGTGTCCACGCTACTAGACTCCCGGTATATGCAGGCAGTGGCGGAAATGTTACCGAATTACAAGTCGGAAAGGATGCAGCATTTGCAAAATAAATTAAAAAGTATGCTTTACACAGCGTATACGGGTGATGTCACAGCACAATGGAAATCTAACAGGGGAAGAGGTGAAAGTCATCCTCCTCCTCCCATGAGTTTTGCCATGGATCCCCCTCCGGCATGCCACAGTCCAGGTGTTAGTCCCCTTGAAACAACTTTTCCATCACTTTTGTGGCCAGAAAGTGGTTTTAAAATTCACCTGCCCATTGAAGTCAATGGCGGTTCGCCCGGTTCGCCGGTTTGCGAACGTTTGCGGAAGTTCCCGTTCGCCGACTGAAAAATTTGTGTTCGCGACATCACTAATTTTGACACCAAATACAAATTCTGTCAAAGCAGCAATCTACATAGCTTTCTATGGATTCCTAAGACCTAGAGAATTAACTATGACCAATGCCACACAATCTACTCCTATTCTCCTCTATTCCCACTTAATAGTGATGTACCGAACTGTCCGCCGGCGAACAGTTCCCGGCGAACTTAGCATGTTCGCGTTCGCCGCGGCGGGCGGACACATGCGCAGTTCGATCCGCCCCCTATTCGTCATCATTGGGCAAACTTTGACCCTGTGCCTCTCGGTCAGCAGACACATTCCAGCCAATCAGCAGCACTCCCTCCTTTCCACACCCTCCAACCTCCCTCCCAGCATCCATTTTCGATTCATTCTGAAACTGCATGCTTAGTGAGAGGAGGGAAAGTTTAGCTGCTGCTGATTAGATAGGGAAATTGATAGCTAGGCTAGGGTATTCAGTGTCCACTACAATCCTGAAGGACTCATCTGATCTCTGCTGTAAGGACAGCACCCCAAAAAGCCCTTTTTAGGGCTAGAACATCAGGCTGCTTTTTTTTTTTTTTTCTGTGTAATGTAATTGCAGTTTCCTGCCTGCCATCTTCTATGTCAGGCTGGATGCTGTGCCCATTTGCACAGTCAGTGCCACCACTCATATCTGTTTTTACAATAGGTTAAGCGTTAGATTTAAAAGAAATAATTTGTTTTCACTGTAATAGAAGAGCAGTTGCCTGCCTGCCAGCTTCTGTGTCAGGTTGGATGCCTTGCCCATTTGCACAGTCAGTGCCACCACTCATATCTGTTTTTACAATAGGTTAAGCTTTAGATTTAAAAGAAATAATTTGTTTTCACTGTAATAGAAGAGCAGTTGCCTGCCTGCCAGCTTCTGTGTGAGGTTCACATTGGATACTGTGCCAACTTGCTCAGTGCCACCACTCATATCTGTTTTTACAATAGCTTAAGCTTTAGATTTAAAAGAAATACTTTTTTTTCACTGTAATAGAAGAGCAGTTAGTGGTCTGCAAGCGTCTGTGTTTCAGGCCTCCTTCAGCGTGTGCTCTGCAGACCTGTGCCAGCGTGCTTTGACAGTTGCCAATCATATCTGGTGTCTCTTTAGCGTGCTTTTACAAAGAAAAAAGGTTTCCAGTGTAAGCTAATAGCAGCCAGTCAGTGTCCTTCAAGCGGCTCTGTCAGGCCTTCCTTCAGCGTGTGCCCTGCACAACCCTGCCAGCGTACTTTGACAGTTGCCACTCATATCTGGTGTCTCTATAGCGTGCTTTTAAAACCAAAATTTGTTTTTCACTGTTATAGATTGAATAGCAGTTACTTGTCTTCAAGCGGGTGTGGCAGGCCAACAGTGTGTGCTCTGCAGAACTGTTACAGTTCACATTGCCAATCATATCTGGTCTCACAGTAGCTTGCATGCATAGTACCACTAATCCCCCCAAAAATGACAGGCAGAGGCAGGCCACCCCGCAGGGGCCGTCGTGGTCGTGGTGCTGTGATTCCCTTTTGCCCTAGAATAATGCCCAGTTTTCAGAAGCCACGTACCCTGAACTTGAAAAGTTCTGAGGACATAGTTGACTGGCTAACACAGGACACCCAATCTTGTACAGCCTCCGCTCGGAACCTTGACGCACCATCCTCCTCCAGCTTAGCTTCAGGCACCTCTCAAGATACCACTCACCCGCCTGCCGCCACCACCAAAACGAGCACCACAGCCGCTTTACTTGGTATGTCAGAGGAGTTATTCACACACCCGTTTGAAGAAATGAGTGATGCACAACCATTATTGCTAGAGGATGTAGATAACAGGGATATGTCTCAGGCAGGCAGCATTAAACACATGGAGGTACGGTGTGATGATGATGATGTTGTACCCCCTGCTGCTTCCTTTTCTGAGTTGTCAGATACAAGCGAAGCGGTTGATGATGACGATGCGTCCATGGATGTCACGTGGGTGCCCGCTCGGCAAGAAGAAGAACAGGGCGAAAGTTCAGATGGGGAGACAGAGAGGAGGAGGAGACGAGTTGGAAGCAGGGGGGGGTCGTCGCAAGGAGCTATTGGCACAGTCAGACAGCATGCATCGGCACCCGGGGTCAGCCCGACAGCACGCCAATCAACGCATGCTGTGTCCACCACCAGAATGCCGTCATTGCAGAGCTCAGCAGTGTGGCATTTTTTTTGTGTGTCTGCCTCTGACAACAGCGATGCCATTTGCAACCTGTGCCAAAGGAAACTGAGTCGTGGGAGGTCCAACACCCACCTAGGTACAACTGCTTTGCATAGGCACATGATCTCACATCACAAACGCCTATGGGATCAACACATGAGTACAAGCAGCACGCCTACTCTAAGCCGCCATCCTCCTCCTGGTCCAGCATCTTCAGCCACGTCAACCACTGCTGTCCTTCTTGCCCCCTCTCAACCATCCGCCACTCCGTCTCCCGCCTTGAGCAGTTCCCGCTCATCTGCCCACAGTCATGTGTCTGTCAAGGACATGTTTGAGCGTAAGAAGCCAATGTCACCAAGTCACCCCCTTGCCCAGCGTCTGACAGCTGGCTTGTCCGAACTATTAGCCCGCCAGCTTTTACCATACAATCTGGTTGAGTCTGAGGCATTCAAAAAATTTGTAGCTATTGGGACACCGCAGTGGAAGGTACCCGGCCGGAATTTCTTTTCACAAAAGGCAATCCCCAACTTGTACTCGATTGTGCAAAAGGAAGTCATGGCATGTCTGGCACACAGTGTTGGGGCAAGGGTCCATCTGACCACTGATACCTGGTCTGCAAAGCATGTCAGGGCAGGTATATCACCTACACTGCGCATTGGGTAAACCTGCTGACGGCTGACAAGCAAGGAATGCGTGGCATTGCAGAGGAGTTGGTGACACCGCCACGAATTGCAGGCAGTCCTGCTGCCACATCCTCTACTCCTCCTACTCCATCCTCTTCCATAACCTCCTCGGCTGAGTCCTCTTGTGCTGCGGCGTCTTGCTCCACATCAACGGCACCCCCCCAGCTCCCCAGGTACTATTCCACATCCCGGATACGGCAGTGTCACGCCGTCTTGGGTTTGACTTGCTTGAAAGCAGAGAGTCACACCGGACAAGCACTCCTGTCCGCCCTGAACGCACAGGTGGAAAAGTGGCTGACTCCGCAGCAACTGGATATCGGCAAAGTGGTGTGTGACAACGGAAAAAATTTGATAGTGGCATTGAAGTTGGGCAAGTTGACACATGTGCCGTGCATGGCACATGTGTGTAATCTGATCGTACAACGCTTTGTGCATAAGTACACAGGCTTACAGGACGTCCTGAAGCAGGCCAGGAAGGTGTGTGGCCGTTTCAGGCGTTCCTACACGGCCATGGCTCACTTTGCCGATATCCAGCGGCGAAACAACATGCCAGTGAGGCGCTTGATTTGCGACAGCCCTACACGTTGGAATTCAACACTCCTAATGTTCGACCGCCTGCTCCAACAAGAAAAAGCTGTTAATGAATATTTGTATGACCGGGGTGCTAGGACAGCCTCTGGGGAGCTGGGATTTCTTTTGCCACATTACTGGACGCTCATGCGCAATGCCTGTAGGCTCATGCGTCCTTTTGAGGAGGTGACAAACCTAGTCAGTCGCAACGAAGGCACCATCAGCGACATCATACCATTTGTTTTCTTCCTGGAGCGTGCCCTGCGAAGAGTGCTGGATCAGGCTGTAGATGAGCGTGAAGAGGAAGAGGAAGAGTTGTGGTCAACATCACCACCAGAAACAGCCTTATCAGCATCGCTTGCTGGACCTGCGGCAACGCTGGAAGAGGATTGTGAGGAAGAGGAGTCAGAGGAGGATTGTAGCTTTGAGGAGGAGGAGGAGGAGCAAGACCAAACACAACAGGCATCCCAGGGTGCTCGTTGTCACCTATCTGGTACCCGTGGTGTTGTACGTGGCTGGGGGGAAGAACATACCTTCAATGGCATCAGTGAGGAGGAGGGAACAGGAAATGAGTAGCTCGGCATCCAACCTTGTGCAAATGGGGTCTTTCATGCTGTCCTGCCTGTTGAGGGACCCTCGTATAAAAAGGCTGAAGGAGAACGACCTGTACTGGGTGTCCACGCTACTAGACCCCTGGTATAAGCAGAAAGTGGCGGAAATGTTACTGAATTACAACAAGTCGGGAAGGATGCAGCATTTGCAAAATAAATTAAAAAGTATGCTTTACACAGCGTATAAGGGTGATGTCACAGCACAACGGGAATCTAACAGGGGGAGAGGTGGAAGTCATCCTCCTCCCACGACCACGCCGGCAAGGACAGGATGCTTTAAAGACGTGTTGTTGATGGAGGACATGCGGACCTTTTTAAGTCCTATGCATCGCCACAGCCCTTCGGGATCCACCCTCAGAGAGCGACTCGACCGACAGGTAGCAGACTACCTCGCCTTAACTGCAGATATCGACACTCTGAGGAGCGATGAACGCCTTGACTACTAGGTGCGCAGGCTTGACCTGTGGCCTGAGCTATCCCAATTTGCGATAGAACTTCTGGCCTGCCCCGCTTCAAGTGTCCTGTCAGAAAGGACCTTCAGTGCAGCAGGAGGTATTGTCACTGAGAAGAGAAGTCGCCTAGGTCAAAAAAGTCTAGATTACCTCACCTTTATTAAGATGAATGAGGGATGGATCCCGTAGGGACTGACACTGGGCAATACATTCGATTAAAAAAGGCCTGATGAGATGAGCTGCCTTGGGCTAAAAATGGTCCTCACGCTGCTGTATTTTAGCTCTGAATGACGTTTGACTTGCGTGACTTATCCGCCACCAACTAGGGTTGAAGCCGCCATGTTTTAGGGCACTTTCTGCCTGTGAAACAAACATCAATTTTTCTGGCCGCTGCTACAGCAGCGGCTGCAACAATACCAAATTTTTCAGGCATGTGTACATGCCTAATTTTTAGGCCCACTGGTGCAGCACTGTGGCTTCAAAAACCAAACCAAAAAAAAATCCTCCAAGATGGCACCAATATACCAGTGGTCTAAGCATCTTCCCACCTTGGCCTAAAAAGGGGAGGTGATTCAACAATTAAAAATCTCTGCCATTTACACGTCCACTGATAGGAGACGCGGAAGGTATTAAACTGATCAGAACAATACTAAACTCACCACTCCTATCTGGTGGCACTTTAGCTTGCCCGCGCAGTGCCCCAAATTTCAAGTAAGAGGACCGACCAAGCATCTTCTTCCATCTCATTGTTACATAAACCAACGCGATATCCATAGAAATTGTAGAGAATATCCAGGATAGTTTTACAGGGCCAAATCATGTCGCCTGTTGAAAGAGGTGACCTTGCTCGGGTCCCAGGTGTGCGGTTCCTAAAATGGCTGCCATATACATGTCCTCTGATAGGAGACGCGGAAGGTATTAAACTGATATGAACAATACTAAACTCACCACTCCTATCTGGTGGCACATTAGCTTGCCCGCGCAGTGCCCCAAATTTCAAGTAAGAGGACCGACCAAGCATCTTCTTCCATCTCCCTGTTACATAAATCAATGCCATATCCATAGAAATTGTAGAGAATATCCAGGATAGTTTTACAGGGCCAAATCATGTCGCCTGTTGAAAGAGGTGACCTTGCTCGGGTCCCAGGTGTGCGGTTCCTAAAATGACTGCCATATACATGTCCACTGATAGGAGACGCGGAAGGTATTAAACTGATATGAACATTTACTAAACTCACCACTCCGAGTGCTGTTATTTATTTAATTTTTTTGTGGTGAGGCTTTACAGGACAGAGTGCTTCTCCACGGGACATGTTAACTCACGGGCAGCTGGCTCATCAAGGAACCAGATCAGCTTGAACGAGGTGACCTTGCTCGGGTCCCAGGTGTGCGGTTCCTAAAATGGCTGCCATATACACGTCCACTGATAGGAGACACGGAAGGTATTAAACTGATATGAACAATACTCCACTCCTATCAGTAGGTCCGTCCCATTGTGATTTATGCCCCCCACCCACCGCGCAGGGATGGGGGCCGGGGGGGAGGAAAGTAGGCCCCCCCCATTGTGATTTATGGCCCCCACCTACCGCGCAGGGGTGGGGGCCGAGGGGGGGAGGACAGTAGGTCCCCCCATTGTGATTTATGGCCCCCACCGCGCAGGGTTTGGGGAGGACAGTAGCTCCCCCCAGTGTGCATCATGGGCTTTGAGGACAGGTGTCAATCCATACCTGCCAAGTGACCCTATGTAGGGGTAACAGTCCCTATTCTGCTCTGTGTCAGTGTGTATCATGGTCTTTGTGGACGGGGAACAGTCTCTATTCTGCTCTGTGTCAGTGTGTATCATGGTCTCTGTGGACGGGGAACAGTCTCTATTCTGCTCTGTGTCAGTGTGTATCATGGTCTCTGTGGACGGGGAACAGTCTCTATTCTGCTCTGTGTCAGTGTGTATCATGGACTCTGTGGACAGGGAACAGTCTCTATTCTGCTCTGTGTCAGTGTGTATCAGGGGCTTTGAGGACAGGTGTCCATCCATACCTGCCAAGTGACCCTATGTAGGGTGAACAGTCTCTATTCTGCTCTGTGTCAGTGTGTATCATGGTCTCTGTGGACAGGGAACAGTCTCTATTCTGCTCTGTGTCAGTGTGTATCAGGGGTTTTGAGGACAGGTGTCAATCCATATCTGCCAAGTGACCCTATGTAGGGGGAACAGTCCCTATTCTGCTCTGTGTCAGTGTGTATCAGAAGTTTTGAGGACAGGTGTCAATCCATATCTGCCAAGTGACCCTATGTAGGGGGAACAGTCTCTATTCTGCTCTGTGTCAGTGTGTATCAGGGATCATTAGGATAGGTGTCAATCCATATCTGCCAAGTGACCCTATGTATGGGGGAACAGTCCCTATTCTGCTCTGTGTCAGTGTGTATCAGGGATTTGACTATCTTTATTCAGATTGAAAAATTACAATTCCAGGAAAAATTTAACAAACATTTACAAGAACATGTTATGCACATCATAGAAACAACGTGAACCTCTTTAAAGCCACAAACTTAAGACAAAAAATACGTACACACTATGTGTAAGGGTTTGAAAGAATATTCTGAATCCTTACATGTTTACTTTATCGTTTGTTTGATTTTTGTGAACCATATATAAACTACAAGCAGCGTGAAAACTATAAAAACTCAAATGGCCATGCTGATCAAATTAAATAGTATGCTTTACACAGCGTATAAGGGTGATGTCACAGCACAACGGGAATCTAACAGGGGAAGAGGTGAAAGTCATCCTCCCCCTCCCACGACCCCGCCATATCTGCCAAGTGACCCTATGTAGGGGTAACAGTCTCTATTCTGCTCTGTGTCAGTGTGTATCATGGTCTCTGAGGACGGGGAACAGTCTCTATTCTGCTCTGTGTCAGTGTTTATCAGGGGCTTTGAGGACAGGTGTCAATGTTAGGTGATTTCTGCCCTTTATGGATTAAAAGCAGACTCTGCATCAACTGTGTAATTTTCCATGGGAGTTTTGCCATGGATCCCCCTCTGGCATGCCACAGTCCAGGTGTTAGTCCCCTTGAAACTACTTTTCCATCACTTTTGTGGCCAGAAAGAGTCCCTGTTGGTTTTAAAAATTTGCCTGCCCATTGAAGTCAATAGAAAATTTCGGGTTCGCGACAACACTACCACTTAACAAAACACATGGATCATTACATCCTGACTCTGCCTCACTCCAAGACCAGTCAGCATGCACCAGTAAAAATAGCGTACTATCCCACGCACCACAGGTGGTGCCCTGTCACGATTCTTGATGCATACATACAGCATCATAACTCACTACCATCACAACCATTATTCATTTTACAAAGTTCGGTACTCACCACTACAACCTTCATGACCTACTCACTCAGCTGGGCCTAAACCCAGCTAACTACTCGGGGCACTCCTTCCACATAGGGGAAGCATCCACAGCCTCCAGTGTTAACATTCCAGTACATGTTATAAAAACACTGGGGCGCTGGAAATCATCCGCTTACTCACGGTACATACCGAACCCAGTACAAGAATTAAGGGATGCATTCAAAAACATGTCTGGTTGATATGTGTATTTGTATTGGTTGTCTGTAATAAATTGTATTACCGTATATACTCGAGTATAAGCAGAGTTTTTCAGCACATTTTTTGTGCTGAAAAAACGGAACTCGGCTTATACTCGAGTCATAGTCTGTATTATGGCAATTTACATTGCCATAATACAGACTGGGGGAGAGGGGGGCTGGCAGAGCTGTAACTTACCTTTCCTGCAGCTCCTGTCAGCTCTCTCCTCCTCCGCGCCGTCCGTTCAGCACCTCTGTCAGCTCCCACTGTAAGTCTCGCGAGAGCCGCGGCTCTCGCGAGACTTACAGTGTGAGCTGACAGAGGGAGCTGCACGGACGGCGCGGAGGAGGAGAGAGCTGACAGGAGCTGCAAGAAAGGTAAGTTACAGCTCTGCCAGCCTCCCTCTCCCCCCACTGAACTGCCAATGCCACTAGACCACCAGGGAAGGAGCCCCCCTCCCTGGCCAGCTAGCAAGCAGGGAGGGGGGACGAAAATAATAATACAAATATTATTAATAATATTAATAATGAAAAAAATATTTAAAAAATAATAAAATCAAATAATAATAATAATAAAAAAAATTATATAAAAAAAAACAATTAGTATTAAAATAATAAAAAAAATAATAAAAATGCCCACCCCCACCAAGGCTCTGCACACAGCATCACACACAAGCACACTGCACTCATACACACACACTGCATTCATACACACACAAGCACACTGCACTCATGCACACTGCATTCATACACACTGCATCACACACACACACACACAGCACTGCACTCATACACTGCACTCATACACTGCACTCATACACACTGCACTCATACACACTGCACTCATACACACACACTGCACTCATACACACACACTGCACTCATACACACACACTGCACTCATACACACACACACTGCACTCATACACACACACACTGCACTCATACACACACACACTGCACTCATACACACACACACTGCAAATAAATATTTAATTAATATAATTTTTTTAGGATCTAATTTTATTTAGAGATTTACCAGTAGCTGCTGCATTTCCCACCCTAGTCTTATACTCGAGTCAATAAGTTTTCCCAGTTTTTTGGGGTAAAATTAGGGGTCTCGGCTTATATTCGGGTCGGCTTATACTCGAGTATATACGGTACTTAATTTTGCCCACTTCTTTCTCAGGCCTACCTCATCGTCGGTTCAGGCACACCACAACCAACTTGCTCTTTTTACTATCCTACGTTCATTATGGTATTTTACTTTGTACTATCATGAGCACCTAACACACATACACACGCACACATACATATATATATTTTTTTTTAAACTAATAAAAACGCTAACTTTGACCAGTGTTTGTGACTAAGTGGCTACTACAAAACACTGGAATACCCTGGGTTGTCTACATTTAAAAATAGTATGCCATGATGGGGTTATTTCACATTCCTGGGCTACCATATGGTCAACACAGACCCAACAAACCAAGCCAATCTGGGAAACTGAATTGGGCAAGCCCTATATTGACCATGTACCTTTTCAAAGCACCATAAAACCTGTACATGGGGGCTATTGGTATACTAAGGAGACTTTACTGAACACAAATATGAGTGTTTGCAACAGTAAAACTGATCACGACGATTAAATCACCAGTAAAAGAGCAGTTTGTGTGTAAAAAAATGAAAAACTCAAAAAAGTGTTTCTTTCTCTGGCTCTGCTTCTTCACAACTCCTCTCTGTTGGTGTCCCCTACTGTTCTTCATATATACTGCCTCCCTTGGTAAACTCATTAGCTCCTTTGTAGAGATGTCCCGAACGGTTCGCTGGCGAATAGTTCCTGGCGAAAATAGCGTGTTCGCATTCACCACGGACGGCGAACATATGCGATGTTCGGCCCGCCTCCTATTCGTCATCATTTAGTAAACTTTGACCCTGTACCTCACAGTCAGCAGACACTTTCGAGCCAATCAGCAGCAGACCCTCCCTCCCAGACCCTCCCACCTCCCGGACAGCATCAATTTTAGATTCATTCGGAAGCTGCATACATTTTTTTTTTTATTATTATTATTTTTTTTATTCTTTATTTTTGTAGTGCATGGAGGTTTAACAAATGAGCATGTGGTACCCCAACGGCATTCCTCATGCTTTCCAAGTACCAATTGTAACAATAGGGTATATGTTAATACGTGCACATTTTATATGTTAAATTATCATGAGGTTTGTCAGTCAGATTCAACAACTTGGTAGTGTTTAGACAGGCTTAGACAATTTAAGAACATCTTTGAATTTAAACAGGCTTAAGCTTACGTCATAGTGAATATGTTATATTAAGCAGTGCGTGAGTATATATATATCTACATTTAGATAATTTAAGAACATCTTTGAATTTAAAGCGGCACTGTCATGCCGAATCCCGTTTTTTTTCCAACCCCCCTCCCGCCTCCACTACATCCAATTGACCCCTTAGTCACCCACAAGTGCCCCTAAGCCCCCCAGATTACCCATTTATTAATCTGTATCTTTGTGTGGGTATGTGAAGTCCCTGTGGCCTTCCCCCGCCCTGCAGAGCTCAGTCTGCGCGGAGCCCTCCATGGGTGAAGATGGATTAATTTTTTGAGTCGGGTTTTTTCTTTTTTGTTGGGAATTATTTTTGCGCTCGGGTTTTTTTATTTTATTTTTAAGTTCGACGGGTATGATGGCTTTTTATTTGGCCTTTTTTAGGGATGAAAAACGAAGATTTTAGAAAAAAGAAGACGTCGAATGGTAAGTTAAATTTAACTTTACAGGGTAGTCATTTTATTCCCCCCTCACTATTTGTTAGGGTGAGGGGGGTAGGTAGGGGCTTTTTTATTTGGGTGCGGGGGTGGATGACTAGGGGCTTGAGGACAGTAGGTCCCCCCATTATTCTTTTATAGGGCCCCCCCGCAGCTCAGGGGTGGGGGCCGGGGGGAGGACAGTAAGTGTCCCCCCTTATTGTAACTTAGGGCCCCCACCCGCAGCTCAGGGGTGGGGGCCGGGGGGGAGGACAATAGCCCCCCCCCCTCATTATCCTTTAGGGTAATAGGGTTTTTTTGTTTCTTTTTACAGTGAGCAGCCACAGGCTTGTTGTCACCTTTCGGGGACCCTTGGTGTTGTACGTGGCTGGGTGGAGGAAGAGACCTTCAATGACATCAGTGAGGACAATGAACGGGACATGGCTAGCTTGGTATCCAACCTTGCGCAAATGGGGAGTTTGCGGTTGTGCAAATGGACTGTTTGCGGTTGTTTGCGGTGCGTTTGGTCTGTCACTGTGAAGCGGGCGTAACCCTTACACTACCTGATCAATACAACATCATACCTGATGTTTTAAAGCATGTTATTCCAAACAATTTAGGAATGTTAGGTGATTTATGCCCTTTATGGATTAAAACCAGACTCTGCATCAACTATGTAATTTTCCATGGGAGTTTTGCCATGGAGCCCCCTCCGGCATGCCAAAGTCCATGTGTTAGTCCCCTTGAAACAACTTTTCCATCACTATTGTGGCCAGAAAGAGTCCCTGTGGGTTTTAAAATTTGCCTGCCTATTGAAGTCTATGGCGGTTCGCCCTTTCGCGAACATTTGCGGAAGTTCGCGTTTGCCGGTAGCGAACGGAAAATGTTATACCATTTCTACGAAGATGACAGGCAAATCTATCTGTCCTCTCCTGATATCTCCACGTCCCTCTTGACTTGTGTCTCTGACTGCCTCTTTGCTATTTCTAACTGGATGGCTGCCCACTTCCTTAAACTCAACTTGACTAAAACTGAAATTCTGGTCTTTCCTCCCTCAAGTGTTTCTACTCCTGCGTCTGTCTCCCTCCAAATCAATGGTGCTACCATCAGCTCCACCACGCAGGCTCACTGCCTAGGCGTTCTCTTTGACTCCGACCTCTCCTTCACGTCTCAAAAACATTGCCAAATCCTGCCACTTCCATCTCAAAAACATTGCGCACATCAAACCCCACTTAACGCCAGATGAGACTGAGGTGCTGGTCTATTCCACTGTCCTTTCTCGTCTTGACTACTGTAATCCTCTTCTTAGTGGGGTTACGTGCTTCCAAATTGCGCCATTACAGTCCATAATGAATGAGGCGGCGAGGCTCATCTTCCTGTCCGGCCGCACCTCCAATGCCTCACCCTTCTGCCAGTCCCTACATTGGCTTTCTGTAAGATATAGGGCTCAATTTAAAATTCTGGTTCTTGCTTTGTAAGAGTTCTCAAGGGCCACATCATTCCTATGGAACTCACGTCCCTCCTCCTCGATTAGATGCTCACCCAGTCTCCACTTCTTTAAAAAAACATTAAAACTCACTTCTTCCTAAAAGTGTATCAATTAAACTGTTAATAGCTGGGGGCGTGTCCTGGACCTCAACCTGAGTGGTCGCATGTTTTAACTGCTCTGCTTCCCTCAGGCCTCAACTGTGCAATTACACAGCATCCTAAAGCTGAAAAACCAAAAAAAATACATAAAAAATGTCACAGAACAAGGGCAAGAGGGCATCCGAACGCCCGGATAAATCCAGCTTCTTCGCCTAGAGGCCAGACCAAACACCCGGCTCACGCTGAGCTTAGCAAAGATGGCGGCGACGGGGATCCGGACACAGCTGCTATTCCATCAGACCCGGACCAGGGTATCACCCAGAGAGTCATTCAACAAATGCTCGACGACATGTCGGCTAAACTTCGGACACATCTAGACTCCACTGTCGGGGAACTCCGTAGGGAGATACAGGAAATTGGCACGAGAACCTCCGCCATCAAAGACAACATGGCCGACATGGTCACAGAGCATAATGAACTCGCCAGCAGAGTGGACACAATAATGGACACTATAACACAACAAGACACCAAGTTGGCGGATTTGGAGGACCGCTCGCGGAGGAACAATCGGTCGGGCAGGATGACCTCCAGGCCTATTCAGAACCATGGCACCAGAATTACCCGCCAATATCCTCCTCCTCGACCGCATACACAGAACTGCAAAGCCGTCATTTCTCCCGCCGGAGACTTCGAGAGACATCGTCCTCCGCATGCACTATTACCACGCCAAAGAAAACATGCTCAGGGCCTGCAGATCAAAGAAAGTTTGTCCGGACCCTTACAAAAACCTAGCGGTGTATGCGGACATCTCGGCCTCCACATTGAAAAGGCGTCGGCCCTTCAAGGGTATTACCGAGCAACTAAGAGCCCACCACATCAGCTACAAATGGGGGTACCCCGTTAAATTCATTGTCTCACAAGCCCGGAGACCAGCACGTGCACACTGCAGACCTGGGGAATGATGGTAACACAAACTGCCGATCAACAACCAGGGCCGAAGAGGCTCCAACAGGAGTGGAAGAGAGCCCGGAGGCACCAGTGAAGGACCCCCATAACTCAACACAGCAAGTATTAAGTCGTCCACCGCACACTCTTCCATACCTACACTCAGTATCCCCACAATGCGTACTTGCCCTATGCCTTATACAGCATGTCGCGCCGGCATGCCCCAAGGAGTGAGACAGTGAACACTCGGACACAGGCGTCTCGGCGCCCGACTGGGCCTCCCCCCATGGCACCGCAACACAACCGAAGGGAGATGCCGTGGTGATGTAATCAGCCGGGAAGCGGTGACCCTGCAGCAAAAGCATCTACCACACGACTGGTACACAAATAACTCACTGCACCATGGGAGATGGAGATAGCCTAAATTTAAACAACATGCGCTGGCTGCCACCTATGCCGTGAGGAGGGAGCGGGGTGCACCGGGTTAATAGATGGAGATAGGGGGGAGTGAGGGCTTGGTGCGGGGTGTGGAATGATATATAACCCCATGCATAACTAGACGAGTGTGTTGGAATTAGAGATCCTTAGCGCGATCACTCCCATACGACACAACTCCTTGAGGAAAAGCTGACCTAAATAAATAAATAAATAAATAAATAAAAATAATTTAAAAAAAACTAACACACACTAGGACCAAACACGTAACTATGGTGGGAAGCTGTGTTGGGAATGGGGAAGCACCACAAATCGCAAACTATTAAGGTTAATTGACGCTTACAAAAAATAAAAAAAAAACACTATAGTCCTACCACAACAAAAATATAAGCCGCATGAGGCCAATGAAGGGAGAAAATCAGTCCAGGAAGAAGCCATACGCTTCTACCCCCACAATGCTGTATTCCAGCGTCTTGCCATCTTGTTTTTCCCCAGTTATTAATCCCTTTCCCCATTCACGTACCAACAAATAAAAGTACAATTGGCCAGAAACAGGCTACATGCAGATCCTCCTTCCTCACGCCCTGAGGTTCAGACTAGCCCAAGCAACTTCTGCGAGGCGCCTCAAATGTCATGGGCAAATATAGGGGCCCTACCTACTGCCACTGCAGAACACCATTGCCAGCAAAAGCAATATGCCAGATTAACACCGGGGATCATGCTCTGCTCATTGGAGCTGGGAGGAGCGGGCCACACTACAATAGAGGCTGAACGACACTTCTCCTATTAAGACCCTACCACATTTGACACCCCATGAAAGTTTGCTCACTGAATGTTAGAGGACTAAATATCCCAGTCAAGAGACACCTAGGGAATTAAAATATCTTGGGGTGGACGTGGTGTGTCTGCAAGAAACACACTAAAAGGACTGGTGACCACGTTCACAGTTGGCTCGCAGGCTATCCCTCACAACACCATGCCACCTCACCTACAAAATCCAAGGGCACCTCAATACTCATAAGCAAACATGTTGCCTTCACGCTACACCGCACAGAAATAGACCCTAACGGTAGATATGTGATAATAGTAGGACTACTGAACAATGTACTGTACACCATAGCGAATGTCTATGCCACAAATACGAAACAGAAATCCTTCCTACACATTGTTCTAAACAAACTGACAGAGATTCAACAGGGCACCACTATCATCACCGGAGACTTCAATGCGATCCTAGATCCCAAATTAGACATGACACTGCCTACAAACAGACCTAGATATTGCCCGTTACAGAGACAGTGCAGGGGCCTCCAGACACTACGACGTATGGTGAATGGTAGATGCTAACGAACGCGCTTACACACATTTCTCTACAGTCCACAACTCCTATTCTAGGATAGATGGGTTCCTCCTCATGGGTCAGGCTTTGGACCAGATAGAAAGCTGTGAAATAGGGCAGATCACCTGGTCAGACCATGCGCCCGTTATGCTGGTCCTTTAAGACCAATACGACTAGACGCAGGGGCCCATGGAGACTAAATGCATCGCTGTTGACAGACACTGCATTCACACACGAGTTGCGGTACGCACTGCCACAGTACTTTATAGAAAACGACTCCCCAGACATAAAGAGAGGCACCCTATGGGTGGCACATAAGACGGTGATCAGGGGCCTCCTGATACGGAGGGCGTCCCACCTGCGCAGGACAGCACAAACACAACTCAGACAGTGGAAACGAGACCTGCTCCACCTAAACGCCCAAAACCAGCAGGCACCCACGCCAGCATTGAAAGACCAAATCGCCCGCACCACCAGGCTAATACACCAACAGGCCTTGCACAAGGTGGGTTATGTCCTGAAGAGATTTAGAGCAACGCACTATGCCCAGGGCAATAGAGCTAGCAGGTTACTAGCACAGAGGCTCAAAGCACAACAAGCTAGAAGCAGAATTGCATACGTTCACTCCAGAGAGGGGGACAAGCTTAGGAACCCCATAGATATCAGCAATGCCTTTGCCTGCTATTACGCGGAACTATACCACCTAGTACAGGACCCCAACACATACCAACCCTCCAAGGAAGACATCCACAAATACCTAAACTGTTAATAGCTCCCAACTGATTCCTCTGTCATTAGTCTAATGCTATCCTTACCTTTTGTGTAACTTTACCCCACTCCCTCTAGCATGTAAGCTCATTGAGCAGAGCCCTCAACCCCTCTGTTCCTGTGTGTCCAACTTTTCTGGTTACATGTTTGTTCGTCCCCCTACTGTAAAGCACTGCGGAATTTGTTGGCGCTTTATACATAATAATAATAGTACTACCTTTTCAAACCATACATAAAACCATAAAACCTGTACACGGGGGCTATTGTTATACTCAGAAGACTTCACTCAACACAAATATGAGTGTTTAAAACAGCATAACTATGAAATCACCAGTAAACGTGCCTTTTTTGTGTAGCAAAAATCAAATAAGAATGCTAACTTTGGCCAGTGTTTGTGACTAAGTGGCTACTACAAAAGACTGGACATACCCCATTTTGAATACCGTGGGTTGTCTACTTTTACAAATGGTATGCTATGATGGGCTTCATTTTCATTCCTGGGCTGCTATACGGTCTCAAAGGCAACATAGGCCAAGCAAATCAATCTAGCAAATTTCAAGGTGCAAACATGGAAAAGAGGAAAGCCCTACATTTGACCCCTGTAAGTTTGCAAAGACCCATAAAACAGGGGGCGCCGTTGTACTCGGGAGCTGTTGATGAACACATATTGTGGTGTTCTTTGTCAGTAAAACATAACAGGAACTGAGAATCCATGCCTAAAGTACAATGTGAGAGAAAAATAACACAAAAAAAATGACTACCAAAAAGTTTGACAAAGACTTGTGGTAGCATTTGTGCATGGAAAATGTTAAAATACCACCATTTGACATACCCTAGGGTGTCTACTTTTCAAAAATATATGGTTTGATGGGGGTAAATGTCATTGTCCGACTTCAATAATTTCCCAAATAGTAACCCCTAAACGATCACTACAGTGTCAGGAAACAAACTTGTTTTCCTGACCCTATATAATCCTTAGGTCCCCCCTTCCCTCAGGGCCCCCCTCCCGCAGGGCTGAAGGGGTTAAAATCCCTTCAGCCACTTACCTTTATCCAGTGTCTGGCTCCCTCGGCGATGGTGACCTCTCCTCCCCTTCCGACGTCAGCTCCCGACTAGAGCCGAATGTGCATGCGCGACCAGTGCCGCACACGCATTAAAAAGCCTTTCTCAATGCTTTCCTATGGACATTCTGCGTGCTCAATGCAATTTTCACATTGAGCGTCGGGGAAGCAACTCTAGCGGCTGTCAGGAAGACAGCCACTAGAGGTAGGATTAACCCTGCAATGTTTACAGCTGCAGAGTTAAAACCTAGGGGACCTGGCACCCAGACCACTTCATTGAGCTGAAGTGGTCTGGGTGACTATAGTGGTCCTTTAAAGTTCTCCGTACATGTATTCTTAAATTGATATGTATGTCAAAAGAAAAAAAATCACCAATTATTATTATTTATTTTTTTAATTTGGCATAGATTGGTGGTAAAATGGTTGCATGAAAAGAGTCAAAATACCCCAAGTTTAAAAACTTAGGTTGTCTTCTTTTAAGAAATATATACATGTAAAGGGTTATTCAGGGATTCTTGACAGATATCAGTGTTACAATGTAACTTTTTTTTAGCGTTAATTTTGAGAACAAAAAATGGTTTGGAAATAGCGCTACTTGTACTTATAGACCTATAACTTTCCAAACAAAGATGAGAACATGTTAACATCTGGCATTTATAAACTCAGGACATAATTTAGAAACTATTTAGCATGGGTGTTTTTTGGCAGTTGTAGATGTGTAACAAATTTTGGGGGTCAAAGTAAGAAAAAGTGCATTTTTTTCAATTTTTCCATCATATTTTAGAATTGTTTTATAGACATTATATGATATGATGAAAATAATGATATCTTTAGAAAGACCATTTAATGGCGAGAAAATCGGTATATAATATGTGTGGGTACAGTAAATAGGTAAGAGGAAAATTAGAGCTAAACACAACCACCACAGAAATTTAAAAACAGCCCTGGTCCTTAACCCCTTAAGGACCAAACCTCTGGAATAAAAGGGAATCATGACATGTCTGACATGTCATGTGTCCTTAAGGGGTTAAAGGGACACTCCAGGCACCCAGACCACTTCTGCTCATTGGAGTGGTCTGGGTGCCAACTTCCACTATCCTTAACCCTGCAGATGTAATTATTGCAGTTTTCATACACTGCAATAATTACATTGCAGGGTTAACTCCTCCTCTAGTGGCTGTCTACTAGACAGCCACTATAGGGCACTTCCTGGTGATGCTAGAGCATCGCTGGACATCCTCACGCTATGTGAGGACCTTCAGCGTCGCTCAATTCCCCATAGGAAAGCATTGAAAGCATTTTCAATGATTTCCTATGGAGAGGTCTAATACGCGCGTGCGGCATTGCCGCACATGCGCATTAGGTCTCCCCCCCCAGCGGCCGCGCATGCACGATCGCTCTCCCCGCCGGATGACGTCGGCAGGGAGGAGTGCGGGCAGACCCGAAACCACCGCCGACGGACATCGGCGGGGGTCTCAGGTAAGTCACTGAAGGGGTTTTCACCCCTTCAGCAACATGGGATGGGTGGTGGGAGGGAGAGGGACACTCCAGTGTTTTCCTGGCACTGGAGTGTCCCTTTAACGGTAAGAAAATTGAAAAACGGTCTGGTCACTATAGGGTTAAACGTCTGTACAGACTCTCATAAAACCACCTCGTCAGGCAGAGACTTCCACATCCTTTTTGTTCTTACTGTAAAAACCCTTTCCTTTGCCTTAGATTAAATCTCCTTTCTTCAAGTTTTTCTTAAACGTGTGACCTATGTATAGTCCATATTCTGAACAGACTTCCACTGGTTTCTATTGGCCTGGAATACATTTGTATATTTCTATCATATCCCCTCTTTTTAATTTATTTATTTTCAATCACACAGCTGAAGACATTCCTTTTATGAATTTAGTAGCCCACCTCAGCACTTTTTCTAGGGCCATAAGTCCTTCTTAGAGCAGGTGTTTATATACATTCAATTTAATCTGCCATTTGAGTGCCCAGTCCCCCAATCTATCCCTGTGTCTCACTCACTTTATATTACTTTACAGAGTTTCTCATCTGCAATACTGAAACATGACTCGATGAATATTTCAAGATCATTTATAAATATGTTGAATAGAAGCAGTCCCGGAACAGAATCCAGAGGCACACCACTTTTGTCCAGCTTAAATATTTACCATTAATGACAATGCTCTGTACCCTATCTTTTAGCCAATGTTCTACCCACAAACAATAATTTTCATTTAGACCAATTTATTTTAGTTTGAAATCTCTGTGTGGAACAGTATTGAATGCCTTGGCAAAATTCAATTAGATCACATTGACTGCCACACCTGATCTATACTTGTACATCTTCATAGAATGCAATTAAATGAGTTTGACATCACCTAGGTTTCATAAAACCATGCTGATTTGCTCATAAAAAATGTTCTGCCCAATCGTGGATACCATCAGGCCATAGAGTTTTGTTTCTATTAACAAATAACAGTAACTAACAGTAAAAAGCAGTTTTGCATTTGATTGCACAGAAGTGGAAAAGTTACCTGAAGCCAAGAGATACTGTTACCATTGCAGAAATAATACTTAAAGCCACACATAACAGCCAGCACAAATAAGCACACCATGGAGGCAGAACTTTGCACATATTGAGAACAGAGTGTTCAAATGTGCTGCTGTGACCTGAAAAAAAATATACAAAAACAGATTTGAGCCATATAAGGAACATATAATGTCACAAATATAATAAATACTCATATAAATAGCCCACACATTGACATAATGCAACAATTGTGTGTGTTACAACAAAGTAGTATGACAGGGTTATTTACTAAAGTAATAATTGTCAAAGTGAACTTCAAACTTGTGTAAAAATCCAGCCCTATTTTAAATTAGATTTTGGCACACAATTTGAAATTCACATAGAAATACCTTTGAATGATCAACAATTCACGCTTTAGTAAATAACCCTGTTGGTATTTTCCTACTTTCTATCCTAATCATAATACATTATGCCTGGTTTGATTTAGGTTTAACAAAAACAATTGGATGTGATATATTTAAAGGTTTGCTAGAAACAAATCAATACATGTTTATTAATAGAAATCCTTTTGTGCTATATATATATATATATATTGATAAGCTTTTATACCTGAAAAAAAAAGAAAAGATGTTGGGTTAGAGAGGGAATTGCTAAAAAAAATAAATATATGTGTAAATAAGCATAATAATTTTTGTTAATATTACTAATAATATATCAATCAACAATATTAATCTATACTCAAAAAGTATGTGCATTTAACATTTGCATTTGACATTTCAATAATTTGCACATGCTTTGAAAACGCATTATGCATTAATTAAATGCATAATATGTGATTTAAATAAAACATTTTATCACAAAGATCAACTGTAGAAATGTCAAATTATTACCCATGCGAAAAAAGATAGCTTTATCTTGGAGCTTGACAGGTTTTAGAATTGCAGTAAGAGCCACCATTGTTATATTTTGTAACTGTAAATCATATGCCACAATAGCCACATGTGAAACATAACTTAATTATATAATTGTTTTAATTTAGATATTTTCTCTCTCAAGAAAGGTGTTCCTTAATCTGTATTGCCATCAGTATTATCCTATTTTAGATCCAGTGGTTGAATGAACAGCATTACATCTTTGGTTCAGTGACTCTTTTAATCTTTCCTAATCTCTATCCACTCACCTCTTCCTAATTAATTTATTAGCAGCAGGTACATTCTCAGGCTGCTGACTCCTTGAAAAAGAAGTGTGTTTTGTTTGAGCTGTTGATGACAGGGCAGAATCGAGCAGTGAAATTGATCAGAGAAAACGGTTATATTGTTTATTAATTTATTCTATCTGGGATAGTTAGGATCACTGAATGTTAGTTAGTGCTCTAAAGCTAGGCTTTTCAAATCATATGTAAATGTGATTTAAATCCAAGTGTGGAATTTGTTAATTTTTTAAATAAAACAACTCCTCTCTGCAATTTCAAGTTTGAGGCTCTCTATACTCTAGAACAGTGGTTCCCAAACAAATCTTCAAGGACCACTAACAATCCAGGATTTATGTATTTCACTTTTTCATTCCAATGGAGATACTGACAAAACCTGGACTGTTGGTGGGCCATAAAGACCTAGTTTAGGAATCACTGTACCAGTGGAACTAATAGTTCTTGGCTGGAAACAAGTATCCTACCTATGTGGTTGCTCTATCACAATGTGTACTTCTTGATAGAACAAGGTTGGAAGTTACATAACACAGTACTTTTGTTTTGTATATATAATAACTGTTTCCCTTATTATAGGGAAAGACGAGACAGGGGGGGAGGGGGGATGATATAAAATGTAAATACATAAAGGGAATCAACATAGTAAAGGAGGAGACTATATTTAAAAGAAGAAAAACTACCACAACAAGAGGATATAGTCTTAAATTAGAGGGGCAAAGGTTTAAAAATAATATCAGGAAGTATTACTTTACTGAGAGGGTAGTGGACGCATGGAATAACCTTCCAGCTGAAGTGGTAAAGGTTAACACAGTAAAGGAGTTTAACCCCTTAAGGACACACGACATGTGTGACATGTCATGATTCCCTTTTATTCCAGAAGTTTGGTCCTTAAGGGGTTAAGCATACGTGGGATAGGCATAAGGCCATCCTAACCATAACGTAAGGCCAGGGACTAATGAAAGTGTAGCGGATAGGAAGTATAATCCACAGTATCTCCGCTGGGTAACAGGAACAGCATAAAATAATCCAGGCAAATAAATACAGCATACAATAATCCTGGTAGCGTTGTCAGAATCCTTCCTTCCCAAGAACTAGACGACACATAGGCTGGGAGTCAACTGAGTTTTTAATCACGGGGTGATGCAAGGGGTTTCCCTACTGACATTACAGGGGTTGTACAGTAGGGGACTACATGGGGAACTTAACAACCTGGACATTTCTCCCATCATACACTGCTCTACGAGAGGGATACTCCCACTAGAATATACAGGTATGTGGATTATCCCTCCGTACAGCAGAACTGACATTTTACATTAAAACACATAACTTTTATAATATTCATGACATTTAAACGAATGGACGTTCGGTAGATAGCTGGGGTCTGAGCGCACATTTCGTGAAAGTCAGATCCCAGCATAAATAACCGAACGCCGCACGAAACCAACAATATGTTTAAGTTACTTTCAAACTACCGATTGACTTTAGGGAACCACTTTACCGAAGGACCGGGGCTCCCGAACGGCTTGGAAGTCCAGCGGTATTCGTGCCGTCGAGTAGCCGATTTTAGTTCCAGGCGCTCAACGACAAAATACCGCTGGGCTAACAAAGGATCCAAGATGGCCGACCGCCGCGTGGTTGGTAGCCGAACGGTGGCCACCCTGAATCCTTCTAATTACCGTTTGCAACAATGTTGCAATCCTTAATGGGAGCCACACAACCTCCTGTGTGTGGTCTCCCTTCGGCAGTTTGTTCGTTTCACGAACAGTGTTGAAATTCACTGTTCGTGAAACTTATTGTATGAGTGCTGGTGGTTTTCATGCCGCCAGCATACGAACGCTATTGTTCGCATGGAACACATTAAGCATACATACCCTTGGTTCTTAAAGCAGTATACACACATTCATGAGAATACAGTAAAAGTGGCTAATTTTGCCACACTGCTCCCCCAGAACCAAGCCGGCATACAAAGTCTGATCTCAACGGATCGGCTTGGGGATGTCCGGAGGAGTACTCACAGATCACGGTTCAATGTCTGTTTGTCTGGACAACCCGTCAGCGTTGCCATTTTGTTTCCCAGGGTGATAGTGGATTGTAAAGTCAAAAGGCTGTAGCGCCAAACTCCAGCGCAACAGCCTGGCATTGTCTCCTGACACCCTGTTCAGCCACACCAACGGGTTGTGATCTGTGAGTAATGTAAACGGTTGTCCATATAAATAGGGTTAAAGCTTTTTGAGGGCCCACACCACAGCCAGGCACTCCTTTTCTTTTTTTTTCATATTTAGTTTTTATTGGTTTCACATGAAAGTAAATACATGGGGGTACAGAAGGGGAAAAAAGGGGGAGGGGTGACATTACATCCATAGTACACAACGGATCAGCAGCTGCATTGTGCTTACATCATAAACAATTATTGACATCAGTCGTTGAGTGCGGGTTATTGGCACATGCCACAGAGAGTTTAATCAGTTGTACATATGGTATCATAGCATTGATCTACATTTGAACTACCCTCTCTATCTCGGGTCGGTCGAGCAGCTAATAATTTGTACAGCTTGTTGAGTACTGTGTTTGCACGTTAAATCTTCATAACAGGCCCTTATGCGGGGTATGGATAGGGAGGGGGTGGGCATATTCAGCCCATATGGTGTGTTCCCTATGTGAGTTTTTTCAGCATTACATTGTGGGTTGTCCAGCTAAGCCATGTTTTGGCATAAGCGTCAGATTGTCCGTCCAGTCTGTATGCCATCTGTTCGAAGTCTGCTATAGTCTCAATTCTGTTCCAGACCTCCGTGGGAGATGGCACCTTTTTGCTTTTCCAATGGGCAGCTATGCTAGTTTTTGCTGCTGTCAGTATGTTAAAAATGACATGGTTGTTCCTGTCAGAGAGAAGTTCAGGGGATATGTGGAGAAGGTAGCATTCTGGAGTGAACGGGATCTATTTACAGCTTTGCTAATTGTTTTCCAGAATCTAAGGGATTTACTTGTTCCGAGTCACTTCTCCTCGACGACCAAATCAGGTCCCCTCAAGAATTATCTACCCATTGGCACATACCAATGTGGTCACTGTAGTGCCTGTCCTTATATCAGTAAGAACTCTAAGGTTTGTGTCAACTCTACCAATTCAGAGACATTTAATCTTCGTTCTTTTATTAACTGTCGTATTACCGGGGTTATCTATCTACTCACTTGTTCATGTGGCCTTATGTACATAGGAAAGACCTTTCGGCCTTTCAAAGTCAGGATTAGGGAACATGTCAGTGAGGAGACGTTTAGAAACCCCTATATCAAGACATTTACGCCTCCTTCACAACCACTCTTCAGATGGAATACGCTTTATAGGGATTGAACATATCCCTCAGCCCCCACGTAAAGGTGGTTGGGACATCAAACTTCGTCAGAGGGAGGCGTATTGGATTTTTAAACTACAAACGTTATCTCCCAACGGTCTCAACGAGGGGTTCTCGTATACCCCTTTCATCTAATTATGACCTACATATAGTAACATTATGTTTTTTATTGCTATTTGTGATCAAGTATTATTTAATAATTTCCTGAAGCTTTTAATTCATCACTTATTTTTCGTTAGTGCTCACTATTTAGGGATCACTATGCTATATGCACCTTTCCATTGACTATTCCCCTTATACTATATGAATCACTGCTATACACTGGATCATTAAATATATATGGGTGTATCCATTGGTTTTACCATTCATACCAACTATAATATAGGGATGTGGGATTGAGTGGATCACTCTTTTTGTGAACCATAGATACACACTGGGCTAATACATCTACATGTGTACACATAGTATATACCTGTGATTAAGCCCCCTCTTTCTAACCAGATGGGAACCGTTTTTGCATTTGATCCATGTTACAATGTTCTGATTCACCTCCCTGTTGCAGTATGTTTATGTGCAACTCGTAGGGACAGTCTAGTGATTCACTAGTTATTTTCGGCAATGGAGGCGGAGGATTCACCCATTCTGTGGAGGAGGAGTTCTGAGCGGCGTTCACCGCCCCTTTCTCTCTCCTCCCGCCCACGTGATTTGGCAATTGACGTAGACACCACGTGGGGAATCCGTGAATGATGTGGGTGGACCTCTGTATCCAGTCTTCCGATAGGTGAGAACACTTGTGGGGAATCAGCTGCTCGGTATATATAATTACATAACGGCTATTTAAAGGCTGGAAGCTGCGATAGCATTTCACATTTGCCCCTGACGACGGCGTCTGGAGACGCTGAAACGCGCGTCGGGCTGTTTTTCTTTTTAAACTTATATTGATTTCTTTGATTTACACTGGGGTTATGGGTGGTTGAGCTTGGACGTTTATCTTTTATTAATCTAAGGGTATTGGTAGGCATTAGCACTAGGCTATTGCCGAGGTAATAGGTATTCAGTACAGAGAATGTGTTTCTGTTAGTATGTAGCCTTGATGAGAGTTGTTATTAGACCTATTAAGATTGAGTTCTACATAGGGATTGAGTTTACCGCTCGCCTTAAACATATGAACTAGGTTTATACCCACTTTTTTCGGTCCGTACTGTGGACTACCTGGATAGAGACTACAGGCAGAAGGGATTTCCCTCTTGTAGCATTTGGCTAGTCAAACGGAGTAATTCACTGGGTCATGTGGACAGTATAAGTGGACATATATGGAGGATGTAGCTCGCTACACACATACACTGGGTCCATATTGACTCCTTAACTCTCCGTTTTTTGCTGCCTGTGAGGCTACCTGCAACTTTGCCTTTGATAGCTTTACCTACCTGCTCTAGTATTGATAGGCTGGAGTCTAAGTATTTTTTGAAGCTTTGGCATTTAATAAAGTATTGACCTTCACTTTTTAGCAGATTTAAAAGGGTTGTACTACTTTTTCCTGGCACTATACCCATTTGGGCATGGTGGCCGGTGAATACGTTTATCTTTTTCTTTTTCTGTGTTTACTATTTACAGCTTTGCTAATTGTTTTCCAGAATTTCTCCAGTAGCGGGCATTCCCAGAATATGTGTTGCATATTGCCAGTATGTAGTTCACATCTCCAGCATAAGTGTGAGACCGACGTGTACATAGCTGCTAACCTGGTCGGTACTAAGTACCATCTCATTATCATTTTAGTGTAGGCCTCCCGCATGGACAGGCTGTGGGATGACTTTTTTGTTGTCTGCATGGCTTGTAACCAGATCGGGATGGGAATGTTGATGTGAAGGTCGTTCTCCCATTGTATTATATATTTGTGTTTAGTCAGCGGGTCCTTATCGTTTAGTGCCCTGTAGCAGAGGGATAAATGTTTCGTTTGTGGCCGTTTGCTCGTGCAGCATAGACCAAAGTGAGTGAGTTGGGAGGTGTCGCATCGTTTAATTTGGAGTGTATTGAGGATGTGTTTAAGTCTAATGTACAGGTACAAATCTCTAGGGGGTAGTGTGAATTCCTTCTGAAGGTCGGGGAAGGGTTTTAGTCCCTTATCTGTATATAGCTGCGACACTGATATGATGCCTTTTTGGATCCATGGGCCTATATTAATATTTTCTGAGAGCTCCGAGATTGTTCGTACTGGGGCAAAATATAGAGTGTTGTCTACTCCCGTTAGGGTTTTTGCCCATTTCCTCCAGCTGTATATCAGAAATTATATGCTTTCCATAGGTTTATGTTTTGAGGTGTCCCATATTGTAAATGAGCGTAGCAGGGAGTCTAAAGTATATGGCCGTATGCATGCATTTTCTAAGTGGACCCATATTGGCGGTGTGGGACGAGAGAGTATGTCTAACCCTTGAGTCATAACTGCTGCTCTGTAATATGCTCTGATGTTCGGGACACCCAGACCTCCTTTATTTGGTGACAGCCATGTTAGTCGTTTGGCTATTCTTTTTTTTTTTTCTTTTCTTCCATATATACGTGTTAAAGAGGTTTTGGAATTTGTTTAAAAGTTTGTCTCCTAATACTATAGGTATGGTGCGGAATAAGTATATGACGAGAGGAAGGGCCATCATCTTGACGGCATTTACCCTTACCAGCCAAGATATTTCCAGGTTTTGCCTTACATCTAGGTGTGTCTGTAGTTTGTATTTGAGTGGTGTATGGTTTTCCAGGACGAGATGTGTGGTTGACTTGGTCAGGTTGATTCCTAGATATTTTAGGGAGGTTTTCCTCCAATCGAAGGGGTGGCGCGTTTTAAGTATGTGGAGCGTATGGGAATGGACGCCTATCGGCAATGCCTGTGTTTTTTTAAAGTTATTTTTATAATATGAATTGTGACCGTATACCGTAAGGAGGTTCATCAGGTTTGGGATAGAGTGTGTGGGGTTTGTGAGGAATAGGAGCACATCATCAGCGAAGAGCGCTAATTTTTAGACACCTGCTGGGGTAGAGATACCCTCTATGCCTTGGTGAGTTTTGATATGTAGGATGAGCGGTTCTAAGCACAATATAAATAGGAGTGGGGATAGCGGGCACCCCTGGCGTGTTCCATTGCTAAATAAGCATTTATCTGAGAGGAAGCCCGAGTTGAATACTCTCACTGATGGGGACTTGTATACAGCCATTATACCTGTCAGCGTTTGATGTGTGAGACCCATTCTGCGAAGTGTTATTTCCATTTATTCCCAATTTAAGCGGTCAAACGCCTTTTCGGCGTCGAGCGCTAGAACCGTGCCCGTTTGGCGGCTAGTTTTGGCGCCCAATTGATTAAGTTTATGAAGTGTCTGGTGTTATCGTCCACTTGCCTGCCCGGGACAAAGCCTGCCTGTTCTTCTGAGACCAAATCTGGTAGGTGTGTTTTTAGTCGTGTTGCCCAAAGTTTAGCATAGAGTTTTATATCTGCATTAAGTAGGGAGATGGGCCGAAGGTTTTCGCAGTGTGCGGGTGGTTTGCCTGGCTTTGGTAGTGTAACTACGTGAGCTTCTCACATTTCCATTGGGAGATCCCCTGTCTGTTTTATCACATTAAAGAGGCTGGTGAGATGAGGTGTGAGCAATGTTTCAGTTTTATAATAATAATAATTAGATAACCCATCTGGGCCAGGGGTTTTATGTTTGGGCAGGGACAGGATGGCCTTTCGGATTTCCTATTCAGTGAATGGGGTGTCTAGTTGTTCTCTCGCTTGTGGTGTAAGATGCGGCAGAGGTAGGTCTTTTAAGAAGGATTCAATGTCTTTGGTATTTGGTTGTGGTAGGTTGGTTTCGTTTTTCAAGTTGTATAGCTTATCGTAGTATAGCGATAGCTCATTGACAATATCTAAGGGATTATAAAGTTTACCTTTCATGGCAGAGTCTATATATGGGATTTTGGATTGCAATTGTTTAGTTTTGAGTTTTTTAGCTAGTGCCTTTCCTGCCTTATTGCCGGAAGTGTAGTGTTTTAATGTTAGGGATCTAATCCATCTCTCAGTTGTTACAAGGTCTAGTGCTTGCATTTTCTTCTGGATCTCATTAATTTGTATTGTTATGGGTTTAGTCGGGTTGGCTTTGTTTAGTGTTTCCAGGGATTGTAGTTTTGACTATAGCGTTTTATACTTGTCGTGTGTATTTTTTTTCTGCTTTGATCCATCTCTAATAAATACTCCGCGTATGACCGCTTTATGAGCCGTCCATACGGTTTGTATTGGCATGGAGTCTGTCATGTTGTGCAAGAAGTATTCTGATACTTCCTTGAGAATTATATCTAGTACTTTAGTATTGTCTAGTAGGCTCTCATTGAGTCTCCATTTGCCTCTCCCTCTTGCCTGATATAGAGCTCGAAACGTGATGGTCAGTGGAGCATGGTCTGACCATGTGCGTTGCCCTTTTCGTACCTCCTCAATGTTGGTCAAGGTGACTTTATCTACCAGGCAGAGATCGATCCTAGTGTATGTTCTATGCACCTGCGATAGGTAAGTGTAGTCTTTCTCTGTTGGGTATGTGGATCTCCAAGTGTCATAGAGGTTGTTGGAGAAGAGGATTTTGGTAAATTCAGTGCAGTTTGAGATAGCGTGCGTGGTGGGTGGTTTGTTAAGCTCTCTTTTAATATCTAAGGCCGGGTGCAGTTGAAGTCCACACATATTATGGTATGACCTTGCTTTATGGATTCTATTTGTTTCATGGCTTTGCGAATGAAAGGGCTCTGTTCGGTGCGTACAGTGAGACAATGGTAATCTGCATGCCATTGAGGCTGCCAACCAATATTAGAAGCCTTCCCATTGGGTCAGTGAATTTCTTAATCTCTTGGAACAGCCAGTCTTTATAGAAAAATATGGCGACCCCTCTGGATTTGTGTGGGGAGTACGCATGGAACACTTGGGTATATTGATTGGAGTGGATTTGGGGGGTTTGCGTTTGCAGAAATGGGTCTCCTGAAAGCATATAATGTCAGCTTTGGATTTATGCATGGTTTGGACTGCTAGGTGTCGTTTAATTGGGCTATTGAGCCCCTTCATATTTAATGAGTATATTTTGAATGTTGTATTCGTCATTTTAGGTGTGTATGTTGTTTTTCTTTATGTGAGGTTTCATTTGTCCCAACAGATCTGTACCATTGCGTTGTGGATGTCCAGTATGAGCCAGAATCCTATGGGCTTTTGTGCCGCATACTGTGTGTGCCTGTGTCAGAATGTTGTGCCTGATACTTGCGCGTAGCGTTGAGCGTAGTGTTCCAGGATGTAACAGGGGAGTGGAACTTGGGCAGGGGAAACTTAAACTGTCCTGCATCCTGTGCAGGGGTAAGGTCTGCCTCAAATGGGAGACTTTATCTCTCCTTGTTGAGCAGTAAGGGGTGGGGGGTGAGAGTAACCACCGTTATTGTTATTGTAATCAGGGCATTCTATTGAGCCTCCTAGTCTGAAGGGGTCTAGTAACACCTCGTAGATGCCTGTGCCTGTGTGTTGATCCCCGAACCATCACTTAAAATTCAAACAATGTTAGACATTTATGACAATTATCCTAATTAAGATCTCCTATGCTGTTCAACCTTATCGATCCATTGCCTCTCTTTGTTGTTTTTTTTTTTTTTTACATTTCTTCTCTTGAGTATTCGTATCAGTTAAGTGACGCATGGGTGCGTCGCGCGTCTGGCCTATGCCTAATAGCTGCTAATTACTGTGCTGTTACTAGGTGATACATTATTTGGCTAAATAGGCATTATGTGCGTGTTAGCATTAGGCCGTATGCTTCTAGTACCCTATTCACATACAAATACATATATCGTATACATTCCCTAGAGCAATAAACCGTTTACATAGCAACATGTCATTTACCCTTAACGTTAATATCAAAATTACTGAACGCACTGTCTTTGCATAAAGAGGACAAAAGCAACATGGGATAAACATTAGTAAGTGATACTCAAGTGATGCTGTGGATCCGGGGAGTCACAGTGGGCCTATGCGATCAGTCTTCGGTGTGCGTATTTGGACGTGAGGGAGAGCCCACCATGGACCATTCAGCTCTCATTTTCTTCGGCTGTGTTTTCCGAGTGGATTGGTGTCCCATGTTATGATGTAGGCCCCCATTATTTAAGTTTCACCATGCCACCTTCAGGTTCCAGAATTGCCTCTGTTTTGCCTCTGTGCCATACCAGTAGTTTGGTTGGGTAGCCCCATCTGTATGGTATCTGATGATTTCGTAGGGTTTTGGTGATGTTAATGAATTCTCTTCTTTTAGCCATGGTTGACGCTGAAAGATCTGCGTAGATGTTGATGTTTTGGTAGGGCTCCGGTAGGTGTTCCATTTTCATTGTGGATGATAAGATAACTTCTTTTGACGTGTAGTAGTGAAAGCGTGCTATCACGTCCTTAGGTGTGTCCGCTGTGAATCTGGCCGGTCTAGGAAGCCTGTGAACCCTATCCAGGGTCCGGCTGCGGCCTCCAGCTGCGGTGCTAGAGTGGAGCACATGGTTCGCAGGAATTGAGGTAGCGCTTCCGTGGATCCAACGTTTAGTTGGATCAGGAGCAGAAAGTACAGGTGATTTACTGAGCGCCGTCTTGAGTTGTTGGAATGTCTGTTCACACTCTGGGGCCCATACTACTATCTTGGGGAGTTTTTTACGGGTTAAATCAGTGAGAGGTTTCGCTAGGGTGCTGTAGTTAGCTACAAATTTCCTGTAGTACCCTGCGGTACCCAGGAATGCGAGGACCTGGGTTTTAGTGCGTGGGGTTGGCCACTGGGCTACTGCCTCTATCTTAGCGGGCTCTGGTTTCTGTAGCCCGCTTCCTACTCTGTGCCCTAAGTATTGAACTTCTGCCATTCCTATATGGCACTTACTGGGCTTTAGGGTCAGTCCGGCCTCCCTAAGTACGGCTCCTATGTGGGTCAGGTGTTCGGGCCAGGAGCAGCTAAAAATGGCTATATCATCCAAGTATGCGCATGCATACTCCTGAAACCCATCCAGTAGCCGATCTACCATCCTCTGAAAGGTAGCCGGGGCATTTTTCATCCTGAATGGCATGACCTTAAACTGATACAGGCCAAACGGGGTGACAAAATGCCGACTTGGGGATGGCGTCCTCGGCTAGTGGAATTTGCCAGTACCCTTTGCACAGATCTATTGTGGTGAGGTACTGGCCTCTGGCCATTTTGTCTAGGAGCTCGTCTATCCGGGGCATAGGGTAGGCGTCTGAGGTTGTTTTATCGTTGAGCCTCCGGTAGTCCACACAGAAACGGGTCGTGCCATCCCGTTTTGGTACTAGTATTACTGGGGAGGCCCAGGGGCTGTCAGAATGTTTTATCACCCCTAACTGCAGCATTTCGTCAATCTCCTTCCGCATACTTTCTTTGACTGATTCGGGTATGCGATAAGGGGTTTGGCAAAGGGGAGTCTGGTCTAGGGTTTCTACCTTGTGAGTGGCTAACGGAGTGTACCCGGGTAGGTTGGAAAAAGTGGCCCCCTTTTCCTGGATTAGTCTTTGGACTTGGGTTCGCTCCTAGGGGTTTAACCGCTCTCCTAACTGTACTTCTCCCAGGTCTCCGCTCTGGCCCTCTTGGTCTAGGAGATCTGGGAGTGGCAAATTATCATAATCTTCAGTGGCAGGTGCACAGATCGCGGTTACCTCTTCCGTGCGCTCGTGGTATGGCTTGAGCATGTTCACATGGAGCCTGCGCTTGCCTCCCGCGCCTGTGACCGGACCGATCACATAGGTGGTATCACAGATCTGCTCTACCACCTTGTATGGGCCCTGCCAGGAAGCCTGCAGCTTGTCCTTGTGGACGGGGCGTAAGATTAGCACCTTTTGCCCCAACTGAAAGCTGCGGTCCCTGGCTCTCTTATCGTATCATCTGCGCTGCCTTTGTTGGGCCTCCTGGAGGTTGTCGCGTACGTTCTGGGTCAGCACCTCCAGGCGATCCCTAAACTCTAGCACATAGGGTACGATGGGGGTGCCATTAATAGTCTCTTCTCCCTCCCAGTGTTCCCGAATTAAATCTAGGGGGCCCCTCACTCTCCTCCCGAATAATAGTTTGAAAAGAGAGAACCCGGTGGATTTCTGAGGTACTTCCCTATAGGCAAACAGCAAGTGGGGTAGAAACCTTTCCCAGTCTTTCTGAGTGTCTTTGAACGTATGGATCATCTGTTTAAGTGTTCCGTTAAACCGTTCACAGAGCCCATTGGACTGGGGGTGATAAGCGGAGTTCAGTATTTGCTGAACCCCACATATCTTCCAGAGTTGTTGTGCGACTTCGGCGGTAAACTGAGTGCCCCTATCCTAAAAAATTTCCTTGGGAAATCCCACACTGGAAAATATTTGCATCAGGGCATCCACTACCGTCTCTGTGTGCACATTGGTCAAGGCTACTGCTTCAGGGTATCTGGTGGCCGGGTATCAGGGTATTTCTTGCCGGAGGGGCTGGGTTTTGATAGGGGTCCTATAATATCTACCGCCACCCTACGGAACGGTTCCTCAATTATGGGAAGAGAATGGAGGCGGGCTTTGTATCGGTCTCCCCTCTTCCCTACCCTCTGGCAGGTATCACAGGTCTGGCAATATCGCCTGATGTCCTGTGAGATCCCTGGCCAGAAGAAGTTCTGGGTCAGCCTGTGTTTAGTCCGGCTGATCCCCAAGTGCCCATACAGGGGAATGTCATGGGTGATACGTAATAGCTCCAGTCTATACTTTCGAGGCACTAATAATTGTTTAATGGGTAGGGGTATAGATCCGGACACTACCTTTTCTGCGTGACGGTACAGCAGCCCCTTGTCCCAGGTGTATCTCTCCCCTTCTAATATCCTGCCTGGTTTTTATTAATGCGATCTTTGTAGATCTGCAGGGAGGGATCTAGGGCCACTTCAGCCAAATTCTAGGGGGGACGCCCAGGGCGTGACATTGGGCATGGGGAGTACATTGCTTACCTGAGCCTCAGAGTGGTTAGGCGGAGCTGAGGTGCAGGCCCGCTGCCGGGTCACAACCGGATATGTCTCCTGTACTGTTGGTTGAGGAACAAAAGCTGAAGTCAGCTCCCCCAGGTCGTTTCCCAAAATGATGTCAGCGGGTAGGTCCTGCATCATCCCCACCTCCACATTCCCGTGCCCTGCTCCCCAATTCAAATGTACCTTGGCAGTAGGTACTTTATAAATGGCTCCCCCCGCCACCCGTACAGCAACACAGTCTCCCGTTAAATTGTTTTTAGGTACCAGATGGTTCCTGACTAGTGTTAAGGTGGCCCCAGAGTCACAAAGTCCTTGCACCTTTTTCCCTTCCATATGTGAAGTGGAAATCAATCAATAAATTTATTATTTTGTGTATCTGCCCCTGGCCAAATTAAAAAAAAAACAGTGCGTGCACGCTCCCTGAAGTAATTCACACCGGACACAAGTTTCAGGTTAATGAAAAACTTGAGGAATGTTTATTAGAGGGGGTGGCATGCCCCTTAAAATTACATCATAAGCATTGTCAGAGATAGCATTGATTTATACATCAATAATTGGTTAGGGGTTAAGTGGTTGATTCATTGCTCGTCCAACCGGGTGTGATGTCACTGGCATCTTGCGGGTCTCCCCCAGATTCCAGTGCCATCTTGTTTGTGAGGGTGTTATTCGATGACTAAGGGAAACTCCCTGACCCTAGCAGCCATTTTAGGTAAATCATATTATGAAATTATAAATGCTGATTAAGAACTATATAAAGTAAATAGACATTTTACTAACTAGAAAAATTAGAGTAATATTTCATGTCCACAACAATATGTACCTCTGTCGATGTCCTTGCCGGTTGTCTGAGGCGGTTTGAATGGGGTTTACCTCATTCAGCGTCCCCAGCGGTTCTTCCCTGGGAGTGACGGTTTCGGGTGCTCTATACGGTTCCGCTTGCACACAGTGTACGGCTGCTCGGTTGCTGGGTGCTGCATTATTCCAGCTGGGCCTGGGTCGGTTGCGTGGACAGTCTCGTTGGATATGCCCTTGCTGGTTGCAGGTGTGGCAACGAATTGGGGAACGTGCAGGGTCCCTGGGGGTGTAAGTGTTTTGGCTTACCCAAGGTCATGGCTGGGTCGTGGGGATCACAGCGGGTATCGTCGGTGCAGGTTTATATATGGTTTGGTTTTGAGTGCGCTGGTCCCTCCGAGTGTCTAGGTACTCGTCCGCCAGCTTGGCTGCCACTTGCAGGGTTTGTGGCTTGCGGTCCCTGACCCAATTCTGTAGTTGGGAAGGTATCCCCTCGAAGAACTGTTCCATGACCATTAACTGGAACAGGTCCTCCATGGTGTTAACTTGGGTAGCTTCTAACCACCCCTTTGCAGCTCATTGTAGGCGGTGTGCCCATTCCACATGAGTGTCTTTTGTGGTCTTTTTAATGTCCCGGAACTTTAAACGGTATGCCTCTGAGGTAATCGCATACCGGGCTAAAATGGCCTGTTTCACCTTGCTATAGTATCTGCTGTCCTCATCTGGCACCGCCCGGTACGCCTCTGCTGCACCACCGGATAATCTCCCTGCTAGTAGCGGTACCTGATCTGCCTCACTGATGTCGTGTAGTTGGCACAACCTTTCGAAATCCTGCAGGTAGTCATTTACACCACCGTCCGCTTCTGAATAGCTCTTAAAAGCTTGGTAGGGAATTTTAGCTTTCCCTGGAATAATGTTAACAGGCGTCGTGGCTCTTTCTCCTCATCTGCGTCCTTCAAAGCATGATGTATTCCTGCACATCTGCAAAAATCCTGCTGACCATCTCTTCAGATGGTATAGTTGGAAGTAGAGCCACCCATGGAACACATTAAGCATACATACCCTTGGTTCTTAAAGCGGTACACACACATTTATGAGAATACAGTAAAAATTGGCTAATTTTGCCACAGAAAGTATTTAGAAAATTGGGCAGACTAGATGGGCCAAATGGTTCTTATCTGCATTCTTTTTTTTTTTTTTTAGGTTTTAATTTTTTTTTTATTGGTAGTAAATGTGATACATTGTACAAATGATTGGTTACACTCCAAATGACAGTCAGGGAGAAATGAATAATTAACAATAAGTTACTAAGAACCGCAGTAATTTCAAAAAGCATTGGTATACAATTATACATTATTGATGTATGAATATGAAATTATGAAAACATTAGGAAGAAAAGAACAGTATCAGTGATAATTATGGCATAGACGTAGGTCACAATGGTGTGGTCTAGACTAGAGAGCCTTTCTTGGCGGGGTGTATTACTCCCCATAATAACCTGAGTAGATAGCGGACCAATACTTAACTATTAATGCGTAGAGGGCCGATATGTAACGTCTACGACTACGAGTCGGGTAACCATTATCCAATGTCCGTCCACTGTTGCTCATGGTCAGTGTGCTGCATGGGAGGTGCTGTCAGTCAATCAGGTGATTATGTCAGTCAACTGTGCGTGCCTCCTAGCGGGACTGGATTGAAGCTAAATCTCTGTGGGCCATGAATGTGGTCCAATGCGACCAAGTATGCATGTGTTTGTCCATGGTATGGGATTTAGAGCAGGTAATTTCTTCAACACCAGGGATTAGCCATTCGGGTTTGGAAAATAAATCAAAGTTCTTTCCCACATGTGAAAAAGGAGACTATATACCCGTGTTTTGCGAAATGATAATGAGCGAATTTGAGAAACTCTCTAAAAATAGAGGCAAAGAGAATTTGACAAAAATGGAAAAATAAGCTTTGAAAATCTTAAAGGACAATAAGGAGATAGTGATCAGACAGGCTGATAAAGGAGGGAGTATTGTGATTTTAAATAGAGATGATTACATGAAAGAGTCACAGAGAATATTAGGGGACTCTGATACTTATAGAATTTTAAAAGGTAACCCCATATGTGAATTTAAAAAGGAACTACAAAGCATTTTAAAATTAGGTATGGATAGAGATATTATAAATAAGGACGAGTTTCATTATCTTTTTATCTCTTCCCCCAGAACAGCTGTCTTTTATTACCTTCCTAAGGTCCATAAATGCCTTGAGTCCCCACCAGGGAGACCTATCATTAGTGGTATTGGGTCATTGACCAGTAACATCTCGCAATATATAGATTTATTTTTACAGAAATATGTGACGTTGGCAAGATCATACACAAAGGACTCCGCCCAGATTATCAAAGAATTTGAAGGTTTAGATTGGCAAGAGGAGTATCTCTGGGTGACAGTAGATGTGACATCATTATATACTGTAATTGACCACGAGAAAGGCATTGAAGCTGTGAAAAATGTGTTAAGTAGTGACCCTGAGATGAATTTGGAACAAGCAAGCTATATCTTGGACCTCATCAGATTCATCCTGTTCCACAATTATTTCTGGTTCGAGGGGGTTTATTACCTCCAGACGTGTGGGATAACGATGGGCACCAGGTTCGCACCAAGCTATGCCAATATTTTTGTGGCAGATTGGGAAGTGAATAATATTTGGCATAACAACCCATTTGGTGCGAACCTGGTGCAGTGGAGGAGGTATATAGATGATGTTCTGTTTATCTGGAAGGGGAGTAGGAGTCTTTTAGTTGAATTTTTAGCTTATAATAATCTCAATGTGTATGGTCTTAGATTTACAGAAGAGATCCATGATACGAGTATAAACTTTTTAGACTTAACATTGTTTTTAAGAGAAGGAAAAATTCTAAGTAAAACTTTTTTTAAACCAACTGATGGGAATGGATTTATTGAATTTTCAAGCTGCCATCATCGGAAGTGGCTAACTAATATTCCTAAAGGACAACACATGAGAGTTTTTAGAAATTGCACAGAGAAGAAAGATTTTAAGGAACAGGTTCAAATTTTAAATAAGATTTTTTTAGACAGAAACTATCCTAGAGAGCTTCTATCTAATACACTGGGAGAGGTAGAGGGTTTACAAAGAAAGGACCTTCTGGTAAAAAGCAAGAGAAATAAGGAAAATGTAAGGAAGTGTTCGGAATTTGCCTTTTTGACAAAGTTTAATAATAAGGCCGATTTGATACGGAAATCGATTAAAAAGAATTGGCCTATCCTGTTGCAAGACAAGTATTTAGGAAAGATTTTACCTCAAAATCCTAAGATGATATATAAAAGACCTAATAACCTAAGGAACATCTTAGCCCCTAGTGTTTTACCCAAAAAAGAAACTATAAATGAGAAAGTTAACTTTTTATCAGAAAAACCAAAAGGTTTTTTTAAGTGTGGAAGGTGCAGTACATGTAAATTCCAGAAAAACAAGACTACTGAATTTTCTAGTACTGCGACCAAATAAATTTTTAAAATTAAACATTTAATTAACTGTCAGAGTAAGAATGTGGTATACCTGTTACAGTGTAAATGTGGGGTCCAATATATAGGACACACTATCAGAAAACTCCACGTAAGATTATTGGAACATTTTAATGGAATTAAAAATAAGAATATGAAAAATAGTGTACACTGTAATGCATGCAGGGAATTCGATGTTAAGGATTTTATCTTTATTGGAATTGATATAATTGTACCACATTGGAGAGGCGGGGACACAGAAAAAATGTTAGCCATGATGGAGACAAAGTGGATATATAAAATGAAGTCTACTGTCCCCTCTGGGCTTAAAACTGATCTAGATATATTGGCTTTTATGGATTGATTATATGTTTTTTGTACTTTCCTCTACTCTTATCTGATGTTCCAGGCCTTTTTTATGAAGTAATTTTTATGAAGTATTTTTTATGACGTAATTTTTATGTATGTTTTGGAGTCAAGAGTAATCGACTCCTTTTTATACTGTTATGTATATATATATATATTTTTTTTTTTTACATATAAGTTTATATTTATATTTGCGTTCATTCATTCATCATCATTTTTTTCAGTTAATCCTTATGAGAAGGAATACTCAAGTGATAGATGACCTTCGTGAGTCTGAAGATTCTTCTTTGGACTCCGATGTCCCTTTATAACATGCTCTTATTGTGTACCGTTATCTGTATACATTTTTTAACACATCTCTACCTTTGATGTATTTACAGAACAATTAATGTACTTTGTATGTTTTTGTGTTACCTGTGGGGAATATAAATAGACTTCTCTTCCACCCACCACATTTATTTATTTATTTACATTCATGTATATAATATTTTTTATTGATTTTTTATATTTATATTTATCTTTATACTTATTTTATGTTATTTTATACTCTTCTCCTTTTTCCTTATCTGGTACTATTTATACCTCCTGTGGCTGTTAGTATTGAATGTTAGGGGTCAGCTGGGGGGGGGGGTAGGCAGGATCTGTACACTCAGATCGCACTATTTATGGACGTTTTTTTATAGAACGCCCTTCGTGCGACTGTGTAAAGTACCAATAAAGTTATTTTGCGTTCCAGCTTGGTTGCACATGCACAGGCCGATCACGCATGCGTCATGACGTATGACGACGCACGTGATGCGGCGCGCGCATTGAGAATGACGCTTCCAAACCGGCGGATTCAAAAAGGAAGAAGATTTTGAAGAGAGAAGACGCTCCTGAGGAAGTCGCAAGACGAAACGCGTTGAGCATATCAGGAGACCCTGCAGTTTGGTATCAGCGTTGTTTTAGCATAAGTGCTGGCTTTACTATTTGTGCTTTACCATTTGGTTTACTATTTTTGCAATATTGTGTCTTTACTTGAATTATCAAGTGCTTTACTATCTGAACTATGTTCTTACTTAGATCATCAAGTGGTTCAATTTGTGCACTTTAATTTCTATTTTGCACTTTTGCACTTGCACTTTGTGTATTCAGTCCAGTATTTATTGTGTTAAGCTGCTATACCTATGGGTCTCTGGCCTATTGTGGCATTTATATATACATTTTAATTGCACATGTTTTGTGCTATGAATTGTGGATTTTTTATTTAATAAATTCTTGTTTTCTTTATTTTTGATCTCATTTCTCCTTCTTTACCCCCATATATATTATTCATATAGTGACTGTGGCGCCCTGTGCTTCTTTGTTTTTTTGGTATATATTTGTGGTTGGAGTGACCTCTTCACAGAGGCTAGCCTGCACTTGTTCTTTCCACTGCACCCCACCTACCCTTCAATTCCTTCCATTTGTCTGATTGTCTCTACTTTCTGGATCCATTCCCTGATGGAAGGTGCTCCAGGTTGTTTCCAATGTAGAGGAATCAGGAGATTGGCTGCTGTTAAAAGATGTGTAAGTAAAGAAAGATTAGGAGTCGTTGGGCGGTGCGTGGGCTTTGGGGGGGCAGAAGGAACAGCATGTATTCTGGGGCGCAAGGGTATTGGTAGCCAGTGATAGTCTGTGTTAGAGTATGGATACGTGTCCAATAGTTGGCTATGATCGGACATAACCACCACATATGAGAGGAATGCGCTGGTTGTTGTTTGCAGCGCCAGCATTCGTCCGTAATGTTCTTATGTATTCGACTAAGTTTCGTTGGGGTGTAGTTCCAGCGAGTCAGTCTTTTGTAATTACTCTCCTGCGTCTGTAAATTCTGTGTTGTAGTATGTGTTCTGGTCAGGGCCGCCATCAGGGCATGACAACCATAACAGTTGTCATGGGCCCGGCGGCCCTGGGGGGCCCGGCCGCCCGGGCCCCACGTGTGGGGCCCATCGGGTGGCCCTAAGTGTGTGGGCCACCTCCTTCAGGGGCCCGGTCAGCGCTATGGCCGTTGTATAGCGCGACCCGGGCCCCTTTAAAAAAAAAAAAAAGCAGCCGCAAGTGCTGCTGGGAGGAAGTGCTCACTTCCTCCCAGCTCACTCCACGCGGGAGGAGCGCGCCCGCCCACCCAGCCGTAAAGAGGGAGAGCCCGGCAATGAAGAGGGAGCAGCGCCGACTCCCATCATCCCCAGCCACCCTCCTGCAAAGAAAAGGTAAGAGACAGGAGGGTGGCTGGAAAATGAGCTGTGTGTGTGCATGTATGTCTGTATGTCTGTGTCTGTCTGTGTGTATGTATGTCTGTCTGTGTCTGTATGCATGTATGTGTATGTCTGTCTGTCTGTGTCTGTATGTATGTGTGTGTGTCTGTATGTATGTCTGTGTGTCTGCATGCATGTATGTGTATGTATGTCTGTCTGTCTATCTGTGTGTCTGTATGCATGTTTGTGTATGTCTGTCTGTCTGTATGCATGTCTGTGTCTGTATGCATGTATGTGTATGTCTGTATGTATGTCTGTGTGTCTGTATGCATGTCTGTGTGTCTGTATGCATGTCTGTGTGTCTGTATGCATGTATGTGTATGTCTGTATGCATGTATGTGTATGTCTGTATGTATGTATGTGTGTCTGTATGCATGTCTGTGTATGTATGTCTGTCTGAATGTATGTCTGTCTGTCTGTATGTGTATGTCTGTATGCATGTATGTCTATGTATGTATGTCTGTCTGGATGCATGCATGTCTGTCTGTATGTCTATGTCTGTCTGTATGCGTGTATGTCTGTGTGTCTGGATGCATGTATGTGTATGCATGTCTGTCTGCATGTCTGTATGTCTATGTATGTATGTCTGTCTGGATGCATGCATGTCTGTCTGTATGTCTCTGTCTGTCTGTCTGTATGCGTGTATGTCTGTCTGTATGCATGTATGTCTGTCTGTATGCATGTATGTCTGTGTGTCTGGATGCATGTATGTATGTGTATGTATGTCTGTCTGTGTATGTATGTCTGTCTGCATGCATGTATGTATGTCCGTATGTCTATGTGTGTATGTGTGTATGTCTATGTATGTATGTATGTCTGTCTGTCTGTATGTATGTATATGTCTGTATGTATGTATGTCTGGATGCATGTCTGTGTGTATGTCTATGCCTGTCTGACTGCATGCATGTATGCCTACGTATGTATGTCTGTCTATGTATGTTTGTGTATGTCTGTATGCATACATGTATGTCTGTATGCATGTATGTCTATGTATGTGTATATGTATGTCTGTATGTCATTATATATGTATATATGTATGTCTGTATGTCAGTATGAATGTATGTCTGCATATTATTATGAACGTAGGTCTGTGTGTATGTGTGTATGGATGTCTGTATGCATGTATGGCTGTCAGTATGTCTGTATATATGCATGTATGTCAGTCTGTATGTCTGTATGCCATTATGAATGTATGTGTGTATGGATGTCAGTGTCTGTATGTATGAATGTGTGTGTGTGTGTGTATGTATGTCGGTGTCTGTATGTATGTGTGTCTGTCTGTCACTATGTATGCTTGTGTGTATGTCTCAGTATGTGTGTGTCAGTATGTATGCCTGTATGCGTGTATGTCTGTTTCAGTATGTGTGTCTGTTAGTATGTATCAGTGTGTGCGTTTGTGTCTGTGTGTGGACCCAGTGAGCGGTATTTGGAGGCGGGCCCCAGGGGGCCCAGACCCTGAGCTGAGTTAGGGGCCCCAAAATTTCTGGTGGCGGCCCTGGTTCTGGTTATGATGCACTGCCATTGGGTTTCGGAGAGTGATATCGGAAGTTCTGTCGACCATTTGTGTGTGAAAGCTGGGAGGGGAAGGGCGTGATTCTTTTGGAGGATTTGGTACATTGTTGCTAGAGATTTTTTTTTTAAAGAGTGTGATTGGCATAATTGTTTGAATGGTGTGAGAACTCTCGCTCCTCTCGGGAGTAAGGAATGAGTGCGGATAAAATGGGCAATTTGGTTATGAAATAGATGGTGGGCGCTAGAGGGAGTGATGTTAGGGAGAAGGACTTTTATGTCCTTTATTGAGCCGCCCTGTGTAACGTCTAGTAGTCGTAAATAGGCAGAGTCTTCGGTTACTCGTTTCGTCCATGGTGGGTTGCTTATCGGGAGTAGAGGGTTATGTGTCAATGGGTATAAAGGAGAAGGATAGGGCGCCAAGTGCCTACTTTGGACCAAATTTTGAGTGTGGCGGTAATAGTTGGATGGTGTTTGTGGGATAGGTGGGCTTGGCCATTTTTGTGCCATGGGAGTGAGGAGATGGGAACCGTCATGGAGGCTTCTTCTATGTGGACCCATTGTTAAGTCGTTTTGTGTTTTGTCCATTCATAGACTCTCCTTAAGTGGATAGCCTTATGGCAGGTCTCTATGTCCGGGAGTCCAATCCCTCCTACCCGTCTAGAATTTGTGAGAAGAGAGAGGGCTATTCTGGGATGTGAGTCTGACCAGAGGTATGTAGAGGTAATAGCCTTTAGGTCGTCAAAAATTTTTTTTGGAATGAGTATAGGTAAAGTTTGTAGCAGGTAAAGAATGCGCGGAAGGATATTCATTTTTAAGATGTTCAGTCTACTGAACCAACCATATTGTGGTTTACGCCACTTCGTCAAGTCTTTAGTTATATTAGTTAGTAAGGGAGGAAGGTTGAGTTGGTACGTTTGGGATAGCTGGCGCGGTATGTGTATCCCCAGATATTTTATCGAGATTGGGGCCCGCAGAAAGTGGAAATCTTTACTGAGCTGAGTGTCAATGTCTCGTGTGGTTTGGATGGAGAGTATTTCGCATTTTGAGAGATTGGCCGCGAAATTGGAGTATTTACTGTATTCTTGCATTTCTAGAATTATAGACGGGATGGATTGGATGGGATTTATTACTGAAAAGAGGACGTCGTCGGCAAAGGCCGAGACTTTGTATTCAGAATCTTTTATTTTTATACCTTGAATTGCTGGATTGTCTCGAATGCCTTGTAAGAAGGGCTCCAGAGACAATATGAAAAGCAAGGGAGAGAGCGGGCAACCTTGTCTAGTACCGTTAGAAATTATGATTGGGTCTGAGAAGTGCCCGTTTATCCTTAATCTAGCCGTTGGTGTGGAGTATATTGCTGTTAGCCAATCCAGCCATTTAGGCCCAAATCCCAGTGTCCTGATTGTTGTCAACATGAACGACCAATCCACTCTATCAAATGCCTTTTCGGCATCGATAGCTAGGAGAGCGCTAGGAATGTCTAAACGCTGTGCCCAGTGTACCAGATTCAGGATTTTTGTAGTGTTATTTTTTGCCTCTCGGCCCGGAACAAATCCGGATTGGTCTAGGTGGATTAAGGTTGGAAGAAGGTTTTTAAGTCTGGATGCTAGAATTTTAGTGAATATGTTGACGTCTATGTTTATCAGTGAAATAGGGTGTAGCTACCGCATTGAAGGGGGTCTTTTCCGGGCTTCGGGATGAGCGCTATTGTCGCTTCCAGAGATTGAGTTGGGAGTGGCTTTGCTTGAGATAATGAATTAAAGGCATTGAGTAAAGATGTAGCCAGTATGGGAGCTAAGTGTTTATAGTATTAAATTGTTTAGCCGTCAGGGCCAGGGCTCTTCCCTAGCGGGATATGATTAATAGTGCTGATAAGTTCGTCGTGGGTGATTGGTTCATCCAGAAAAGTGCTGAGGTTGTGGGGAATCGTTGTGTGAAGCAGTCTTTGTAGGTATGTCTGAACTTCGTCGTGGGAGGGCGGAACATCTCTAAGATTATAAAGGTGCGTGTAGAATTTTTTTAATTCTTCAGTGATTTCTGGCAACATGTGTGTGACTGTCCCATCGTGTTTTCGTAAGCCCCGGATAAAGGTCGTTTGTCTCTCCGGTTTGAGGGATTGCGCTAGCAACCTACCACATTTGTCACCCTGAGTGTAAAAGGAATGTTTAGTCAAGTGTATTTTCTTCTTCGAGTGGAGATGCAGTAAAGTGTTTAGTTCAGTCCTTTTGGCTATCAGAGTGTTGTAGGTCACGAAAGGTGGTCCGTGGCGTGTTGATTTTCTAGGCGTTTTATGTCCCTGATTAGTGTCTTGACAAGGGCTTCCCTTTTCCTTTTTTGAGTGGCTGCTAGTTTTATGAGTTCCCCCCTTAAAACAATCTTGTGGGCCTCCGAGATTACTGTGTGTGAGGTGTCAGCTACTGTGTTAGTTAGGAAATAAGATGTTGCTTCAGCTTGCAAATGATTGCGAACTTCCGTCACATTTAGGAGAAGGTCGTTTAGTTTCCACTGCGCCGGGTGGGGGGGAGAGGGTAGGGATAGTCATCTCCAGAGTCAACAGGGCGTGGTCCGACCAAGTGATCGCGCCATATGAAGCGGAGACAATCAGTGGTAAGTGTCTGTGCTGTGTGAAGAACATGTCTATACGGGAATAGGTGCTGTTGGAGGGGAGTAGAAGGAGTAGTCCTTACGCGAGGGGTGTAGAATTCGCCAACAGTCAAAAAGTTGAGCGTCGTATAGGGTGTTGCGCATTTTCTCTCTCATGGCTACAAGGTAGTCACTTGAGAGTGAGGTGGTGTCTAGGGATCCGTCAAGGGAGACATTCAAGTCGCCGCCTATTAAAAGCAGGCCCTCTTGAAAGTTAGAGAGTTTCGTCAATATCTTCGTTTGTGTGTGGCATTGTTTTTTGTTTGGGAGGTATAAGTTGGCCAATGTGATTTTAGTGTTGCCAATTGTTCCCAGTAAGAAAATGTAATGACCATTGTCGTCTGTTTCTTTTTTCTGAAGTGTGAAAGGGATGTGATGACTTATTAATATTCCCACGCCTTTGCCCCAACGAAGTGGCTAAAATGTCCCACCGGATAATGTCGGTTATGAAAAGTAGGTGCTGAGTCTTTTCGAAAGTGGGTCTCTTGTATGAACACTATCCCAGCTCTTTGTCTATGAAAGTCTTGTAGGGCTAAGGTTATTTTTTCAGGGGTGTTAAGCCCTTTGACGTTGTGTGATTAAAAAACATGGTCATAGTGAACGTTGGAAGTATGAATGATAGTGTGGTTACAGTCAATATGTAGAGAGTATAGTGACCCTTCCTGTCAATTCGAGTGTACGAACAAATTTGTTTTCTGCAGGTTACAATATAACAATCCAATACAATTCCTAAACAGGCAACAGGTAATTGAGTGGAAAAACAGACGAAGAATAAAACAAAATAAAAATTGAGCAAATGGAATTATAGACCAAAACTCGCTTCCCTGCAGCGGGAAGTGTTCAACATTTATGTAAGTGAATGTAGATTTGCTTGATCCCCGGCCCACCATGCACCGCTGGGGGAGCGTTTGATATGGGTATCAGGTGCTCCCACCCCAGTCAGTAAAGAGTGTGCGGGTGAAGAGCGCCTGGAACGCAGGCGACCCTCAGATGTACAGTGCCAGGGGTGATAGGTTGAACTACTAAGACCTCCTGACCCTATCCAAGGTCAATCAATGGCACCAAAATGGTGCAATATGTTTCGTATCTCTGTGCAGGAGATAGAAACTATTCTAACGGGGTAAACGGGCAGATCACAACCCGTGCAGTGTCAATCCACCGTGGACAAATATGATGTAACTTAGCGGCTGACGGGTCAACGTAAGATCCCGTCTAATCGTAATAAATTGCTATGTATGGGAAGGGTAAAGAATGGGTAACAAACAGGAACAAATGGAGGAGTGGGAGGGGAAGAGGGGGGAGGAGAGACGAGCTCTCTCGTGTCTGAGGTCCTGTTTTTTTTTGTTTGTTTTTTTGCCTCACTTCAGGTTATAAAAATGCGTGTAAGGTATGAGTCTAGGTATGATTTCCGGAGGGATATGTCCTGGAGGGTGATGGGCCCTTGCGGGGTGATAATGTAGCATTTGTCTCCGTCTTGCGGAGGATACGTTATTGGAGGAAGGAGTGATGCTTGGGGGGGGGAGGGGGGTAAAGAACCAGGAGGAGGTTACCGGATATAGGCAATGGCCAAGTTGTCGGCAAGAGGAGTATTTATATTCCAGTGAGTACTAAGATATTTGCGGGCCCATTTCCAAAAAGTAGATAAAATGCGTAAGCAATACGTAAGCCTTACTATTCCAATGTTGGAAGTGTGTAAGAGAAACGCGGACATGGTTTAGGGGCCGGAGTGCTATAGGGAGGTTGGTGGTGGGATCTGCAAAACTATAGTGTTTCTCAGTGCTTCAAGGTTAAGTGAATCAATGTACAGTATAAACCATCATTGTGATACATAACATAGATCGCAACCACATCCCTATAGGGAGAAAGAAAATGCAAGTTTTAAGACTCTGTTATCCTGCTACAATTTCCCTGCTGTGTAACAGTTAGTTTCCCTCTGGCTATATAATAATAAAATAGGCATTTATACAACCTGACTTCTGTGGATCAGGGACGATTTTGGGGACGGTCGTAACCGGTAGTGAGAGTGGAAGTCCAATATAACAGGGGTGATCGGTGTTCTCTGCAGCTCGTAAGTGTCCATTCGGGTAGCGACGGTTAAAGTCCAGTGATGCTAATAGCTGCGGACTTTATCAACTGTAAGGTCCAGGAGTTTAAGGGGAGGAATCAGGGGAAGGGGAAGAAGTAGGAGGGTGGTAAGAGGGGGCAAAGGGCTTTTGAGGATTCGTCAGGGACTGATCACTCCGCTCTCTTTCGTCTCTTCTGTCTCGGCGTCCGCAGAGGAGAGGTGAGTCGTGGGTCTGCTCTTCTCTTCTTCTGAGGTGTAATACCTCTCGTGGGTTGTGTGGAGTCCAGCTGAGTATAGGGAGCATACCAGTCCTGTATCTGCGTATCTGGTAAGTCCAGCGCTCTTAGGAATGGTTGTACATCCAGGTGAGACGAGATACTGTGTGTAGTTCCCTTGTGGCTTACGATGAGTGCGAATTGGAATCCCCACCTGTAGTGGATCTCCCGGCTGTGGAGGTGCTCTGTTGTTGGTTTCAGGGTTCGCCTTGCCTGCAACATGAGCCAGGATAGGTCGGGGAAGATCTGCACAGCATGACCTCGGTATAGAAGGGGGGGATTGGTATCTCTCAGAGCTTTTAATATGTTTTCCTTTTCTCTATAGTAGTGTAACCTGCAAATGACATCGCGTGGCATCTCTGATACTGGACCTCTTGGTTTTAGAGAACTGTGCGCTCTGTCTAGTATGATTGTGTTGCTTGGGTCCGAACCCAGGATTAGATTGAATAAATCTGTCAGTGTGGAAGTTAGATCCTCTCCCTGTATTTCGGGAAGGCCTCTTACCCGGAGGTTGTTCCTCCTACCTCTGTTATCGAGGTTGTCCAGCTGTCTTTGTATATCCGTCATGAAGTGCATGTGGAAATCAAGTACTGAGGATAGTTGAAGCAATTGAGATTGTTGGACATCTCTTTCCTCCTCCAAGTCAGTGACTCTGTGATTTATTTGTTGCAGGTCAGAATTAACGGCCTCCATTTTCGCGTGGAACAAAACCTCCAATTTATTGATCATGGTGGCGAGGTCTGTTTTCGAAGGTAGGTTTCTAATGAGGTCTCTGAGTTCCAGATCCCTGGACTCGTCGTTAGACCTGTGTGAGAGATCTGATGCCGCTGGGCTTTGGGTGTTGGAGTCCAAGTAAGTACGGTCATCGGCCAACGCCATATTGCGGCCTGCGGCCTCTGCCTCGCGGTCTATCGGATCTTTAAAGTAGCCATTCAAAGTTCCAATTTTTGGGGGAATGTTCTTCCCTGGGAGTTGGAGTGTTTTTTTGGGTTTTCCATTTTCGTTCTAAGCCTCGGATTGCGGTGGATTGCCTAACAGGTTGTTGGGAGCTGAATTAGTGCACAGCCGTTCAGCTCTGCGGTCAGGCCACGCCCCCCCCCTTATCTGCATTCTATGTTGTCAGAATATTTTTATATTGATCTTGAGATTGCATAAGACACTATAGTGAAACTATAATCAGCAAAGCAACTTCAGCTTGAGTGATTTTGGTATATAGATTGACAGATCAATTCGAAATAAGGAGAGAATGTCCTTTAATAAGAATTTAATATCTGGCTTGGTGGCCGGGGTGTTGACTTCTTCATCTGAGGACGAGTGGTGTAAGCCTCCCTTCATGGGTAAGTCATCAAGGGCATCCAAAGAATGTTCCTTATCTGAGGAAGTCTCCACGGCCGATGCAGCAGTAGACTCACTGCTGAATTCATTGCCATTTAGGAGAAAATCACTTAGTTTGTGCAGCCATAGCCACAACCTCATGCATGTGAACTACACATTTCCTGTCAAGACACATTTAATGTTTAAACATCTTTTTTGCACTGTGTGTTTAATTATAATTTTGTGTCTCCTGCTCTGATAATTGTTTGTTAGAGCCCACAGCATCTTTCGGTGTCTGATTAAAGTTCAATTAACAGAACAGAAGATAATAACTTTTAGCATCAACACACTGTGCGGTAAGGTATTATTGAATATGAAACCATTTCTTTGTGAGTCACAGGAGTTGTGGCTAGGGCTGCATAAACAGAAACAAAAGTTAACTCCTAAATGGCAGAGAGCTGACTAGTGAGACTGCAGCGGCACAATCTATACTCTACAACTGCTTCATTAAGCTAAAGTTGTTTTGGTGCTTAGAGTATCCATTTAAGTCATTCTAAGTGCCCTAAATAATGGAGGTAATCCATAGAATGTATCAGCAGTTTACAAAGGTACCAGTCATGGGAGCACATGAAATACAGAATACCAGACCCCAATAAGAAAAACAAGTGTTGTAAAGCATGTGAAGTAAGACCGAATGGTCTGGGAATTATGTATGGTCCAGGTCTAAACAGCCTTACCAGATGGACACAAGGTTCTAGAGCAAGAGCAACATTAACAAACCAGACCAACCAAAAAAATAAAAAATAGCAGGGAAATAGACCTGATAAGTATATCTGCATGTAGACAAATAGAATGCATATCCACAATCACATCCACATAAATAATATCACATTGGTCAAATAAACAAACAAAAATTATCAAAATAAACAGGGTGTACACAAATTGTATAAACAGGTAACACACAACAAAGATAAACAAAACAAAGAAAATAAGAAAAAAAATATATAATACAATGTTCAGGGATCTCTACAACAAAATAAAGAAAAACAACATGGTTACACCATTTACCCTCAGTTTTATGGGATGGTCTGATAATTCTTTAGAAGCTATTAGAAACCTAGAATGTGATGGCAGATAAGAACCATATATCGAAATAAAGGGCATCTCCGACCTCTGCTCCCCCCTTGTTAATTAGTGTTCCTCATGCCCCTAGCTGTGCTCTACTAAATATGGCCCTACTTATGCCCCTCAATATAGTGAGGGGGCAATGAATCAATAATTAATAAAAATAAACCTATATTCGTTTTAACCCCTTAAGGACCAAACTTCTGGAATAAAAGGGAATCATGACATGTCACACATGTTGTGTGTCCTTAAGGGGTTAAAGCACTGGACAGTACACTAATGCACTGACAAGTACAGTAAAGATTGCCTAATTCTGTTCCCAAAACAAGTATTTAAGTTTATCTGTAGTGAGTTACAGAGATCTATACAATATAGTGAAGGGCAAAACTAAAATTATTGTCTGTCAGAAAAGACCATAACTCAACATGCAGATTTAAGTCACACCTCATAAGGTAGAATGGAAAATAGCTAGTTATGGATTACCTGTCCTTAATTGATTACCTTAGATGGCCTAGCTTAACATATAAATAGTCAGAGAAATAGCAAAGGCAAGAAACAAGATAATGTCAAGGATTACAGAGGTAAACAAGAATGATCAACTAGTCAAGGTCAGAGATATAGAGATATAGAAAGCAGAATAGTCGAGAGAAGCCAAAAACCAGGAACCAAGTATGCAAATGAATATGCTCTTGGGGCACCATAAGCAAAAACACTACAGGGCAAAGGTCAAGTAACAAGTTTAGGATTAAGCAGCCCTAAAGTCTATTGTGATTGGTCTACATCATTTCAGCAATTCCAAAAGACGCGTGAACGATGTTGCAGAATTGACACATTGGCGTTTCAGCATCATAAAAAGAAGCAGGGTCTGAGCAGGTCGGAAATGATGCTTGAATGGTGTGAACAGGGGCGGACTGACAATTTAGATCGGTCATGTACTGAAACAGTCATGGGTCTGGCGGCACAGCCATGCTCCAGCTGGGGAGATCAGAAATCTCTCCAACTGGAAAGGCAAATTTAGAAAAAAAAAATCTTCCCTTATAACTCTGCACATAAACCCCCTCTTCCCTCTCTAAGTATGAGACCTGGCAGGATTACCTACTCTGCCATGTCTCCTTCTTCCTGTCCAAAGCAGTGCTCTGTGTGATGGGGAGAGGCGGGGCTAGGAAGTGACATCATAGAGCATGATGTGACGAGACCAATCTCGCCACTGTGCATTGGAGGAGCCTGGTTGCCTGCCTGCTGCCGTTTGACTATGGACCGGCATTTACATACTTTATTTTCCTATGCAGAAAGGTCTATTCATGTATTTCTGCCCTGGCGTTCGGTAGATTCTCGTATTTACTGAATGAAATGAACTCATTTAACCCAGATAGCTTTGCCATGGAGTCTATTCGTGTAATAAAAGACTTTGGCTCCATGGCAATTGAACTGTATGTTTGTGGTCTGAGCGCCACCTAAGCTATTTGGGGATATGTTGCATGTCTGTATTTTATGTAAAAAAAATTTAACCTTGTGTATTTTATTGTATTTCACTGTAATTTGCTACCATGTGGCTAATGGAGTTTTGCCTCTGTCCTTGGAGATAATTGGATTATTTCTCGATTATCTCCAGGATAGAAGACTCTGTGGAACTGGTTTTGGGCAGAAAAGCCCCGCTTCATTTGGTCACAAAAGACTTTGATCTATCTTTTGAACCAATGGACTCATTTGGATGATTTTGACATATGTTTGTGTTTGGAGTATGCTGATTCTGAAAATGTAAGTATGTAAATGTGATGTATACTTTTAAAGTTATGAATAATGTGGAAAAACTGTATTTCTCTGCCTGTGATAATTACATTACCCATTGTGTAAGGTAATTGTATCACAGGCAGAGGGGAGGATTTTGTTTGGGAGTGTCTGAGTGTATTGTATGTGTTTATTGGTTGTTTTCCAAAACCCTGTGGGTGGTACTAATGTGTAAGAATGTGTATATAAGAACAATAAACCCACAGCTCTGTCTGTTCACTGCTTGACCCTCAACACAGAGCTTTGTCTCGTTCTTGGGGTGATTTACTGTTTGCTGTTAGAGACTGATTGCCAGGAGTGTAAGCCGCTTGGGTGCTTTTCCTGTTCAGCTGCTAGCAGCTATTCGTGAGGTTCCAGCTCGGGAGTTTGGAGTGCTACTTTGTATCCTGTTTGGGAGTTTGGGCTTCTGCGGTAGCTGTGCCTGTGTCTCTGGAAGGGAAGATCTACTAAACCCGTTTATGCCTGTGGGTGCTGTTACACATGATAAGTGAATTGGGACAGCAATGGAAAAGAGACAGAGATATGTTTGAAAAGTATGGGGAAAGGAAATAGGGGCTGGTGGAAACATATGGGTTGAGGCTGCTGGTAATGTGAAATATGTAATGATAGGGCTGTACAGAATATGGGCCAGTGTGTGTTAGTTTGTCTGTGTGTGAGTATTGAGTGTGTGTATAGGTCAGAGTGTGTGTTTGTGATTGTGTGAGTCAGTAATTGTGTCAGAATGACAGTGTGTGAGTCAGTGATTGTGTCAGAATGATAGTACGTGGGTCAGTGATTGTGTCAATGTGCATTTTTTACAATCATTGTTTATATATGCATTATACACTCAAATTGTAGAGAACAAATGTCTGAATGACATTACTTTAACAATACGGCCCTCTACACACACATATTGTACATACAGGCAGCACACACACACAAGGCATACATACAGACAGACAGAAAATATATACACATTATTATAGGCAGCACACACACACAAAACATACATATAGAGAGCAGGCAACACATGCAGCCAGCACACTATGACAAAGGGAGAGACCACACTTAGGGTAATTCACTAAATTTGGAATTTTTGCAAAGTAAATCCAAATTGTAAAATTAAAAAAGCTAGGGAATATTTCTATATCAACAATTTTTGTCTATTTTTGTCCATTCAAATGTAATTTGTGAAAATGAATTTAGCAAACAGCCCTGTCAATGTCCATGACTGTAGGCAAGGCCCCCCAATCTTTGTAATTGATATCAGTTTGTATCAGGACAAGTAGGTTGTCATGACAGACAAGCATATTGGACTACTACTTAAGTCCCTTGGACAAGTAGATAAAAAAAATAATAATAATCCACACCCCTCTACATGCAATCACACACTAACACTCAATACACATATGCATTCACACTGACACAACATACAAAAAAGCACGTGTGACTGCTGACATGCACAAGTGCATTCACACAGACTCAAATACAAACATGCATTGATACACAGGTCTTCACACTGTACACATCAAAAGGAATACCATATTATATGAGAGTTATAGTTAACATTTATTTAATGCACATATATTTGGCCTTCAAAGGGCCAGGGACCTAATTTTGCCAGAGGGACCCAAATGCTCTCAGTCTGAAGTAATTTCTTTAACATCTTATAATAAAAATACAAAGTGAATTTGCAGACCCTTCATGTAACAAAGAGAAAATAACAACCAGTTGGAAGAAATGGTTAAGCTTTAAAATCCAGGCGACATAAGACAAGAAATAACAATAAAAAAGAGTGTGTGTAGATATATATATATATATATATATATATATATATATATATATATATATATATATTTTATTTTTATTTTTTTTATTTGTGTTCAGGGCAACCTTGTTTATTGTTTATAATATGAAGTAAGATTGTTGTTAGCAAACCTGTGACATGAAAAAGTCGGTTGAGGTGTGCCAAAACCGACATATGCTGTAGGCCAGTAAATAAAGTGTGCCTACGCTAGAAGAGAATGGTGAATAAAGTGAGTGGAGGGTGGGGCAGCAGTTCGTTAGACCAATCACGGCAGGGTAGGGAAGGGGGGTGTCCCTTTTAAAGGTCCACAAGCCCTTCCCACAACTTCAGGCCAAGCCTTCCAATTTGTGTTCGGGGCAACCTTGATTATGATATGAAGTAAGATTGTTGTTAGCAAACCTGTGATAGGAAAGTGTCAGTTGAGGTGTGCCATAACCGACATATGCTGTAGGCCAGCAAATAAAGCGGGCAAAAAGGAATACATATCATGCTCAAAATACATTTATTGAGGAAAGAACATAATACAACGTAAGTACATTAAGATGACATTTTTACAAAGGCCTTTCATTTTTCCTGTAACAGTTGGGGTATATATACTGTATATGCGGATGACTTCCAGCGACCTAGAGTTTTAATGACATGGACTGGAATGTCCTGGCTCGATGCTGTAGATGCAGCTCCTATCCTAAACGAGTGTCCTGAATAAATGCTAGGGTTCATATGGAGCCTTATCAACAATAAGCGTACGTATAACATAAATAGAAGTAGTGAGGATAGCCCCATGAAGTGACAGGAGAGGAAGAGATGAGAAATTCGGTACAGTGAGGAGGTAGGAATTGAAACGTTCACCGGGCACCATGTATTATTAGTGGCATAGTATGGAATGTGGACGGGTTGACTCGTTTTGGTCACGGGTAGAGTCAGTATGTAAATGAGAGAAAACTAGAGTTGTTAGGAAAGGTGGAGTTCATATGGTGTTGGATGCCTGTCAGGTATAACTTTATGGTATTGTGGGATAACTTAAACTTGAGGTGACAAAAAGTGTCGAAAGACACCAGGGATGTCATGTCAAACAAGCTATCCAATTGACGTTCTGACATAAACCGCTTATATAAGTAAAACACCCTATCATAGGCGTTATGAGTGTTAGTGGATAGGGCCAGTTTTGTTAAGGCCTGGCTATGGTGCAGTAATTAGTCTAATCCATGAGTAGTTCTTGGAACAGAGGGGCGGCAGTGGCAAGGTATGAAGCTGTAGGTAGGGACGTTCTGAAAGCCTGACATTGAAAGCAAGGCAATTGATCAGCTGCAGTGTTCGAAATACCTGGGACATGGCAGCATACCAAGTAAAACTAAGGACAGGCTGCTAGCCACGTTAGTTTCCTAATGAACCTCATTATCATTAATGAAGACAAGCGGCTTTTGTTAATGATGTGGCAAATTGCTAGGTTGTCTGAGAAGCACCGTAATGATTTGCCTCACCACAAATGGCCCCATGTCACTGCTGCAGGTACGATTGGGTACACCTCAAAAAGAGCTGAGTTTTCTATTTCCTGCACCTCCTCTGGCCAACTACCCCAGAGCCATTTGTTGACGAAAATGGCAGCGAAGCCCGTGGTAGCTGCAGCATCCGTCCAAATGAAGGGGGGAGTGTATAGAAACCTGAGGAAGAAACATGCTTTTCCTGTTTTAGTTTGAGGTAAACATGTTCCACATAAGGAGGTCTGCCGTGGCTTGGTAGTTAAGGAGATACAACTGTAATCATCAGGGAATGTGGGGAGAAAGCTTTACCCTGTGGGATGATTTGCATTTCGAAATTTAGCGAGCCCAACAGAGATTGCAACAGGATTACAGGAGCCTGTCTGCATGTAGTAGTTTATGTCGTGTAGGATGCTAGTGATTTTGTCCTGCGGAAGGCTGGCTTCCCTACGAAATTAATGATGGTGTCTGGACCCTCCATCTTCTTAGGCGAGACTAGTACCCCTAATGTGTGGAATAACTTGACTGCTTTGTCTAAACTGCACGGGGGGGAAGAAACACGTTTGACGAATAAAATATTGTCCAGATAGTGGATAGTGTTATGGCACCGGCACGTATTCGGAAGGAGCCAGCACAAGGTTTCCGCCAAAGTATAAAAAATTCTTGGACTGGACTACTCTTCGACCCGAAGGTGAGCCTAGTGAAAACATAATAGAGACCCTTCCATTTAATGCCATGCAGGTGCCATAACGATGGATGTATGGGTAATAATATAAAGGCATTGACAATGTCCGTTTTGCTAAGCCAGGCCTCATGATAGTTTCTACAGCATTGTCAATCGTAGTGTACTGCAGTGAGAACTCTTCAGAGGGGATCAGAGAGTTAAGGCTATGGACTACTGAGGAGTGTGGTGCCGAGAGACCAGGCCAGTAGGATTAGTCCTCCAGTTAGAAAAAGGAGGCTCTTTGAAAGGCTCTAATAAAACCCTTGCTCCCGTTATAGCTGTAATAACACCTCTGCTGACTGGTTGATCGCAGGTTGTCACACTCCAAAAGGCCGATGTGGAAACCCTGGGTAAAACCTGAAACTCAACAAGATGTTTAGAAGGATGAGTGGATAGTAGATTAGCTAGAACACCAACATTATCTAAGGTCAAATAAGCTTTATGATGCATTTTATTTGGGCACATGGCTTTTGCATGTGCCCTGAAACAGTAAGAGCAAACGTGTAACAGACGACAACCTCTATAACCACATTAACCTTCATTAAAGTTATTGCATATCTGTGACTTGCCAGGGTATACTATCGGACAGCCCAATTTATCCTTGCACTGCTTCTCTACCCTTGTAGTGCCTGGGATGGCTGTGGTAGGGGTGATGTCAGGTGAAACAGGGCAGAAATTGGCCGAATGTGCGGTCGATGCACAAATTGCACAAGCTGGGGTCCTTAGCCCAGCAAAGTATCTGAGGAAAAGCTCCATGTCCAGTTGGCTCCAATCCATCTTGACATTGTACTGGGCCAGAGCTGCCAACGCCTTCACTGAAAATGACCGATGGTAGTCATCAAAAGACATACCCCTGTATCTGTTGCCAAGGTCCACCAGTTTGTGCATATAGAGGTCCAGCTCCTCCCTTCTATGTGGGTGCACTGAACATAACACATCCCTATAAATACCGACAGTTATAACAAAATCTGGGATCTGGGATTTCTTGCTGATTCTCGGGTCTCTAGACTTTAGTACCACCGAGATATCCCTGTATGTGCATGTGCGATTCTCAACGACATCCTGGGAGGCGATCAGAAGAGAGACGAGATTAACGTCTTTGCCTTGCAGGATGTCCTTCTTAAGATTTGCAGGTAGCATGTGGGCTGGACTAATAAAATGCGACCCCGAACTGGTGGGTACACCATTACCCGGTTGTAGCTGGGGCGTGCCTGGAAGTACAGTCATGATACTGTGAAGTACAATAATGCCATATTGGGAAGACTACGAGCTTCCAGTCTCTCCAGCCTATCACTGATTTTCCCCATGGAGGACACTAGTGAAGCGATCATTGTGTGGAGGTTGGAGTCATTTGAGCTACTCGTACTCTCCCCTGCATCTGTATTGTTGGTGTAGGTCCTCATGAGCTCTGCTTTCCTGGCCGTAGCTGGGAAAGGGATGCTGCGTTTGTGTAGCTCAGCTGTGATGTGGGGAATAGTCCATGACCTAATGGACGCTACCGGCGTCACCCTTGTGTGAAGGAGTAGCGGACCTGGCTGGAGTGATGGGGACTGAGATATCGTCACCATCATCGGGAACCTGGGACATACTTAAATATAGTACTAACACTGCTTAGAACCGGGGACGTATACTGGCAGGTCAGCTAGTGCCAAGTGGCGAAAATATTCACTATGGTAGTGACAAGTGAGACCCTACTAGTTGCCAAGTGGCTTGAGAGGCTCTACCTTGGCTGACGGGTATTATGCCACCTAACGTTGTGGCGGGGTGTGGGCCAAACATAGTACAAGGACACGGCAAGTGAGACCCTTTCTATGCAACAAGTGAGGCAGCTAGCTATGTTTTGGCTCGTGGGGCGTATTATCTCTTGCATGGAGGATGGGTGTTGGCCTCGCGGGAGTCTACGGTGGAGAGTGCCCAAACCAAATACCTAGAGGGCCACCTAGTTCCCTATAAGCCAGCAAGCTTATAGTTAACCATGGGTAATGGAGTGGATCCTGGAGCAATGTACCTGTCGGTCAAATGTGTGCTTGAATATCCGCCCAGCGCGTAGTCTGAGATCCCCACTAAGGAGGGAGGACTAAACCAAATGGTGAACACCACAACAGAAGGCAGGAGGGAAAAAACTAAAATAAATAATCTATAAAATAAAATTTCATACCGAAAGCTAACCAAGCATATTCAACCTAAAACCACTACGGCCTACCCACTTATGAATTAGGACTGATGTTTGAAGAGCCAAGCTTGTCTTAGCTTGGATACCTTGTAATCTGTAAAACATGACACATAGCGTGAGTCTGTATTCAGTAAGAACATAAACAGTAAAATCTGAACCTTGCGTTACACAACGTAATAACTTTTAACAGTAACATAAGCATCTGGCTTATAACCCTGCCCCTGTACCTAGCACCTGCAATACCAGGTACTGAACCTAGAGGGCCACAGCCAAGCCAACAAGCAGTTTGTGGGAACTTCAGTATGTGCCCTGGTGACATGTGACCGTGGCCTAGCAACTAGTGGTTGCTTGTGACCCTCCTCGGGCCCCTCGGGGTATCATAATCACCAACCAAAACCCCCTGTTGAATCACAAGCAAGGGATACCGAGGCTCTATACGGCCATAGAGTCTCGGTGCCTGCTCCGCCTAATCCAGCGATAAGTATATGGTATACAGTGTTGTATAATATATACTATGAAAATGTAGTTATTTAAGGACTTAGGGCAGGTTGCCCATGCCAGGTAGAAGGATGCTTACGAGCCCGAGGTCTGCAACTCTCCCAGACAAGGTGAAAATAGAAATATTCTCAGAGCCAAACATATTAAATATAAACATTTTTAAATGTAACTAGACCGGCTTTGTGCGATCATGCTCCCGAGACCCGACCTTCTTGGAAGGAGCTGAGCATGAGGTACCAGTACCGGCGTTAGCCAGGAGCTATTAGCTTACATTTGCGGGAACACAGGGCGGATTGCACTGACGTCACTGGAACGCAAGACCGCATTCAGTCGGGGCTTCCGGGTTAGCTGCCTAACAGGCAAGTGTCTGAGACAGAGCTGCGGCAACCAGAGCCTAGGCAAAGTAGCTCGATTCCGTGATGATCCTGATACCGGAGAGCGGGAACCCGGAGAGTTTGCTGCGGCCGAAATGGCGGTCAGCAGCGTACTTAGCAGCAGTTTGTTAGACCAATCACAGTAGGGTAGGGTAGGGGAGGGGGGAATCCCTTTTTAAGGTCCTTAAGCCCCTCCCACAACTCCAGGCCAAGCCTTATATATATATATATATATATATATATATACATACATATATATACATACATATACATATACATATATATATATATATATACATACATATATATATATATATACATACATATACATACATACATATACATATATTATATATACCGTATATACTCGAGTATAAGCTGAGTTTTTTAGCACATTTTTTGTGCTAAAAAAACCCAACTCGGCTTATACTCGAGTCAATAATCTGTATTATGGCAATTTGCATTGCCATAATACAGACTGGGGGAGAGGGGGGCTGGCAGAGCTGTAACTTACCTTTTCTGCAGCTCCTGTCAGCTTCCTCCTCCTCCGCGCCGTCCGTTCAGCACCTCGGTCAGCTCCCAGTGTAAGTCTCGCGAGAGCCGCGGCTCTCGCGAGACTTACAGTGGGAGCTGACAGAGGGAGCTGAACGGACGGCGCGGAGGAGGAGGAAGCTGACAGGAGCTGCAGGAAAGGTAAGTTACAGCTCTGCCAGCCCCCCTCTCCCCCCCACTGAACTACCAATGCTGGACCACCAGGGAGTGAGAGCCCCCCTCCCTGCTATATATCAAGCAGGGAGGGGGAACGAAAAAAAAATATATTAATAATAAATAAATAACAATAATTAAATAATAAATAATGCAAAAATAATAATAATTAAATTAAATAAAAATAATAAATAATAATTAAAAAAATTAAAATAATAAAAAAAAATTGCCCACCCCCCCACCAACACACACAAACACACACACACACACACACTGCATTCATACACACACTGCACTCATACACTCACACTGCATTCATACACGCACACTGCATTCATACACTCACACTGCATTCATACACTCACACTGCATTCATACACTCACACTGCATTCATACACTCACACTGCATTCATATACTCACACTGCATTCATACACTCACACTGCATTCATACACTGCGTGCAGAATTATTAGGCAAATGAGTATTTGACCACATCATCCTCTTTATGCATGTTGTCTTACTCCAAGCTGTATAGGCTCGAAAGCCTACTACCAATTAAGCATATTAGGTGATGTGCATCTCTGTAATGAGAAGGGGTGTGATCTAATGACATCAACACCCTATATCAGGTGTGCATAATTATTAAGCAACCTCCTTTCCTTTGGAAAAATGGGTCAAAAGAAGGACTTGACAGGCTCAGAAAAGTTAAAAATAGTGAGATATCTTGCAGAGGGATACAGCACTCTTAAAATTGCAAAGCTTCTGCAGCGTGATCATCGAACAATCAAGCGTTTCATTCAAAATAGTCAACAGGGTCGCAAGAAGCGTGTGGAGAAACCAAGGCGCAAAATAACTGCCCATGAACTGAGAAAAGTCAAGCGTGCAGCTGCCAAGATGCCACTTGCCACCAGTTTGCCCATATGTCAGAGCTGCAACATCACTGGAGTGCCCGAAAGCACAAGGTGTGCAATACTCAGAGACATGGCCAAGGTAAGAAAGGCTGAAAGACGACCACCACTGAACAAGACACACAAGCTGAAACGTCAAGACTGGGCCAAGAAATATCTCAAGACTGATTTTTCTAAGGTTTTATGGACTG